>NC_091987.1:218470787-218770787 GCF_044704955.1 Pristiophorus japonicus | reverse complement strand
TCATTGAATATATTTAAGATGGAGACAGATTTTTGAATGATAAGAGTCAAGGGTTATGGGGAGTGAGCAGGGAATTGGAGTTGAGGCCAAGATCAGATCAAAGATCAGCCATGATCTTACTGAATGGCGGAGCAGGCTTGAGGGGTCAAATGGCCTATTCCTGCTTCTATTTCTTATGTTCTTAGGAAATTTAAGGATTGAGAAAGAAACAGAGGAACAACAGTGATAGAGAGTGAATTAAAGTCAAATCAGGTACAGAAAGATTGGATTGAGAGAAAAAAAAATCAAAGGAAAAGTAAGAAAAAAAATGTAAAACATTTAAAATTTGACATTTTTGGAATCTTCAACAATTTACTACAAGCAGAAATTAAATTGAACAGCTCACAGTGAGGCAAAAAAATCTAGAGGTTCTTATGACATCATAAGCTTAAAGCTGATGATGACCTAGCCTGGTACGTAGTGTTACGCAGCACTGGAATTGTAACAACAAAGTGGTGGGCATGTTGCAAGCTGTTCTGCTAAGTTATTCTACCACAATGAAAATGGATGTCCGCTGATGACGGATGCAGAGACTGGAGAACGACAACTGTTGGAAGGCATTACCAGGAGGCTGTGCATGAGAACAGACGATCATATATCCAGAGTTTAGAAGCTACCCTCATTGGGCTGCAGAGCCACAAGTAGTTGCTGCTCTCGTTTCACATCGCCAAGTTGTGTAACCACTATTAGATAGGATGTGGTGTATGTTTATGCTGGTGTCAGGATAGTGGCAATACACATTTTATACCTGCTTGCCAATGGCAGTTTGGAATTAACCATCCATGGCAGACTTGTTAATTCAATATCTGAATCAGGCAACCACAGTAATTCAGGACCAGTCAGCCAGCCTTGCTCACTAATGGAATGGGTAGATCAGTCCCTGGGATTCTTTCCACAGTTCTAGATAACCCTATAAGTCAATTCCCTAACCGATTTGAAAGTTGTTCCTACACAAGCAATAGAAAACTTACTAGTGCCCTGTGCTAATAACTTGAATGATCTCAGCTGGTTAAAATTTAGCAATACACCTTGAGGTTCCCAAAGCCTTGAATCTTGCTAACCTGTGCCTAAACTCTCTGGATTTAGAGAAGCTGGGTGTATCCCTAAAGGGAGAGAGTGTGCGCTCCATACCTGGAAAAGAAATTCACACGGGTAGAATATTTGTTAATAGCTTGTTTTGGAAATCATGTGAGGGACTTCCACATGTCGCAGACACCCAGCTAACCAAAACTGAAGTTCAAAAGTAAAAAAAGAGATTTTACATGACGGTGAGTATCCACTCAATGCTCACTAACTAGAATCCACCCATAAAAAGATGCCAATTGGACAAGGTAAAGGACATTCAACACTCGTGGATTTCCCAGAGCCAACATCTTCAGGACAGAAGTGAAAGGGAGAAATATCGTAACAAAGTTTTTAAATGACACCAGGACACTGACAGTTTTTCCTTTATGTAATGTTTATATTTTTCACTGAACCTAGTTTTACTGGTCACTTATCTTAATTTTTGAGTAGCACATTTCCCAAATTACCTACACCACCACTCTCTAACCCAATTATTTTTGATAAATCTTGGCTAGTGTCCCAATAACTTTTGGATAAATTAGTTAATAGAGAACCCTCTGTCTGAAGGTTATAGGTTGTCTTACAGAGGGCAGGAGTTGGTGGTAAATCAAACTCCTAATGAATGATGTTCCTGGGTCCCTGGCTAGTGATCTTTGTCATGTAAATAAAGCAGTCAGACCTCATCAGTCAGGTAACAACATCAGCCACGTTTATCATTATTATTCGCTGAGCAGTCACTGGGTGCCAATCGTTCACTGAATGTGACCAGGAAAGCTAATGTTCAAATTAATTGGGTGCAGCACAAGTTAGAACATCACGGCCTCCTGTTCTCTGGCGCTTCAGTACGTGATCCAAAACCGTTGCAAGTAACTGGCACAAACAGCTGTTAAATCCTGTGCATAATTAGTAGCTCAGGCCACTTGCTGATTTAATAGCTTCCTCACAGGTCGAGAAGGCAATGTGCTAATGCTGCATGTTGATGCTTGAGAAGTGATTTCCTGATCCTTACTTATACAACGGCAGCCAGGGGAGCTCAGAGTACATTCAATGTAGGTCTAAGCAGACAAAGCCACTATCTGTGTATTTATGTAGCAGGGTTACATTGGGCAAGTCTTGAGTTAGTCATTTATCAAGTGCAGGGTGATTGTTGGGGGAGGGGACCAGTTACACACACAATGTCAGGCTAGACAAGCCTGCTCACTAGCATAAGCCAGTTGTACTAAAATGTTTTTGGGTAGGTCCCAGCTCACATTATCCTCTGTTAATTTGGAGACTAACAATTATCAAGACTGCTATATTTTACCAATTCGAAGACCCAAGGGATCAAGATGAGGGCTGAGCAAGAGGTGGAACCATGGCTGCAATCCTGAAGTTTGTTTTGCTGATGATGAAAATGTATTTATTACCTACTGCCTCAACATCACGAGACACTGAGGTAAATAAGGGGAAAAAAGGACAGGAATGATGATCTGCTTTTTGTCCTCCAGTTAAAATTTACAAGATTTCTGGATTAGAAACAAATAAGTACATCAAATCTAGTTATCCTCTTTTTCTATTGGTTGAGGAAGGTTATGATGTGAGAAAGATCAACATTGTACAGAGGCAATTCCTGACCCACTTACTGTCTCTGTTCAATTGTAGATGAGATCTAGAACTAATTTCATGTTGAGATATAGGACTTTCCTCACCTGTATAGCCCAGCACAATACAGAGTATTGTGTTTTTAATCAACTAAGCAAGCTTATGTCAGAATTTAAAGCTTCATCATAAAGAGCAAATGCTGGAATGGACAACTGAATAATTGTCCTGCAAAACCCAACATGGTTCAAAATGACATGGCAAACTGATCTAATAATCGTATAATCTAAGCTGCACCAGCAGTATATTGCAGCATCTACTGTCGTATCAAACATGATGGCTGGAGCTAAAGTAGCAGAGTGTAACACACAATTGACTCATGGATTTTCTTAGCTTTCAAACCTTCATTGTATCATGTCAGCTGGTGCTAAGAGGACAGGTTAAGAGTAACCAGAAATGAAAAATACATAAATGTATTTATTTTAACAGTAATTATACATTCAGCTCACCGAGTTAAACATAGTGCAGTGCAGTGAAGCTGAACACAGCAGCTGTCAGTATTACAGGTCAAACAAAATAAACAATGCTCATAGAACTTACACAAAAAAGACAAAGTAATTAGGCTTTAAAAAAAAAGACAGGTAACACATCAATTATGAATAACCTGAAACATCCTCCCTGCACTATAATGAGCAATTCTCTAATAAACACATTATATGTTTTACCCCATCTCCAATGTCTCACTTGGCAAATGTACTACCTATTTTTAAACAGAGCCACTCAGCTCACAAAAGGTAAAAGACTTGGACACTCCAGGGCTACTCAACTGTGGGGAGAGGGTGTATTGGGGAAGCATCACAGCTGTACCAATCCTCACCCCACCAAATGACCACATGTATACATTTACAACCAGGTATCATTGGATAAATATCGAGAGAGGGAGTTTTAGCTTATTTTCCCATTGCATTGAGGCTAATTGTAGAACCACAAACAATTACCAGAAACCTTTTGGTCTGTAAGACTTTGTGCTGCCTCAGTGTCTTTACCCACTAGTTGTCAGGGGAGCTAGGAGGAATGTTGGGGGAAAAAAATAAAAGTTGTCTTCAGATCCTACACAAGGGTCAGGAAATGTTTAGTTATTGGGTAGCAGTGGGCCACCATTGCTTTAAAGATGTTTTTCTTGTCTGTACTGCTTGGAGAGTTCCACACTCTTGGGAACCCTGCTCCTCCTGGCCCACAAGATTAGAGGTAAAGTTTTATTACTGGGCCTCTTGTGGCTAGTTGCCTCCTCCTGCCATATTTCTGATGTCGGTAACAGGCAGCTTGGGACTCCCCCTGCATGGACTTTAAAATTATCAAAGCGCCAATGATATCAAGCCACGACTTTTGAAGGTAAGGAGGTCCCCACTTGCTTTTAGCAGGAGCCTCAACAAGGGGCTGAATCGCTCCCATTACTATTATGGTGGTCGGGAACATGACGGCTTACCCCTTGCCCAACCCTTTTGTGCCTGTGCCAGAGGAGGAGTGTTTGTAAAATCAAGGCCTATGGGTCTGAATAGATTCAAACCATATTAAATTCAATATTGTGTAGCGGCCTCCTCTTCTCACTAATCACTGTTCTGATCTACAAGTTTCACACAGGCACCAAAGTAAACTCCAAAATCAGAGTGTGGCAACCTGTATCTGATACAGTAGGTACACACCTGCAATTCCCCACACAAGGACCTTCCAATCCCTGCCATGCCATTACAGACAGGTGCCAAGCAGATGCAAGGCAATTTCCCAAGTAAAAGAACACCCCAACCACCAGCTGCCGTCTTGCACCTCCAAATGTGGATGTCAGAGGGTTACTGTGTTTGCTTGGCATCCCATCAATCAATGCAGAGCAACACCAAGACAAGAAAGGAAATATTGTCATACAGGATCTCATCCTCAATAACTTTAGAACAGACGCTGTTCATTTCAGATTGTGTTACTATAAACAATCTTTGTGAAAGTTGTTATATTAAGTTATAGTAGCTGAAAGATGGGTACACATCACTTTGACATCTTAGTACAGTCACATTTGTGTAGCAGAAAGCATGCGTTATTCAGCCAGATTTTGTAGTGATAAACATTTTGTATCTGAGGAAAATAGCTGCACTTAATTCAAGCAGTGCATTTATCAGTTAATGCCCAGATGTCAAAACATAAAAATATCATCCCTTGCCCCACTCCAACAGACAGAAATGGTCCTCAAAGCTCCATTTTTCAAAACTACTTGTGGTTTCCAAATTAAATGGATTTGGTTACTCGATCCAAATTCAGTGCCTCAAACAAATGTCTGGAGGCACAGCCACTTGAACAGAGCCACTATCTTTGGTGAGCAGCGTTGTTAATTTTAAAAAAAAAAACAAGAAACAAAATAAAACTCTTCTTTGGCCCACTAATCTGAAATGCAGATTTGGTCAAGGATTGCTGTGATTATTTAAAGGGTAACATAAAAAAGAAAACTAAAAAATGCAAACAGATTTTTCAAGTGGTGCCTTGCCTCCTAATTGGGGCCATTGTCTCGGCTGCTTTTCCAAAGCTTGGTGTGAAAATATTCCATCAATAAGCCTCAACTTCCAGCACTGCCCCCACCACACTGCCCCCACCACACTGCCCCCACCACACATTGGGTAGCAGAACGGCATTTGAGGAGCAAAGTTTTAGAGATGGAACTTCAAATGTCTCCGAAATGTGTCAAAGACAATCCAGGAGTCAGCCATCTCAAAATCATTTACAAAAGATTTCTTTTAAACAAGGAAAATTACACATAGGATGCATTGTACAAACAATACTGAAAAATATGATTATTGGGGTCTGACTCACAGCTCATTTTAATAATAAAAGTTAAACATTCATTGAATCTATAGTTCCAGCCTCTCTCAGCAGACCATTTCCCCCTCTCCCACCCCAACTCGTTGATTAAATCAAAAAATACTTGCATCCTGTATACCAGGAGGTGCTGGACATTGAATTAATAGAAACACAGCGGTTTCAGTTTCCTACAGTCAACTTTGAAACTCAGTGACCAAAATGGCACAAGTCAAAGCACGTAATTGGACACAAGAAAGCCGATCACTGTGTTCTTGGTTCCCACTCTGTCAGGTTGCCTAATAAAGTGCTGGAATTGAGGCCCCAACTCCCAGTAATATGTACAGACCTTCTGATAGTTATATTACTATACAGCACAGTGATTGCACAGGCCATGGTTGAAAAGAAAAAATTACATCTGAATTCTGACGTCTATAGCTAAAGATTTGCATAGCAATTTGAAATTGGGCTCGTCTAACACATCAATGATTGGCCCAATGAAGGATTCTAACATATTTTAAAAATAATCTGCTCCACAAAGCTTATTCTAATGGTCAATCAGAAATACACATCCAAAGTTTGTAATATCATCTGTCGGCAAAGTGGGCAGTTGCGCTGATAGATGGGCTGCTGCAAGAGAATGCCCGTGCAGCCTTGGCAGAGGCACAAGTGTCTGCACGGGAGCAACAACACAGATTTTGCCTGGTCCTGACAGATGACACATTTCTTTCGCTCTTCTTGCTCCTTCAAGAGCATCCAGAGATCATTTTCCACAGTGACATTGCCATTATTGTCTTTACTGCCTGTCGGCTTCGCTACCAAAAGTAAAGGTCCGTCTCCGGCTTCTGGTCCACTCACAGAGGTCTCAGCCACAGCCAACTGCTGTTCCCTCACAGGGCTGTCATCTCCTTGGCCTGGGTTGGTATCGGTTTGCTGTTCCAGCTGGATAGCCGGTTGCTGGTCCACAGTTGTTTGGTCCTCTAAGTTCCCATTAGGATCAGCCTGGTGCTGCCTTCTTTGGTCAAGAGGCCAGATATTCATATAGCCCGGGTTCAATCTCTGCAGCTGTTGACTATACATTTGCCACCATGTCTCCGAGTTAACCATCAGCTGCAGACAGGTCACGACTACCCTACAAACATGAGTGACATCTCTCCTGACCCGGTGAAGATTTGGCAGTGTGTTCAAGTGCAGAGTCACTTGATTAACAATCCTCAGTATTATCTCTGGATTCGCGTAGATCATTGTACTGGAGATGACGACAAAGGTGATTGCCAACCCATATAGATTCAGGAGAAACATGTCTGCCAGTACTTTGGAGAGGGAGATCAGGACTTCGATCACAAACTGGCATGGAGTCCACAGCAGGATCACGTTGCCAAGGACACTGCTGGACAGGTAGGTGAGAATTGAAGCAAAGACCTCCGAAGCCCTCACCAAAGGGTCCCACAGCACCGCGGCAACCGAAAACAGGTTCTGAGTCCCAATAAGGAACATGTTGATGACGGTGTTGACAAAGTAGGCAGCCAGGCTGGCCAAGATACCCACAGCATCCCAGAGCTGCTTGAGAAAGAGGTGGCCGGAGCAGAAGGTGTTGGCCAGGCCCCTTTGCAGCACCTCACGCCCCCGCAAGCTCAGGTAAGACAGCAGGTGTCCCACCACCTTCAGGCTCTCTGCCAGGCCACACACCATCCTCAGCAAGCTGCACGCCAGGCTGAGGGCGAGGTGCAGGCCGCAGTGGCACAGCTCGGCCACCCCCAGGATCAGCAGCCCCAGCAGGTTGTAGCACAGGCCGAAGAGGCAGGCCAGGGCCCCGGGGATGCAGAGCAGCAGGTGCAGCAGGCCCGACACGGCAGCCACCGCCGAGGACACCAGCCAGAAATTGAGGTCCAGCAAGAAACAGAGCAGGTCCAGGGCCCGGCCCAGGGTGATGATGAGCACGGTGATAAGAGCGGCCATGGCCGAGTGGAGAGCCGGTGCCGGACCTGGATCCCCCGCTCCCGCTCCCGCTCCCGGAGCGGGCCCCGCCCCCACCAACCGTCAACACAATTCAAACACAAACAGCCCAAACCAGCCAACCGCGCGCACACCCACCGGCAGGGAGCAGGGGGAGCGCCGCACCATCGATCGGCACAAGCGCTACATTCTGCTTAAAGAGCCCCTCCCCTTCCTCGCTGTAATACACAAACCGTTCCTTAACACGATTTTTTGAAAAAGACAATTTATTTTTTTCAATAAAGTTAGCATTCATACTACTCATTTCAATCCTTTGCTTTTTAAAAGTATTATTCTCATCTGAAGGGATTTAAGAACATAAGAAATAGGAGCAGGAATAGGCCGTACCGCCCCATCATAGGCAGTCCCTTGAAATCGAGGAAAAAACATAGAAACATAGAAAATAGGTGCAGGAGTTGGCCATTCAGCCCTTCGAGCCTGCACCGCCATTCAATTAGTTCATGGCTGAACATGAAACTTCAGTACCCCATTCCTGCTTTCTCGCCATACCCCTTGATCCCCCGAGTAGTAAGGACTTCATCTAACTCCCTTTTGAATATATTTAGTGAATTGGCCTCAACAACTTCCTGTGGTAGAGAATTCCACAGGTTCACCACTCTCTGGGTGAAGAAGTTTCTCCTCATCTCGGTCCTAAATGGCTTACCCCTTATCCTTAGACTGTGACCCCTGGTTCTGGACTTCCCCAACATTGGGAACATTCTTCCTGCATCCAACCTGTCCAAACCCGTCAGAATTTTAAACGTTTCTATGAGGTCCCCTCTCACTCTTCTGAACTCCAGTGAATACAAGCCCAGTTGATCCAGTCTTTCTTGATAGGTCAGTCCCACCATCCCGGGAATCAGTCTGGTGAATCTTCGCTGCACTCCCTCAATAGCAAGAACGTCCTTCCTCAAGTTAGGAGACCAAGACTTGCTTCCACTCTAAAAATGAGTCTTAGGTGACTGAACAGTTCAATACGGGAATTACTGTCTCTGTCACAGGTGGGACAGACAGTGGTTGAGGGAAAGGGTGGGTGGGACTGGTTTGCTGCACACTCCTTCCGCTGCCTGCGCTTGTTTTCTGCATGCTCTTGGCGACGAGGCTCAAGGTATTCAGCGCCCTCCCGGATGCACTTCGTCCACTTAGGGCAGTCTTTGGCCAGGGACTCCCAGGTGTCGGTGGGGATGTTGCATTTTTATCAAGGAGGCTTTGAGGGTGTCCTTGAAATGTTTCCTCTGCCCAACTTGGGCTCGCTTGCTGTGTAGGAGTTCAGAGTAGAGTGCTTGCTTTGGGAGTCTTGTGTCAGGCATGCCAACAATGTGGCCCGCCCAACGGAGCTGGTTGAGTGTGGTCAGTGCTTCGATGTTGGCCTGATCAAGGACATGAACGTTGTTGCATCTGTCCTCCCAGGAGATTTGGAGGATCTTGCGGAGACATCGTTGGTGGTATTTCTCCAGCGATTTGAGGTGTCTACTGTACATGGTCCACGTCTCTGAGCCAAACAGGAGGGCGGGTATCACTACAGCCCTGTAGACCATAAGCTTGGTGCCAGATTTGAGGGTCTGATCTTAGAACACTTCCTCAGGAGGCCGAAGGCTGCGCTGGCGCACTGGAGGGGTTTTGAACCTCGTCGTCGATGTCTGCCCTTGCTGATAATAGGCTCCCGAGGTATGGAAAGTGGTCCACGTTGTCCACAGCCGCGCCGTGGATCTTGATGACTGGGGGGGGGGGGGGGTCAGAGCTGTGTGGCAGGGTCAGGTTGGTGGAGGACCTTTGTCTTATGGATGTTTAGCGCAAGGCCTATGCTTTTGTACACCTCAGTGAAGATGTTGACTATGACTTGGAGTTCAGCTTCTGAATGTGCGCAGACGCAAGCGTTGTCTGCGTACTGTAGCTCGATGACAGAGGATGGGACGGTCTTAGATTTGGCCTGGAGATGACAAAGGTTGAACAGGTTCCCACTGGTTCTGTAGATTACTTCCACTCAGCGGGGAGCTTGTTGAGTGTGAGGTGGAGCATTGCAGCGAGGAAGATCGAGAAGAAGGTTGACGCAAAGACACAGTTTTGCTTGATCCCGGTCCGGACGTGGATTGGTTCTGTGGTGGATCCGTTGGTCAGTGTCATGTATCTTACATTATTATATGTAACTATGTCCTAACATGCTATACATGACTGTTATAAGATATGACCTGTAACCACCAGCATACCTTACCACCAGGAGTGCACTTGCAAGAGACAGGTATATAAGCACAGGTCTCAGGAAAGTGCAGCATTCCAGAGCTGTGAAATAAAGGTGCAGGTCCAGAGTGACTTTGACTTCACTACATGCCTTGTGTGAATCTGTACTGAGGGGACAGGACTTTACAGTGGCGACGAGTTACGGGATTACAGAATCCACAGAATGGCGAACAACGGATCAGATGAAAAGTACAATGCGGGAGACAATTGGGAGGACTTTATAGAAAGGCTCCAGCAAAGCTTTGTAACCAAAGACTGGTTAGGCGACGATATGGCAGACAAGAGAAGAGCCCATCTCTTGACCAGCTGTGGCTCGAAAACATACGCTTTAATGAAGAATCTGCTGGCACCCAAGAAACCAGCAAGCAAGTCGTTTGAAGAATTGAGCACACTGGTAAGAGACCACCTGAAACCAGCAAGCAGCCTACACATGGCCAGACACAGGTTCTACAACTACAGACACTGTGTGGGCCAGAGCATACCCGACTTCGTGGCGGAACTTCGGAAGTTGGCTAGTTTATGTCAGTTCTCTGATGAACGAAGGAGAGAAATGCTGAGACTTTTTCATTGAAGGAATCGGCCACGCTGGCATATTCCGAAAGCTCATAGAGACCAAGAACCTGACCTTAGAGGCAGCAGCACTGGTTGCACAGACATTCTTGGTAGGGGAAGAAGAAACGAGGTTGATTTACAATGCAGGTACGACAACTAACGATATATTGGAACAAGAAGTTCACAGCACTAAACAACTGCTACCCCCACACACAGACAAAACCGGGAGAACAAGCTCTCGACAGCAGGCAGTGGCACCAGAAGCCATCAAGGGCTACAGGAACGGCCGTTCACACCTCATCAACCCACAATGCGAGCAATCAACTACAAACTGAGAGAAGCTCAAGAGAGATCAGCCAGACGCAGCTCATTCTTTGGGAACACTTTGAACAATGGAACCGGTCTGTGCTGGAGGTGTGGGGGTGGGCACTCGTCAAGGGGATGTCGATTTCAGCAGGCTGTTTGCAGAAATTGTGAATATACAGGGCATTTGGCCCACATGTGCAAAAAAACGGCAGCTCAGCTGGTATACGAATCGGATGGGTCGGAAAGCGGACCAGAAGACGGTGGGGACAGTACCCGGGACACCGATGTACAGCGGGTCAACACGATCAATGACCACTGCTCCTACAACAAGATGTCTCCTATAATGATGAGGGTCCTACTCAACGGGATACCTGTCAACATGGAGCTGGATACGGGAGCGAGTCAATCTCTCATGGGCGCTCAACAATTTGAACAACTGTGGCCGCATAAAAGAGACAGACCAAAACTCACAAGGGTTGACACCACACTAAGGACCCATACCAAAGAAATCGTACCAGTCCTCGGCAGCGCCATGCTCTCTGTCACACACAAAGGGACAGTGAACCGACTTCCTCTGTGGATTGTCCCCGGAGACCCCCCAGCACTGCTGGGGAGAAGCTGGCTGGCAAAACTAAATTGGAAATGGGATGATGTCCATGCCATGTCATTAGAGGAACAGACCTCCTGCTCAACAGTTATAAAGCGATTTGAACATCTCTTTCAGCCAGGTGTGGGCACTTTCAAAGAGGCCAAAGTCAAAATCTACATCACACAGGATGCTAGACCGGTTCATCACAAGGCCAGAGCTGTACCCTATGTGATGAGGGAGAAGATTGAACACGAACTCGACAGGCTTCTGCGGGAAGGCATTATATCACCTGTGGAATTTAGCGACTGGGCAAGTCCCATCGTCCCAGTCATGAAGCCTGATGGATCCGTACGAATCTGTGGGGACTACAAATCTACCATAAACAGAGTCTCCCTACAGGACCAGTACCCGCTGCCCAGAGCGGAGGATTTATTTGCCACATTGGCTGGAGGTAAACTTTTCTCAAAACTAGACCTCACATCTGCGTATATGACGCAAGAATTGACCGAGGAATCCAAGCTACTCACCACCATCAACATACATCGAGGCCTTTTCATGTACAATCGATGCCCATTCGGCATCAGGTCGGCAGCTGCCATATTCCAGCGCAACATGGAGAGTCTGCTCAAGTCCATCCCGAGGACGGTTGTATTTCAAGACAACATACTTATCACGGGCAGGGACACCGACTCCCATCTCCGTAATTTGGAGGAAGTACTAAAGTGGTTGGATCGGGTAGGCCTACGAGTCAAGAAATCCAAGTGCCTGTTTCTCGCACCCGAGGTTGAATTTTTGGGCAGAAGGATTGCCCCTGATGGAATCCACCCAACAGAGTCCAAAACAGAAGCAATTCGCCTGGCACCCAGGCCCCGGAATGTCTCAGAACTGCGCACCTTTCTTGGGCTACTCAATTACTTTGGGAACTTTATGCAGAACTTAAGCACGCTGCTGGAGTCTCTCCACGTGCTACTCAGGAAGGGGTGCGATTGGTTTTGGGGGGACGCCCAGGAACGCGTCTTCAATAAGGCACGCAACCTTCTGTATTCCAACAGTGTTTTGACTTTCTTTGATCCAGGTAAAAAGCTAGTTCTCACATGCGATGCGTCAGCTTATGGGGTCGGGTGCGTTTTGCAACATGTCAATAGTGCGGGCAAATTACAACCCATAGCTTATGCCTCCAGGTCACTTTCGCGGGCGGAGCGCGTGTACGGATTGGTATAGAAGGAGGCGCTCGCGTGCGTGTACGGTGTCAAAAAGATGCACCAATACCTTTTCGGGGCCAAGTTCGCGTTAGAAACCAACCACAAGCCCCTCATGTCCCTCCTATCCGAGAGCAAGGCAATAAACGCCACGCCTCGGCGCGAATTCAACGGTGGGCACTCATGCTGGCGTTCTACGACTATACCATAAGGCACAGACCAGGCACAGACAACTGTGCCGACGCGCTCAGTAGGCTACCCCTGGCGACCACGGAAGTGTCTGACGAACAGGACTGTGACATAGTCATGGCAATCAATGCCTTTAAGTCCACAGGTTCGCCCATGACGGCTCGCCAAATCAGAGCCTGGACGGCCAGCGACCCCACGTTATCCTTAGTAAAAAGATGTGTCCTAACCGGTGACTGGGCAGAGGCTCGCGATGCCTGCCCCGAGGAATTAAAACCCTTTCACAGGCGCATGCATGAGCTATCACTATAAGCAGACTGCCTGATGTGGGGCAGCCGAGTAGTCATGCCTCTGCAAGGCAGAGAGGCATTTGTCCGGGAGCTCCATCGCGAGCACCCGGGGATAGTTCTCATGAAGGCCATTGCCAGATCCCACGTCTGGTGGCCTGGTATTGACGCGGACTTGGAGCTCTGCGTCCGAAGCTGCACCATTTGTGCCCAACTCAGCAATGCCCCCAGGGTGGCTCCCCTGACCCCCTGGCCTACCAAACCGTGGTCGCGGGTGCACGTAGACTATGCGGGCCCATTCATGGGCAAAATGTTCCTCGTAGTTGTAGATGCATTTTCAAAGTGGATCGAATGCACCATTTTAAACTCAAGCACAATCTCCACCACTGTGGAGAGCCTCGCAATCTTGTTTGCAACGCACGGAATCCCTGACATATTGGTGAGTGACAATGGTTCGTGCTTCACCAGCGCAGAATTCCAAGATTTTATAATTGACCACGGCATAAATCACGTCAAGACGGCACCGTTCAAGCCGGCCTCCAACGGCCAGGCGGAGAGAGCAGTGCAAATCATTAAACAAGGCATGCTTAAAATCCAAGGTCCCACGCTGCAGGGTCGCCTGTCGCGACTGCTGCTGGCATACCGATCTCGTCCGCACTCAATGACTGGGATCCCCCCCACGCAACTGTTGATGAAAAGGACTTTAAAAACAAGGCTCTCATTAATCCTCCCAGACATGCACGAAATCGTTGAGGCAAAGCGCCGTAAGCTGACTGAGTACCATGACAGAAATTCGAGGGGGAGATGGAATGAGATAGGGGACAAAATGTTTGTACTAAACTATGCAGGGACAGTAACGGGCAAGGAAGGAAACAGGCTACTGGTAGTACAAATGGACAATGGCAAAACCTGCCGGAGACATGTAGACCAAGTCAAGAGCAGATTTACCAACAACACTGTGGAACCAGAGGCAGACTACAATGTGGAACTCGCACCACACCTGGTGGACAGACAGAGGGAACAACCTGAGGAAAGGGCAATCCCAACAGACAGTCCAGGCGAATCAACAACAATCACACCAATCAAAACAGACAGCCCAGGCGAGATACCAGCAACCACACCCAAAGAAAAACAGACACCAAGGCAAACAACTGAACCACAACTCAGACGCTCCACACGAGAGCGTAGACCACCTGAGAGACTGAACCTATAAAGACAATAAGACCTTGGGGGAGGGTGATGTCATGTATGTTACATTATTATATAAAACTGTATCCTAACATGCTATACATGACTGTAATAAGATATGACCTGTAACCACCAGCATACCTTACCACCAGGAGTGCACTTGCAAGAGATAGGTATATAAGCACAGGTCTCAGGCAAGTGCAGAATTCCAGAGCTGTGAAATAAAGGTGCAGGTCCAGAGTGACCTTGACTTCACTACATGCCTCGTGTGAATCTGTACTGAGGGGACAGGACTTTACAGTCAGGATCACGGCATGCATGTCGTTGTGGAGCAAGCGGAGGATGGCGACAAACTTTTGGGGGCAGCCGAAACGGAGGAGGACGCTCCATAGTACCTCGCGGTTGACAGTGTCACAGACCTTTGTAAGGTCAAAGAAGGCCATGTACAAGGGTTGGTGCTGTTCCCTGTATTTCTCTTGTAGTTGTCGGGCCGTGAAGATCATGTCCGTTGTATCCCGTAGTGGACGGAATCCACACTATGATCCGGGAGGAGCTCCTCAGGCAAAAGGAGAAGACTGTTAAGGAGGATTCTAGCGACCTTCCCAGTGGCTGATAACAGGGAGATTCCTTTGTAGTTGCCGCAGTTGGACTTGTCCCCTTTTTTAAAGATGGTCACGATTACTGCATCTCTGAGATCTCCCAGCATGCTCTCCTCCTTCCAGATGAGAGAGATAAGGTCATGCATTCGTGTCAATAGTGTGCCTCCGCCATACTTTAGTGCCTCAGCGGGGATTCCATCTGCTCCCGATGCCTTGTTGTTCTTGAGGCTGACGGATGGCCTTTTCTACCTCGTGCAGGGCTGGGATTTTGCTGAGATGGTGGTACATAGCATGCTGCAGGATGGAGTCAAGGACATTCGTATCAAAGGCAGAGTCTTGGTTAAGGAGATCTTTGAAGTGCTCCTTCCAGCGGGTTCTGACTGCCTCGGTGTCCTTGATGAGTGTCTCCCCGTTCTTGGCCAGCAGTGGGGTGGGGCCTTGGGCCATAGATGGACTCGATTGCGGTGAAGAATCCTCGCACATCATGGCTGTCGGCCAGCTGCTGAATCTCCTATGCTTTCTCCACCCACCATCTATTCTTTAGGTTGCGGATTTTTGTTGGACCTCATCTGTAAAGCTGTTTTGCTGTTCCTGAATGGAACAGCAGGACAGCGGAACAAGAATGAAAAAATGAAACACAAAAATTTACAGCATAGAAGGAGGCCAATTTGGCCCATCATGTCCACGCCGGCCGACAAAGAGCCGCACGGCCGTTGGTCAGCAGCCCTGAAAGTTACATATAAAACTATGGACAATGAACAATGGCGGAAAGGTAAAGAGCACCCAGCCCAACCAGTCCGCCCCACACTACTGCAACACTCCTTACACTAAAACATTCTACACTCCACCCCAACTGGAGCCACGTGATCTCCTGGGAGAGGCAAAAACCAGATAAAAACCCAGGCCAATTTAGGAAAAAAAAATCTGGGAAAATTCCTCTCTGACCCATCCAGGCGATCGAAACTAGTCCAGGAAATCATACTGGCCGTATTAGATTCCCTGCAGTACTTACCATTATATCTACGCAGGCCAACAAGAGGTTATCCAGTCTAATCCCAATTACCAGCTCTAGGTCCGTAACCCTGCAGGTTACGGCACTTTAAGTGCCAATCCAACCAGTGGTGAGGGTTTCTGCATCCACTTCCAGGCAGTGAGTTCCAGATCCCCACAACCCTGTGTAAAGAAGCCCCCCCCCCCCCCTCAAATCCCCTCTAAACCTTCCACAAAGCACTTTAAAACTCTGCCCCTTCATAATAGACCCCTCCACCATTGGAAAGAGGCCCTTACTATCCACTATGTCCAGGCCCCTCAATATTTTGTACACCTCAATGAGATTTCCTCTCAACCTCCTCTGTTCCAATGAGACCAGACCCAGCCTATCCAATCTGTCCTCATAACTAAGATTCTCTATTCCAGGCAGCATCCTAGTAAATCTCCTCTGCACCTTCTCTAGTGCAATCACGTCCTTCCTATAATACGGCGACCAGAACTGCACGCAGTACTCCAGCTGTGGCCTAACCAAAATATTATACAATTGAAGCATCACCTCCCTGCTCTTATATTCTATGCCTCAGCCAATAAAGGCAAGCATTCCGTATGCCTTTTTAACCACCTTATTCACCTGGCGTGCTACATTCAGGGATCTGTGGACAAGCACTCCAATGTCCCTTTGTTCATCTACACTGTTAAGTTGTCTACCGCTTAATATGTATACCCTTTTCTTATTAGCCGTCCCAAAGTGCATCACCTCACACTTCTCTGAATTAAATTCCATTTGCTACTGCTCTGCTCACCTGACCAGTAGCTTGATATCCTCCTGCAGCCCATGACTTTCCCCTTCATTATCAACCACACAGCCAATTTTAGTGTCATCTGCAAACTTCTTAATCATACTCCCTATATTCAAATCTAAATCGTTGATATATACCACAAAAAGCAAGGAACCCAATACTGAGCCCTGCGGAACCTCACTGGAAACATCCCTCCAGTCACAAAAACATCCATCGACCATTACCCTCTGCTTCCTACCTCTAAGCCAAGTCTGGATCCAACTTGCCACTTTGTCTGGATCCCATGGGCTTTAACCTTCGTGACCAGTCTACCATTTGGGACCCTATCAAAAGCTTTGCTAAAGTCCATGTACAATACTGAAGGGAGAGAGGAATAGAAGGAGTTGAAATGATTAATTTGCAGGGAGTACATGTGTAAGCAAAGTTGAAATGTGAGTCAGTTCTGGAATAACTGTTTTTTTCTGACCCTCGTTGTTTTTCTTAAGGTACCTGCTATCTTTAATAGGCAGCAACCCGTAATGGGATCCAAATCCAAATTGAACAATTTATTTTCCTATGAATTGTTACACTCTCCAACTTTGAGCCCCTCTGCAAGAATTATGGGCCAACAGGTGTTTGCTCAGTGCTTTTTCTGCATTCTCTCGTTAAGACTTGATTTGTGTGAGACTGGGTGGTACAGCCGATTAGACCCTGATCTTTAAATCCAACCATACTGACGGGATGAAATTCTCCTTTACCTGCTGGTAGGAAAGGGCCTACATAAAATGAATGTCAAAAGTCTCAATCCAGTTCCTAATAGGCACAGACCTAAAGCACAAAGTGACCTCTAATTTGCCATTTTGTGGCTTTCTCAAAGAAATCACAGGATAGCGGGTGTGGGCAATGGAAACATGTTTAACTGGTGCAGTACGGAGCATTCTTCTGAGATTGTTGATGAGGCATATTTTTGCAGCGAGTAGAGGAATTTGTAGTCTGCATCTAAAAGATGACAGTGCTTGATGCTGATAACGGGTGCACAAAATAGGTGCCCCAAATTCTTAAAGAAATTAGTTTTAATACTTATGATATAGTGCTATGAATGGAGCTGTTGCACAGACACAAACCTCTTGGGGCTATTCCAGTTTTGTTTCCCTGTGGCAATATTTGTAGATAAACATATCTCTTGTAGGTCTTGTGGCCAAAAATCAACTCAATATTAAACATGCAGGCTTACATTATCGTAATACAAAGCAATGGGTGCATTTTCAGGGGAGGGACACCTGAAGGTCTAGAATGCGTCAATGGTTGGATTGGGTTTCAGGAGTTGTGGTTCCCTAGAGCTGACAAAATCCACCTTTAGGTGAAGAAATGTATGAGAGAATAAACAAATATCTTGACCATCTACAGTAGAATTTTGATATAAGTGGTATTTGCATGCTCCCACCGAAATATAAGAAAAGTTAAGGATAGTTTTCTGTGCAGGCAAATGTACCTCGCTGTGTGAAATTGGGCTATGCAGATCAGGAGTTATAAGAACATAAGAATTAGGAACAGGAGTAGGCCATCTAGCCCCTCGAGCCTGCTCCGCCATTCGACAAGATCATGGCTGATCTGGCCGTGGACTCAGCTCCACTTACCCGCCCGCTCCCTGTAACCCTTAATTCCCTTATTGGTTAAAAATCTATCTATCTGTGATTTGAATACATTCAATGAGCTAGCCTCAACTGCTTCCCTGGGCAGAGAATTCCACAGATTCACAACCCTCTGGGAGAAGAAATTCCTTCTCAATTCGGTTTAAAATTGGCTCCCCCGTATTTTGAGGCTAGTCTCCCCGACCAGTGGAAACAACCTCTCTGCCTCTATCTTGTCTATCCCTTTCATTATTTTAAATGTTTCTATAAGAACACCCCTCATCCTTCTGAACTCCAACAAGTAAAGACCCAGTCTACTCAATCTATCATCATAAGGTAACCCCCTCATCTCCGGTATCAGTCGAGTGAATCGTCTCTGTACCCCCTCCAAAGCTAGTATATCCTTCCTTAAGTAAGGTGACCAAAACTGCACACAGTACTCCAGGTGCAGCCTCACCAATACCCTGTAAAGTTGCAGAAGGACCTCCCTGCTTTTGTACTCCATCCCTCTCGCAATGAAGGCCAACATTCCATTCGCCTTCCTGATTACCTGCTGCACCTGCAAACTAACTTTTTGGGATTCATGCACAAGGACCCCCAGGTCCCTCTGCACCACAGCATGTTGTAATTTCTCCCCATTCAAATAATATTCCCTTTTACTGTTTTTTCCCCCCCCCAAGGTGGATGACCTCACATTTTCCGACATTGTATCCCATCTGCCAAACCTTAGCCCATTCGCTTAACCTGTCTAAATCTCTTTGCAGCCTCTCTGTGTCCTCTACACAACCCGCTTTCCCACTAATCTTTGTGTCATCTGTAAATTTTGTTACACTACACTCTGTCCCCTCTTCCAGGTCATCTATGTATATTGTAAACAGTTGTGGTCCCAGCACCGATCCCTGTGGCACACCACTAATTTCCAACCCGAAAAAGACCCATTTATCCCGACTCTCTGCTTTCTGTTAGCCAGCCAATTCTCTATCCATGCTAATACATTTCCTCTGACTCCGCGTACCTTTATCTTCTGCAGTAACCCTTTGTGTGGCACTTTATCGAAGGCCTTTTGGAAATCTAAATACACCACATCCATCGGTACACCTCTATCCACCATGCTCGTTATATCCTCAAAGAATACCAGTAAATTAGTTAAACATGATTTCCCCTTCATGAATCCATGTTGCGTCGGCTTGATTGCACTATTCCTATCTAGATGTCCCGCTATTTCTTCCTTAATGATAGCTTCAAGCATTTTCCCCACTACAGATGTTAAACTAACCGGCATAGTTACCTGCCTTTTGTCTGCCCCATTTTTTAAACAGAGGCGTTACATTAACTGCTTTCCAATCCGATGATACCTTCCCAGCGTCCAGAGAATTTTGGTAGATTATAACGAATGCATCTGCTATAACTTCCGTCATCTCTTTTAATACCCTGGGATGCATTTCATCAGGATCAGGGGCCTTGTCTACCTTGAGATCCATTAGCCTGTCCAGCACTACTCCCTGAGTGATAGTGACTGTCTCAAGGTCCTTCCTTCCCACATTCCCGTGACCAGCAATTTTTGGCATGGTTTCTGTGTCTTCCATTGTGAAGACTGAAGCAAAATAATTGTTTAGGGTCTCAGCCATTTCCACATTTCCCATTATTAAATCCCCCTTCTCATCTTCTAAGGGACCAACATTTACTTTAGTCACTCTTTTCCGTTTTATATATCTGTAAAAGCTTTTACTATTTGTTTTTATGTTTTATGTTTTGCGCAAGTTAACTTTCGTAATCTATCTTTCCTTTCTTTATTGCTTTCTTGCTCATTCTTTGCTGTCGTTTAAAATTTTCCCAATCTTCTTGTTTCCCACTAACCTTGGCCACCTTATACGCATTGGTTTTTAATTTGATACTCTCCTTTAATTCCTTAGTTATCCACGGCTGGTTATCCCTTCTCTTACCGCCCTTCTTTTTCACTGGAATATATTTTTGTTGAGCACTATGAAAGAGCTCCTTAAAAGTCCTCCACTGTTCCTCAATTGTGCCACCGTTTAGTCTGTGTTCCCAGTCTACTTTAGCCATCTCTGCCCTCATCCCACTGTAGTCCCCTTTGTTTAAGCATAGTATGCTCGTTTGAGACACTACTTCCTCACCCTCAATCTGTATTACAAATTCAACCATACTGTGATCACTCATTCCAAGAGGATCTTTTACTAGGAGATCGTTTATTATTCCTGTCTCATTGCACAGGACCAGATCGAAGATAGCTTGCTCCCTTGTAGGTTCTGTAACATACTGTTCTAAGAAACAATCCCGTATGCATTCTATGAATTCCTCCTCAAGGCTACCCCGTGCGATTTGATTTGACCAATCGATATGTAGGTTAAAATCCCCCATGATTACTGCCGTTTCTTTTTTCACATGCCTCCATTATTCCCTTGATTATTGTCCGCCCCACTGTGAAGTTATTATTTGGGGGCCTATAAACTATACCCACCAGTGACTTTTTCCCCTTACTATCTCTAATCTCCACCCACAATGATTCAACATTTTGTTCATTAGAGCCAATATCGTCTCTCACAACTGCCCTGATATCATCCTTTATTAACAGAGCTACCCCACCTCCTTTCCCTTCTTATATATCTTTCCGAATTATCAGATACCCCTGTATGTTTAATTCCCAGTCTTGGCCACCCTGCAACCACGTTTCTGTAATGGCCACCAAATCATACCCATTTGTAATGATTTGTGCCGTCAACTCATTTACTTTGTTTCGAATGATGCGTGCGTTTAGGTAAAGTGTTTTAATACTAGTTTTTAAACCATGATTTTTAGCCCCTTTATATTCATACATATTGTCCCTTCCCATCACCTTGTGGTTTACACTTACTCTACTCTGTTGTCTCCTGCCTTTTGCATCCTTTCATGGGGTTTCCCATGTTGAATCCCTGATTTGCATTGAATTAGCAGACCTCAGTTAAGGCAACAGTTGAGGTACTACAGTTGGTCTCGGGGAAATCAACCAAGATTTCTGTCGTTATACTGTGACCCCATGCTGTCTGTGTGAATGGAGGGTGAGGACAAGATTGGGCTCCGCTCTGATGCTCCCACAGTGAATAGCCTGTGAACATTTACTGCCTAGACTCACACATAAATAATGGTTACTTGGGTGAAGCTGTGGAACACCACATCCATGGAACAATATTCCAGAATGAATCAGTGCCTTCAAGAGAGAATCAGAGAAAATGAAAGGGAAAAGAGAATAGCTGACGTGAAAAATACAAATCTCGCATTAAGGCATCAGCTCGATCAGCCGTCCTCTACCTAGAAATTCGATTCAGCACGAAAATGGGCAGTGCCACCATGGGCCAAGGTTAACAGCCGCCCGCAAAAATAATAGGCAGCACAACTATTTTGGTACTGCATGCTGATTTAAAATGAGCAGAGCGCAGAATCTCTTGTGCAACGCACTTTCAGGCGGTAACATCAGCAGGAGGCCGAAGGTCGCGTCTGAAGGACCGGTGCGACGTTCTCGGGCAATGTACTATTTGGGATCATTTGGTGATAGCTCCTAATCTTTGCTGGGTCAGGAGTTATTGAGTCTGCTGATGGGTTGGAGCAGTGTCCATTGTAGCACATAAGAACATAAGAATTAGGAGCGGGAGTAGGCCATTCCGCCCCTCGATCATGCTCCGTCATTCAATAAGATCATGGCTGATTCTCCACCTCAACTCCACCCTCATCACATCCCTTTATTCCCCCAATATTAAAAATCTTATTATTTGCCACATTAGGAGACATTTGTCCACACCCTTCTTACTTTTTGGGACATTTGTCTGGGTCTTGTGTGGGATCCACAAATGGGTACCAGACTATCTGGTACTCCCACCATAGCTGGCTGCCATAGGTCCACAGATGTTTCACCCAGATGCTTGCTGTGTGGAGGTTTGTGTTGCATCATGGTGTTGCAGGGGAAGAGGATGCACCATCTTGCAGTTAGCAGTGACAGTGCACTCACCTGCATATCACTTACTGGATTCACTCCCTGTTGAGTGGGTCTTAAAGCACAGGATCAGATCTGGAGGGACTGCGACTGTAAACACCACAAAGACTGTAGCATAGATAGAATCATAGAATGGTTACAGCACAGAAGGAGGCCATTCGGCCCATCAAGCCCATGCTGGCTCTCTGCAAGAGCACTTCAGCTATTCCCACTTCAGCGAGTCCCACTCCCCTACCCTTTCCTCGTAGCCCGGCAAATATTTTTCCTTCAGTTACTTATCCAATTCACTTTTGAAAGCCACGATTGAATCTCCTCCACCATCCTTTCAGGCAGTGTATTCCAGATCCTAACCACTCGCTGCGCAAAAAAGTTTTTCCTCGAGTTGCCTTTGGTTCTTCTGCTAATCAATTTAAATCTCTGTCCTCTGTTCTCGACCCTTCCACCAATGGGAACAGTTTCTCTCTATCTACTCTGTCTAGACCCCTCATGATTTTGAACAGCTCTATCAAATCTCCTCTCAACTTTCTCTGCTCCAAGGAGAACAACCCCAGCTTCTCCAGTCTATCCACATAACTGAAGTCCCTCATCCCTGGAACTATTCTTGTAAATCTTTTCTGCACCCTCTCCAAGGCCTTCACTTCCTTCCCAAAGTGAGGTACCCAGAATTGGATACACTACTCCAGTTGAGTTCGAACCAGTGTTTTATAAAGGTTCATCATAACTTCCTTGCTTTTGTACTCTATGCCTCTATTTATGAAGCCCAGTATCCCATATGATTTTTTAACGGTGTTCTCAACCTGCCCTGTCACTTTCAACAGTTTTTGCACATAGGTCTCTGTTCATGCACCACCTTTAGAATTGTACTCTTTAGGTTATATTGCCTCTCCTCGTTCTATCTCCCAAAATGAATCACTTCACATTTTTCGTTAAATTTCATCGACCACATGTCCGCCCATTCCACCAGCCTGTCTATGTCCTCTTAAGGTCTATCACTATCCTCCTCACTATTTACTACATTTCCAAATTTTATGTCATCTACAAGTTTCGAACTTGTGCCCTGTACTCCCAAGTCCAAGTCATTAACATATATCAAGAAAAGCATGGTCCGAGTACCGACCCCTGGGGAACACCACTGTATACCTTCATCCAGTCCAATAAACAACCGTTCACCATTACTCTCTGTTTCCTGTCACTGAGCCAATTTCATATCCATGCTACCACTGTCCCTTTTATTTCACGGGCTTCAACTTTGCTGGCAAGCCTATTATGTGGCACTTTATCAAACGGCTTTTGGAAGTTCATGTGCACCATATTAACCGCATTGCCCTCATCAAACCTCTCTGTTACCTTGTCAAAAAACTCAATCAAGTTAGTTAAACACGTTGGGCCCAAGTTTCAACTGGATTTGCTCCTATTTTTTTGCAGCAACGAGTTTTTTTTTGGAGTATCCTAGAAATTGCAATTCTCCACATTTAGTTTGCTCCAGTTCTAGTAAGTTAGTTTAGTTTTGTTTTAGTTCTTTTTTTTTCCAAAAGGGGGCTTGTCCATCCACTTATGCCTGTTTTGCAAGTTTGAACTGCGAAAAGTTACGGCAAACTAAATTAGAACGGAGTAAGTGTCCACTTTTGTACGCCAGGAAAAACCTTGTGTAGAGTTAAGAAATCAGCGCAGCTAGCCAGAGATGGGGGTGGGGGGGGGGGGGGGGGGGGGGAAGGAAGAGAGAGCACTAAACACCTTCACTTTTAAAAATAACCAACATCAATAATAAATGATAAATCAATCAATCAATAAAAAATTAAATAAATAAATTGAAAATTAAAAAAATTAAAAATTAATCAATAAATAAAAAAATAAAAGTCCCTACCTCACCTACTGCAGCACGCAGCACTCATCCGTTCGGCCAGGGGCTAGGGGGAGAGAGAAGTGATTTCACTGAAGGGGGGAGGGGGAAGAGAACAAAAGACCTTTGGATATGGTCCATGTACCTTGTGTAGAGGGAGAAGGAGAAGTGGTGTGCTGCCATTTTGCACCATTGAACTTTGAAAATTTAAGTTGTAGTTCAAGTATGGGTGCTGCATTATCAACACCACGGATTTTGCAATGGTTCTGCATCAATATGCTACGTAGGATTGATTAGAGGTCATCGCATCAGGAATGTCATAGCCCGTAGGCTGCTGGGCACGAGGCCTTACCCACCTCGGCAATTTTGAGTCAGACGTTCGTACCTGGACCTGAGTGAAGGTGATTGTGTCAAAAGGCTGCGTTTCCACAGAGAAGTTGTCATTGAGATCTATGATATGCGGAGAGCAGATTTACAGGCGAGAACCAGAAGGTGGACTGTTTTGTCTGTTGAAGTGAAGGTTACAGCTGCACTTTCCTTTTATGCCTCAGAATCGTTTCAAGCTACAACTGGAGATGTGTGCGCCATCTCTCAACGTGCAATACATGTCTGCATTCACCACGTTACGGCTGCACTGTATGCACGGAGGAATGACTTCATCAAGTTCCCAATGACCACCCAAGCAATGCATGACAGGGCTGTGGGGTTCTCAAGGATTACTGGCTTCCCAAAGGTACAGGGCTGCATTGATTGCACCCAGATCGCCTTTCGAGCACCAGTGGAGGATCCCGAGCAGTTCAGGAATAGAAAAGGCTTCCACTCCATTAATTTGCAGCTCGTGTGTGACAACATGCAGCGCATCATGTCAGTCGATGCGAGATACCCTGGCAGCACCCATGATGCGTTCATCCTACGCGACAGCGTTCTATCTGACATGTTTGAGCAGCAGCCAGAAGGGCAGAGCTGGCTACTGGGAGACAAAGAGTATGGCCTGGCCACCTGGCTCATGACGCCCTTACGCATAACCCGGATGGAAGCTGACCATCAATACAACATGGCATACATTACGACAAGCAGCATTATAGAGAGGACCATTGGCATTTAGAAACAGCGTTTCCAATGCCTGGACCATTCGGAGGCCACTTGCAATATTCCCCAGAGATTATCGGTCAGTTCACTGTTGTGTGCTGCATGCTGCATAATTTAGCCATCATGAGGCAGCAGGAACTGGTAGTGGAACAAAAAGAGCCAACTGCGGTGAGAGTGCCTGATTTGGATGATGACGACGATCAGGAAACCATGCAAGTGCCTGAGGCCGGATAACGACATCGGAGGAGGGCGACTAATCGTGCTCCTTTAACGATTGCTCGAGCCTTGTGCCAGCAGCTCATCCGTGAACGCTTTACTGATGCCCGAGAGCTCAGTGACAACTATTCCGCATGGACATGTTTATTTTTTGCAGTTGTTCCTAAATGTTGATTTGTGTTAATGGAGCATGATTCAGTTTTAATGTAAAATATATTTTATTGAAAAGTTTACAATGCACTTCACTTTAGTGTAATAAAATAATTCTTGTATCAAACTTTACTTTAATATGACTCTTTAAGATCACAAAAACTTTAAGATCACTTATAAATTTGTAAAGTAATAAAACTTACAAAACAATTTCAATGTGAAAAATCTTACACTCTAACTTAAACTTTAAGATCACTTTTTAGTTGTAAATTTAAATAATGTACAAAATGTGAACATTTATACTATAAGATCACTTAAAAACTTTAAGATTACTTTTTAGCTGTAAATTTAAATAACACACAAAATGTGAGAGCACTTAAAAACCCTAAGATCATTTATAAAGTTGTAAAGTTACAAAATTTACAAAACAATTTCAATTTGAAAACAGTAACAACAGAAACATCAGCAGCAAAGAAAGGCTGCACCCATCTCTCATCCACATCTCGGTGAATGTGTACTTCTTTATGGGGGTGGCATTTGATTGGCTGGGCTGTGTGCCCTTATTGCAGGAGCTACTCCATGAGGGCCTGTGCCGTCACTTACACTTCCTCTGACATTCCCTCCTTCAATTCCCATGTCATTACTGCTAATTCTCCCAACAGTCCCGTTACCTCGTCACCCACCACACTGATGGTCTGCACGAGTGATCATTGCTCTCCACACCCAATGCCACAACCTCAACCACATATGTTGAACGCTGCATCTCAGGAGAGCGTGGTGGGATTCTCCTTCCCCTCGACATGGGTCTGCCCCAGTGGGAGGCGCAGGCTGGGACGGTGGGGCACTGGGTGTTTCAAGCTGCATTCCACCACCACCACTGGGACCCGCAGCCTTGGAAAGTGTGAAACCAAGGAATGTCACATCAGAACTTAAAGCACTATGGAAGGATGAGATGCCGAAATCACGGAATGTCGGACCAGAACCAATGCAAGTGTTTGGCAGACTGAGGTCCTGTAATATGGACTGATCCATATTACGATCAACATTCTCTCCTGAACACATACCAATGAGCCCAGCATCCGAGCCTTGGTCTGGATCGTTCGCATCTGAATCTTCCTCTGCATCTTCAAGATATTCAGGATTGGCATCATGTTCTGCAAAATATAACAGAAGAGTCAAATGGTTAGCAGCACAGGAGAAGGAAAGATGGGTGGCATAAGTAGTCTCACACGTAACAGGCCAGGTAACAGGTTGATTTGAAGGGCCACGATGCATTTTCAGGACTTACCCTCTCCCTCGCGTGTGAGCCCAGTTTGTGCAGTACTGATTGATGAATCATACCTGGAGAAAAACAAAGCAGCAACCCTCGCTTCCAAGGGTGTCAGTGGGTGCAGATTTGTCAGCCCTCCTCCTGTTTGAGTTCTTTCCCTTTTGTTGTGGGACAATTTCTTCTGCAAAGATTAAAATATAACTTTTTAAAGAGAGGGTGTCTTTCTGCAGGGTGGGACATATACAGGTCGTCACATTTACAATTGCAATTCCATTGAAAAATGAAAATATTACTTAAACTAACTACTTGACCAAGGTCGTGCCATTTCTTTTTACACTGGCTTCTAGATCTCATGGTATGCACCAATGTGCAGTAATCTTCTTCAACTTGGTTCCAGTGTTTCTTCAATTTCTTTGGGTGCCACATTTGTGCGACCTCTGTTGCTGGTGTCCAGCTCATGTCATCCCTTCTCAATGACATTAACTAGTATCTCCACTTCGTCATGTAAGAAATTCTTCGTTCTTGGTGCACGTTGTTGCATTGCCGTATTGAATTGACACTCAGTGATTTTTCAAAACACACAGTCCTTACTTTGCACGCACCTATGCAGCACTCCTTCTGGAAGTTTAGCAGCAACACAGAGCATTCATTGATTCCAGCAGCTGATTTCCTCCACAGTACTGCTAACAGCACTCCTTCAGGCACAAAAAATTAATCAGAAGGCTTTCCACTATCCATGCACCCAAAAATCAATTTGCAGCCTTTCCCTTTAAAGATGGCTGATTGCCAATGTTTCTGTGCCATTGCGCATGCACGCTCCAACGCGCATGCACAATGCTGCCGGCACTCAGACATGCTGGGCCCTAGCCCCACCCCCATGGCGGCTGTGTAGACACAGCACGACGATACCTCCGCCCCCACCCCCGCAGCTCAAGCTGCGCTGCTCTGACTGGAATGGAGGCCTGCAGACATTTCAGAAAAGCGAGGTACTTTTTAGGCGCATTTTTAATTCTAAATAATAGGCGCAAGGCTCGGAGGTGCGCCGTTCTAATGACCAGTTCAAACTTGGGCCCGACATGCCTTTAACAAATCATGCTGGTTTTCCTTAATTAATCCACACTTTTCCAACTATTAATTTTGTCTTGGATTATTGTTTCTAAAAGCTTCCCCACTACCGAGGTTAAACGGAATGGTCTGTAGTTGCTGGGTTTATCCTTACACCCTCTTTTGAACAGTGTATAACATTTGCAATTCTCCAGTCCTCTGGCAACACCCCTGTATCTAAGGAGGATTGGAAGATTATGGCCAGTACCTCTGCAATTTCCACCTTTACTTCCCTCAGCATCCTAGGATGCATCCCATTTGGTCCCGGTGACTTACCTACTTTAGGTACAGGTAGCCTTTCTAGTATCTCTTCATCATCAATTTTTATCCTATCCAGTATCTCAACTACCTCCTCTTTCATGTTGACTTTGGCAGCATCTTCTTCCTTGGTAAAAACAGATGCAACGTAATCATTTGGTACCTCAGCCATGCCCTCTGCCTCCATGTGTAGGTCACCATTTCGTCCCCTAATTGTTCCCACACCTCCTCTTTATTGTGTTCCTAACACAGATGAGGCTGCACACAGGGAGGTTAAAGTAACAATGACCTCAGTCTTTAATAAGACACTCCAGAGTGAGGAACAGGCCTTAGAAGCCAGCTTATATACAGTGCTCCCAAGAGATGCTGGGATCCCTTGGGACTTCAGGGGATGAGCTCCCTGGTGGCGGAACATGGGAGTGCATGCTTTACAGATACACAACATCACTCCCCCCCAAAGTCAAAGTGAAAACTATTTACAAGGTGAGGCGGTCGGGAGCATTTCTTTCCCTGGTGGACCGCCTCGGTACAAATGTCTGTTGGCTGTGCCCTCGCTGGGCTGGCGTGTTGTTGGCCCTGCAGGGCTGCTAGGTGAGCCTGACCTTGCTAAGCTGTTTGGTGTGATGGGTTCAATTTCCTGGTCCGGCGTGGTGTCGTTGATCCTTTGGGTGGGTGTTGTGGGCTCAAAAAAGGTGGTGTCTGCAGTGGGTTGTTCAGGGCAGTCTGTGAAGCGCAGCCTTGTTTGGTCCAGGTGCTTTCTGCAAATTTGTCCATTGTCTAGTTTGACGAGAAACACCCTACTCCCTTATTTAGCTATCACTGTGCCCGCGATCCACTTGGGACCATGTCCATGATCTGAATGACCATGCACATACACAGGGTAATTCAGATCAATTTCTCGTGACACAGTGGTGCGACCATCGTTTACATTTTGTTGCTGCCGCCTGCTCTCTACCTGATCATGCAGGTTGGGGTGAACCAGTGAGAGTCTGGTTTTAAGTGTCCTTTTCATGAGTAGCTCAGCCGGGGGCACCCCCAAGAGCGAGTGGGGTCTCGTGCGGTAGCTGAGCAGTACTCGGGACAGGCGGATTTGGAGTGAGCCTTCTGTGACTTGTTTAAGGCTCTGTTTGATGGTTTGTACTGCCCGCTCTGCCTGCCCATTGGAGGCTGGTTTAAACGGGGCCAAGGTGACATGTTGGATCCCATTGCAGGTCAAGAAATCTTTAAATTCGGCACTGGTGAAACATGGCCCGTTGTCACTGAACAGTATGTCAGGCAGGCCGTGGGTGGCAAACATGGCCCTCAGGCTTTCAATGGCAGCGGTGGCGGTGCTTCCCGACATTATTTCACGTTCAATCCATTTTGAAAAAGCATCCACCACCAGCAGGAACATTTTACCGAGAAACGGGCCCGCATAGTCGACATGGATCCTCAACCATGGTCTGGAGGGCCAGGACCACAAACTTAGTGGTGCCTCTCTGGGCTCGTTGCTCAACTGAGCACATACGCTGCATTGCCGTACACAGGACTCTAAGTCAGAGTCGATACCGGGCCACTACACGTGGGATCTGGCTATCGCTTTCATCATTACTATACCCGGGTGTGTGCTGTGGAGATCCGAGATGAACGTCTCCCTGCCCTTTTTTGGTAGCACTACACGGTTACCCCACAACAGGCAGTCTGCCTGAATGGACAGCTCGTCCTTCCGCCACTGGAACGGCTTGATTGGCTCTTGCATTTCAATGGGGATGCTGGCCCAGCTCCCATGCAGTACACAGTTTTTTTACTAGGGATAGCAGAGGATCTTGGCTGGTCCAAGTCCTAATCTGGCGGGCCGTGACAGGTGATTTATCATTTTCAAACACTTCCCTGACCATCAACAAGTCTGCAGGCTGTGCCACCATCAACAAGTTTGCAGGCTGCACCATTTCCACCCCAGTGGGGGGCAATGGTAGCCGACAGAGCATCCGCACAGTTCTCAGTGCCTGGCCTGTGGCGGATGGTATAGTTATATGCTGATAGCGCGAGTGCCCACCTTTGTATGCGGGCTGAGGCATTAGTATTTATCCCCTTGTTTTTAGCAAACAGGGATGTGAGGGGCTTGTGATCGGTTTCCAGCTCAAATTTGAGGCCAAACCGGTACTGATACATTTTCTTTACGCCGAACACACACGCTAATGCCTCTTTCTCAACCATGTGGTAGGCCCTCTCGGCCTTAGATAAGCTCCTGGAAGCACAGGCGACAAGTTGCAACTTCCCCGCAGCGTTAGCTTGTTGTAATACACACCCGACTCCGTACGACGATGTGTCACATGCTAGCACAAGTCTTTTACACGGGTTATACAATACAAGCAGCTTGTTGGAGCATAAAATGTTTCTGGCTTTCTCAAAAGCAATTACTTGTTTTTTTCCCCCATACCCAGTTTTCACCTTTACGCAATAACACATGTAGGGGCTCTAAGAGGGTGCTTAACCCTGGTAGGAAGTTACCAAAATAGTTGAGGAGTCCCAGGAACGACCGCAGCTCCATGACTTTCTGTGGCCTGGGCACGTTCCTGATAGCCTCTGTCTTGACGCCGAATGCCGTCCGTCGCGATCTTTCTCCCCAAAAACTCCACTTCTGTTGCCATGAAGACGCATTTCGACCTCTTCAGCCGCAGTCCTACGCGATCCAGTCACTGGAGGACCTCCTCCAGGTTTTGTAGGTGCTCGGCGGTGTCCCGACCCGTGACCAATATGTCGTCCTGAAAGACCACCGTGTGTAGTACCAACTTGAGTAGGCTCTCCATGTTTCTCTGGAAGATCGCTGCCGACCGAATTCCAAACGGGCATCTGTTGTAGATGAACAGTCCCTTGTGCGTGTTGATGCAGGTGAGGCCTTTCGAAGACTCCTCCAGCTCCTGCAACATGTAGGCCGAAGTCAGGTCGAGCTTGGTGAACGTCTTGCCTCCTGCCAGCGTCGCAAATAGGTCGTCTGCCTTAGGTAGTGGGTATTGGTTCTGTAGCGAGAAACAATTAATAGTTACTTTATAATCGCCACAAATCCCGAACATGCCATCACTTCTGAGTACTGGAACAATCGGGCTGGCCCATTCGCTGAATTCCACTGGGGAGATGATGCCCTCGCGTTGCAGCCTGTCCAGCTCAATTTCCACTCTCCCCCTCATCATGTGAGGTATCACTCGCGCCTTGTGGTGAATGGTTCGTGCCTCTGGGACCAAGTGGATCCGCACCTTCGCCCCGGAAAAGTTTCCAATGCCTGGCCCAAAAAGGAAAGGAAATTTGTTAGGAACCTGGGTACATGAGGCCTCAGCGACATGCGATAGCGCTCGGATGTCATCCCAGTTCCAGCAGATTTTGCCCAGCCAGCTCCTTCCAAGCAGTGAGGGGCCATCGCCCGGGACAATCCAGAGTGGCAGTTCGTGCACCGTGCCCTCGTAGGTGACCATGACCATGGCGCTGCCCAGGACAGTGATAAGCTCTTTGGTGTATATTCTCAGTTTCGTGTGGATGGGGCTCAGGGCTGGTCTGAATGCCTTGTTGCACCACAGTCTCTCAAACATCTTTTTACTCATGATGGACTAGCTAGCGTCAGTGTCCAGTTCCATGGCTACAGATGAGCCATTCAATTTTACGTTTAGCATTATAGGTGGACATTTCGTCGAAAATGTGTGCACCCAGTGTACTTCAGCATCTGCCTCCTCTCTCTGAGGCTCAAAATTGCTTTGATCCACCATGGACTGATCTTCCACTGCCACTTGGTGGTTAACAGGTTTTGCAGAGCTTGCAGCTCGTTTGCAAGCTCGTTGGAGGTGTCCCATTTTTCCACAGCTCTTGCAAACATACCTTTGAAGCGGCATGAATAGGCTGAATGGAAGCCTCCACAACAAGGTGAGAATTGCCTTGCATTCATCCTTTGTTGGGGACTCAGTCATCTGGGTCATCTGAGGCCTGCTGGCAGTTGCAGACTCATGGATTCTGCCCTGTACATTTCTGCTCGCAAACACAGTTCCAGGTAATTTATGAACATTGCTAGCACTTGTGTGCTGAGAGATTTGTTTGGTGTTATCACTGGTGGACATAAGCGCCTGTGCTATCGCAATGGCCTTACTGAGGGTCACTGTCTCTACAGTCAAAAGTTTTGGTAGGATGGTCTCGTGGCCAATGCCCAGTACAAAAAGGTCTGAGCATTTGCTCCAGGTAGCCATCAAACTCACATTGTCCTGCAAGTCGCCTTAGCTCGGCGACGTAGCTCGCCACTTCCTGACCTTCAGATCACTGGCATGTGTAGAACCGATACCTCGCCATCAGCACGCTCTCCCTCGGGTTAAGATGCTCCCAAACCAGTATACACAGCTCCTCACACGACTTATCTGTGGGTTTCACCAGAGCTAGAAGATTCTTCATGAGGCTGTTGGGCGGTGCACCGCAGACTGTGAGGAGGACCGCTCTCCTTTTTGCAGCGCTTCCTTCTCTGTCCAGCTCGTTGGCTACAAAGTACTAGTCTAGCCTTTCGACATAGGCTTCCCAGTCCTCACCCTCCGAGAACTTCTCCAGGATGCCCACAGTTTGCTGCATCTTTGCATTATATTCGTATTCTCGTCGCCAGTTATTGTGTTCCTAACACAGATGAGGTTGCACACAGGGAGGTTAAAGTAACAGTGACCTCAGTCTTTAGTAAGACACTCCAGGCTGAGGAACAGGCCTCAGGGGCCGGCTTATATACAGTGCTCCCAAGGGATGCTGGGATCCCTTGGGACTTCAGGGGATGAGCTCCCTGATGCTGGAACATGGGAGTGCATACTTTACAGATACACAACACTCTTACTACCAGTTTACTATTTATATGCCTATTGAAGACTTTTGGATTCCCTGTTATGTTAGACGTTGTTAAACCATTGCATGAGAAATCATTTGAAATAAATGTTTTAAAAGGGAAACGTGAACCTCTTGGTCACCAGTTTACTGATGTAAATTGTGCAGAAGTGTTCAACTAAATGTTTTACAACAGACTTTTGAAGAACTTGTGGTGAGAATATAGTGTTAAATCTTCCTTAATACTTGGCCTTTTAAAAACAGACTTCAAAACTTTATATCAGCTCCTAAAATAGAAAACCCAATGTATAAAATTTAAGGAAATGTAGTTTTGATATTTTTCCTGAGATTCTTACAACTGTAGTACAGTACAGTTTATTTCAAAAGTATTTACCTCCTGTAATGTTTGACTGACGAGGAGAGAGATTTGATGCATCTCGCTGGAAGCAGTTTTCACTCCAATTACATCATGTGAGCTCTCCATAGTTACCAGTTATCTCAGCAGCTGTTTACTGTACGGTTTATAGCTTACCACTGCTTTCTCCTGGCTCTACATGCGGTCAATGGCTGCACGCATAAGCATGCTTTGGAGAGGGCGTTAAGAGGAGCGGCAACGTCCAAAATCAATGCGTGTGTGTCAATTGGGTGTTGCACACCAATTGATGTCACACTCCTGATAATTAAAATACTTGCGGCGAGCGCAGACCTGCCCAAAGTAGCGGCTGGTGCGTTCCGTGCCGAAAAAAGTGAGCAGAAACAAGGCAGTCGCCATTTTTCCTTCATTGAATTTCTAGATCAATCTGTCACAAAATGATTTAAAAAATAATTAATTACTAATAGCATTGGGGTGGGGGAAAGGAAAGGAATGGATTGAAAGAACCATTGCATGCGCTGCAGTCCAAACACAAATAATACATGCTACTTTTGGATTTTACAAGTATTTCTCTGGTTTGATACAGATACCATCAATTGTAGGTCAGATATACTAACAGATGCCGTAAATGCAAGGCTCCTCCTATATAGTCTATATATGGGAATATTTGCATTGCGTTAGATCCAAGCCTCATATTTCCTGCCCAAATTCAATGCTGTTGATTTGAAGGGTTTCTTTGATAACTCTTTTCCCTTGTAATGCTTACTTTAAATTTAGCTCAACGAGTCTCAGTCTGTTCAAAATCCTTACTGACTCATTGAATGGAGAACTGCTGATTATTTGCTCAGTAATTCAAATACATTTCTCGCCCAGTGACTGTTGCAAATTGTTTATATGCCCTTGTGGGACCTCACTGTAAAAATCTCATGATGAGCAGGTTTTTTTCCCCTCGTGCGTTTGAAATAATCACTTGTTTCCTCTCCTGTTATTTCTGTTCTTTCCGATCATGGGAACTCCACAAAGAACCTTTGTATAAAGGAGGGGCTGTGTACAATTGGACTGAATTGCAGCTTGGGGTCAGTGTGATGAAAAATCTTCTGCTGATGATTTCCCTGTGACTCATACTAGCTGACCACACTTCCCCAAGGAGTCACAGCAACAGACCTTATTGTCATTGTCAAACCTACACCACGAGTCATGTCAACCCAAGGCAGCACAAGCACCACAGAGGGGTATGCATCAGGCAGGAGAATTGCTGCTCGGTCATGTTCAGCAGCAGTTTAAATGTTTGTTGTCTGTAGCATGAAACCCAGACACTGTAGTTTCACAAAGTGAGGCAGAAATAATGTACAGCTAAACACAGCTGAGCAATAACTGAAGCAAAGCTGCAGTGCCCTAAATGACAAGTTCCAAGGTCTTGGCCCAGGCACTTGCAGTCTAATAGTGCATATGCTGCAGGTTCTATTCATTTAGCGCTTGGCAGCCATTTGTTCAATTGTGCACTGTGCAGTGCCTGAATTTCTCTTGGAGTCAACCTTCCAGCAGTGAAATCTAGGAAAATAAACTTAAACTTTGAACTAGTAGGCAGCTGAGTAAATCCAGCAACCCACCAAAAATGCCCTTGGTTGTGCGATCATGTATTGGAGCAATTTTATTAGTACATGTTGCCAGTAGGGCGCTTTCACTGCTTGTCCTTGTCAAACCTACACCACTGTAGTCAGTCCCTCGGAGTCGAGGATGACTTGCTTCCACTCTAAAAGTGAGTTCTCAGGTGACTGAGTGGTCCAATGTGGGAGCTACAGTCTCTGTCACAGGTGGGGCAGACAGTGGTTGAAGGAAAGGGTAGTCGGGGAGCCTGGATCGACGCATGTTCCTTCCACTGTTTACATTTTGTTTCTGCTTGTTCTCAACGATGGGACCCGAGGTGCTCAGCGCCCTTCCTGATATGACCTTACTATACAGTATAGATGCACACGAGGCCCATACTTGAGAGAAGGTCACTCTGTGACCAGTTACCTTTATTACCAAGACCTCAAGGTGATGAAGGTGGGTGGAGCTTCCCCTTTCATACCTGAAAGTCCAGGTTAGGAGTGTTTCCCACAAGTTCACCCCCTTGTGGTCAATGTTCTCAAGGTGAACAACTTAGGTCAGCTTATACATGGGTTACAATGATAGTTGAATATATGACATCATCTCCCCCTCAAAGTCTTATTGGGATCACAGGTTAAGTCTCTCTGGTGGTTTACGCTCCCTTGTAGAGCGCCTGAGTTGGGGCTCCGGTTGTTGGGCGCTGGCCTGAGTGTCTGCTGTTTACGGTGCCTCAGGCCTGTCCGGACTGCCCAGTGACTGAGCTCTCCTCCACTTGGTTCCGGTGTTCGGTCACCTGTGGTGGAGTAAACTCTACGCCGTGTTCTTCCTCTGCTTCTTCTATGGGGTTGCTGAACCTCCTTTTAGTTTGATCCATGTGTTTGCGGCAGATTTGTCCAAAACCCTATTCCCCTCTTTGGCAATCACAGTGTCTGCAAACCATTTGGGCCCTGCAGCGTACTTAAGGACAAAAACAGGCTCATTGACATCAATACATCACGTCCTCGCATTCCTGTCATGGTAGTCACACTGTGACGGATGCCTGCTCTCAACAATTTCTTTCATAGTAGGGTATATAAGGGATAACCTGGTTTTGAGCGTTCTTTTCATTAGCAGCTCTGCGGGTGGAACCCGTGATAGAGTGTGGTCGGGATCTATTGGCCAACAGGAGGCGTGATAAGCGGCTTTGTAGGGAACCCCCTTGGATTCTGAACATCCCCTGTTTGATTATCTGCACTGCTTGTTCCGCCTGGCCATTTGAAGCCGGCTTGAACGGTGCCGTTCTGACATGGTTGATTCCATTGCCTGCCATGAAGTCCTGGAATTCAGTGCTTGTGAAGCAAGGGCCATTGTCGCTGACCAAGACATCCGGTAGACCATGGGAGGCGAACATTGCCCGTAGACCGTGGCAGAGGACGTGCTTGAATTTAAAATGGCACACTCAATCCATTTTTCCCATGAAAGGACCTGTGTAGTCCACATGGATGCGTGACCATGGCTTGGCGGGCCAGGACCAGGGGAAAAGGGGGGCCTTCCCTCGGTGCGTTGCCCAGCTGAGCACACGTGTTGCACCTGCAAACACAAAAGTTCCAGGTCTGCATCTATCCCTGGCCACCAAACGTGTGACCTGGCAATTGCCTTCATCATGACAATGCCTGGTTGCTCATTGTGAATTTCTCTGATAAACACCTCTCTGCCCCTCTGGGGCATGACTACTCGGTTTCCCCACAGTAGGCAATTGGCCTGAATCGAGAGTTCATCCTTGCGCCTATGAAACGGTTTAAATTCCTCAGGGCATGCCCCATACATGGCTGCCCAGTCCCCATTCAGGACACATTTCTTAACTAAAGACAGGAGCGGGTCTTTATTTGTCCAGACTTTAATCTGACGGGCTGTCACAGGAGATCCTTCGCTTTCGAAAGCTTCAACAGCCATGACCATCTCAGCATCATGCTCAGTTTCCCCTTCAGTGGTGGCTAGTGGGAGCCTGCTGAGTGTATCGGCGCAGTTTTCAGTGCCCAGTCTGTGCCGAATTGTGTAGTCATAGGCGGCTAACGTGAGTGACCAGCTCTGTATGCGGGCCGATGCATTTGCATTTATGGCCTTGTTGTCGGCCAAAAGGAACGTTAGGGATTTGTGATCTGTCTCCAGCTCAAATTTCCTGCCAAACAGGTACTGGTGCATTTTCTTTACTGCATATGCACATGCTAGCGCTGCCTTTTCTACCATCCCGTAGCCCCTTTCTGCCTGGGACAGACTTCTGAAGGCATAAGCTACCGGCTGTAACTGACCATTGGCATTCACATGCTGCAACACACACCCGACCCCATAGGACGATGCATCGCACGTTAAAACAAGTTTCTTACACGGGTCATAACGTTAACCGTTTGTTGGAGCATAACAAATTGCGTGCTCCATCAAAAGCCCTTTCCTGGCTGTCCCCCCAGGCCCAATCGTGACCTTTGCGTAGGAACCAGTGTAGTGGCTCTAACAGCATGCTCAATTTGGGAAGAAAGTTACCAAAATAGTTCAGGAGCCCCAGGAATGAATGCAGCTCCGTCATGTTACGGGGTCTGGATGCTCTCTGGATCGCTTCCATTTTGGACGCAGTAGGTCTGATCCTGTCTGCTGCTACCCTCCTCCCCAGGAATTCTACCTCTGGAGCTAAGAAGACGCACTTCGCTTTTTTCAGTCGCAGCCCTACCCGGTCCAGTCAGCATAGCACCTCCCCCAGGTTGTGGAGGTGTTCTTCAGTATCGCGACCTGTGATGAGGATGTCGTCTTGAAAAATCACTGTCCTTGGAATCGACTTGAGGAGGCTTTCCATATATTCGCTGAAAGATCGCGGCGGCCGAACGAATCCCGAACGGACATCTGTTATACTCAAGCAACCCCTTGTGTGTCGTGATGGTGGTCAGCTTCTTCGACTCACTCGTCAGCTCCTGGGTCATGTAAGCTGAGGTCAGGTCCAATTTTGAAAAAGGTTTGCGACCGGATAGAGTCGCAAAGAGGTCCTCCGCTCTCGGTAGCGGGTACTGGTCTTGGAGTGACACCTGATTGATGGTGGCCTTGTAATCGCCACATATCCTGACCGACCCATCCGCCTTGAGCACCAGCACAATCGGGCTCGCCCAGTCACTGAATTCGACTGGCAAGATGATGCCTTCTCTCAGCAGGCGGTCCAATTCGCATTCTATCTTTTCCCGCATCACGTACGGCACCGCTCTGGCCTTGTGGTGTACTGGCCTGGCGTCCGGATTTATGTGAATCACTACCTTGGCCCCCATGAAAGTGCCGATGCCGGGTTGAAGTAACGAGTCAAATTTGTCCAGGACCTGTGAGCATGATAGTCGCTCCATAGAAGAAATTGCATTGACATCGCCCCATTTCCAGTTCATGACAGCAAGCCAACTCCTGGTGAGTGCAGTCTGGTGAGTGCAGCGAAGGTTCACCAGACTGATTCCAGGGATGGCTTGACTTACATATGAGGAGAGACTGGATCAACTGGGCCTTTATACACTGGAGTTTAGAAGGATGAGAGGGGATCTCAAAGAAACGTATAAGATTCTGATGGGACGGGACAGGGTAGATGCGGGAAGAATGTTCCCGATGTTGAGGAAGTCCAGAACCAGGGGACACAGTCTTAGGATAAGAGGTAGGCCATTTAGGGCCAAGATAAGGAGAAACTTCTTCACTCAGAGTTGTTGACCTGTGGAATTCCCTACCGCAGAGAGTTGTTGATGCCAGTTCATTGGATATATTCAAGAGAAAGCAGGAAAGGGGTACTGAGGTGAATGATCAGCCATGATCTTATTGAATGGTGGTGCAGGCTCGAAGGGCTGAATGGCCTACTCCTGCACCTATTTTCTATATTTCTATGTTTCCTCCCCAGTAGTCCGGAACCGTCCCCCGGGACAATCCAGAGTGGCAACCTGTTCTCCAAATCTTTGTGGGTCACGACTACCGTGGCGCTGCCTAGCACCAGAATGATCTCCTTTGTATACGTCCGTAGCTGTGCGTCAATCGGCAATAATTTTGGCCTACTGGCCTTGAACACCCACAACCTTCAGAACTGTTTGATACTCATCAGGGACTGGCTGGCCCCCGTGTCTAGCTCCATTAATACTGGGATGCCATTGAGGAGCACTTTCATCATTATCGGTGGCGTCCTGGTATATGAACTGTATATGTGCTCCACATGAACTCGCTGAACTTCAGCTTCCTGCGATTTCCCCAAGTATTCATTTGACCTTGTAGGGTTTACATCGGGCCCGTCCCCCTCGTAAATCAACCTGGATGCAGGCTTCCTGCACATACGTGCCAAGTGACCGCTGACGTTGCAGTTTCTGCAGGTATATTGCTGATACCTGCAAGCTCTGGCTGGGTGTTTGCCTCCACACCTCCAGCATGAGCTGGAGGTCCCGTTGTTGGAAACAAAAGGTCCATTACCAGTCGATCGTCTCTGACGTTCTCTGTAACTGTCTTTAAGCGCACCATTAAAAGGTGTTGATGGTCCTATTACTGGCCGCATTGTCCATTGCGATGGCATTGTCTCTGTTGAATTCCCCCTTTGGATTCGACTGCATGCTGGAGCATGTCCGATTGCCCTTGTCTGCCTAGAGAACTGTGTGCCGCGTTAACAATGTTGACTCCCTGGTCGTTTGCCGCATTTGAGCCAAGATTTTTGTCATACATCATCCTGGTCTCTTCCTCCCCTGAGATAAATGTCTGGGCTATCAGAACCGCCGCTTCCAAGGTCAAGTCATTGGTCTCAATCAGTTTCCTGAAAACCCCAGCGTGTCCGATGCCCTCAATAAAAAAGTCTCGCAGCATCTCCACTCTACATGCATCTGGGAACTTACATAGGCTCGCCAGTCGCCGGAGATCTGCCACGAAGTGTGGAACGCTTTGCCCTTCTCGCCGCCGGTGCGTATAAAACATGTGGCTGCTCGCCGGTTTAAGGTGTTCCCCGATCAACTTACTGAACTCTTCGAATGTCTTGTCCGCCGGCTTCTCTGACGCTAGAAGGTCCTTCATTCGGGAGTACATTCTGGATCCACAAACCGTCAGGAGATGAGCCCTGCGTTTGTCGGCCGAATCCTGTCCCAACCATTCCTTAGTGACAAAACTTTGCTGTAGTCTCTCAATAAAGTCGTCCCAATCATCACCAACACAGTACCTCTCTTCTGTGCTGCTAGTGGCCATGCTCATGAGGTTTAAATCCCAGTTTCTCGTCGCCAATGATATGTCCTTACTATACAGTATAGATGCACACGAGGCCCATACTTGAGAGAAGGTCACTCTGTGACCAGTTACCTTCATTACTAAGACCTCAGGTGATGAAGGTGGGTGGAGCTTCCCCTTTTATACCTGAAAGTCCAGGTTAGGAGTGTCTCCCACAAGTTCGCCCCTTGTGGTCAATGTTCTCAAGGTGTGGAACTTAGGTCAGCTTATACATGGGTTACATAGTTGAATACATGACACTTCCGGATGCTCTTCATCCACTTTGGGCCGTCTTGGGTCAGGGATTCCCAGGAGTCGGTGGGGATGTTGCACTTTGTTAAGAAGGCTTTTGAGTGTGTCCTTGAAGCGTTTTCTCTGCCCACTTGGGTCTCGTTTGCCGTGTCGAAGCTCCGCATAGAGCGCTTCTTTTGGGAGTCGTGTGTCGGGCATATGGACGATGTGGCTGGCCCAACGGAGCTGATCGAGCTGGGAATGTTGGCCTGAGCGAGAACACTGACGTTGGTGCGTCTATCCTTCCAGTGGATTTACTGGATCTTGCAGAGTCGGCGCTGGTGGTACTTCTCCAGTGCTTTGAGGTGTCTCTGAGCCATATAGGAGGGCGGGTATCACTACTGCCCTGTAGACCATGAGCTTGACCTATACCACTAATTATGTCAACATAGGTCAGTAGAAGCACCACACAGAGGGGTATGCAGCAGGCAGGAGAATTTACTACAATGTACATCAGAAATTTAGGCATACATGGTACACAATTTATGAACCGTTAATGGTCGAAAAATTGCAGACAGTGTGTGCCCGAATTTCCGATACATGCTGCTATTGAGCTACCAGCAGTGAAATTATCTCTGCTCTGTGGACTTCTGGCCATTAAATAATGAGAAAGATATTATTGCCTTTGGAAGGAAACCAAGATGATTACAGATATCATGAATTTGAATACTCACCAATTAGCTTCATCATCAATACTCATCAATTTATATTATGAAGAAAGATCAAGGTAGTTGAGCTTGTTCTCCTTGGAAAAGAGGAGACTTTGAAGTGACCTAATTGGCGTTTCAATATTATTAAGATTGAAAATGGTGATGCAGGCAATTTGTTCACTGTGATGAACAATTCACATACCCGATGACACTTTAAAAGTTAGGAAGTTAAGAGAAATCAAATGGTAAGAATTGTAAAACAGGGTACACCATCCTGTGTATTCCAGCCCCTGAACTTTTGTGCAGTCTACTTGCCAGACAGCTTATTGAAATTCTCCAATGATTGCATTTTTTAAAAATCACTCAATAAAGTTGGCATTGCCTATGCACATCATAATCGCTATTACTATAGTGAAACACAGATGATTTTTCATTTTTCTCCATCTCCTGTTTGTTACGTCCATAATAAGGTAATGTATTGAGTACTGTAGATGTAAGTGTGACCTTAGTCTCTTTATTCTAACTCCAGAGTGTTGGTACAGCATGGGATGCCTGCTTATATACAGCATGGGATCCCTTGGGACTCCAACAGATACGACCTCTGGTGGCGGTAGAATGCTGGTTACATAGGGTTGCATACATAACGTCACTCCCTCCCAAAGTCAATACTACATTTATTTACAGGGTGAGACGATCTGGGGCTTTTCGCTCCCTAGTTGGTCGTCTCGGTACAAATGCAGGTGCAGGTGAGTTGGTTGGTTCTTCACTGAGCTGCTGTGCAGCTGGCCTTGCTGGGCTGCTGGGGTTGATGAGTTCAGCTTCGTGATCAACCGTGATGTCGGTTGCCACTTGTGTGTGTGTCGGAGGGTTGAAGTTGGTGGTGTCCTCTTCAGGTTGCTCGTGACTGTCTGTGAATCACAGTTTGGTTTGGTCCAAATGCTTTCTGCAAGTTAGTCCATATGCGAGTTTGATCTGCACACCCTACTCCCTTCTTTGACTAGGACAGTGCCAGCAAGCCATTTGGGACCACGTCCATAGTTGAGTACAAATACAGGGTCATTGACTTCAATATCGCGTGACAAATTTGCGCAATCATGGTACATGCTTTGTTGATGCCGCCTGCCCTCGATGTGATCATGGAGATCAGGGTGGACGAGAGAAAGCCTTGTTTTGAGTACCCTTTTCATGTGCCGCTCGGCTGGGGGAGCCTCGGTGAGCGAGTGGGGTTAGGGTTAGCTGTAGCTGAGCAGGACGCGGGACAGCCGGGTCTGCAAGGAGCCTTCCGACACGCGTTTCAAGCTTTGCTTGATGCTTTGGACTGCCTGTTCTGCCTAGCCATTGGATGAGGGCTTGAACGGGGCAGATGTGACGTGCTTGATCCCATTGCGAGTCATGAATTCCTTGAATTGAGTGCTGGTGAAGCACGGCCCATTGTCGCTGACAAGGACGTCAGGCAGGCCGTGCGTGGCAAACATGGCTCGTAGGTTTTCGATGGTGACAGTGGACATGCTTACAGACATTACACTCAATGCACTTTGAATAAGCATCCACAACAACCAAGAACATTTTGCCTAGAAACGGGCCAGCGAAGGCAATGTGGATCCTAGATCATGGTTTGGAGGGCCATGACCACAAACTTAGCGGTGCCTCCCTGGGTGCATTGTTCAGTTGAGAGCAAGTGTTGCATTGGCACAAGCAAGACTCCAAATCTGAGTCGATGCCGGGCCACTACACTTGGGATCTGGCTATAGCTTTCATCATTACTCTGCCTGGGTAGTATGTAGATCACGTATGAACGTTTCTCTGCCTTTCTTGGGCAAAATCACGCAACTACCCCACAAAAGACAGTCCGCCTGTATGGACATTTCTTCTTTATGCCGCTGGAACGGCTTGATCTCTTCATGCATCTCCGCTGGGACGCTGGACCAGTTCCCATGGAGGACACAGTTTTTTTTTTTTTTACAAGTGACAGTAAAGGATCCTGGCTGGTCCAGGTCCTGATCTGGCGGGCCATAACGGGTGACTTTTCGTTTTCAAATGCATCCATCACCAAGAGCAAGTTTGCAGGCTGTGCCATTTCCACCCCGATGGTGGGCAATGGTAGCCGACTGAGGGCATCAGCGCAGTTCTCTGTGCCTGGCCTGTGGCGAATTACATAGTTACAGGCAGACAGCGTGAACGCCCATCTTTGGATGCGAGCAGAGGCATTGGTATTGATACCTTTGCTCTCTGAGAATAGTGATATGAGTGGCTTATGGTCAGCTTCTAACTCGAACTTAAGCCCAAACAGATACTGATGCATTTTTTTTTAACCCCGTAAATGCATGCCAGAGCTTCTTTTTCAATCATGCTGCAGGCCCTTTTTGCCTTGGACAAGCTCCTGGACGCATAAGCGACCGGTGAACGTCTTTCCTCCTGCCAGCGTCGCAAATAGTCTGCCTTGGGTACCGGGTACTGGTCCTGCAGCGAAAAACGGTTAATCGTTACTTTATACTCCCCGCAAATTCTGACCATGCCATCGCCCTTGAGAACTGAAACAATCGAACTGGCCCACTCGTTGAACTCCACCGGCGTGATGATGCCCTCTTGTTGCAGCCTGTCGAGCTCGACCTCTACTTTCTCTCGCATCATATATGGCACCGCCCGTGGGTCGTGTACCGGGAATCAAGTGGATCTGCACCTTCGCCCCCGAGAAACTTCCGATGCCTGGCTCAAACAACGACAGAAACTTGCTGAGAACCTGGGCACATGAGGAGTCGTCAATGGATGAAAGCGCTCGGATGTTGTCCCAGTTCCAGCGGATTTTTCCCAGCCAGCTTCTGCTGAACAGTGTGGGGCCATCTCCTGGTACTATCCGTAGTGGTAGTTCGTGCACTGCTGCGTTGCCAATTACAGGGATCAGCTCTTTAGTGTAAGTTCTCAGCTTGGTGTGAATGGGGCTCAGCTTGAGCCTGTGTGCCTTGTTGCACCACAGCCTGTCTGCTCATGATGGACTGACTGGCACCCGTGTCCAATTCCATGGATACTGGAATTCCGTTCAGTTCAACTTTTAACATGATCGGTGGACATTTCATGGTGAAGGTGTGGACCTCGTACACTTCTGCCGCCTTGGTTTGAGTCTTTCGTTCAGTTTGATCCGCCATGAATCGGTCTTCCTCTGCAACGTGGTGGTTTGCAGTGTTTGCAGCTCGTCTGCACATTCGCTGGAGGTGTCCCATTGTTCCACAGCCTTTGCACGCATAGTGTTTGAAGCGGCATTGATGGGCTTGATGATCACCTCAACAGCCCCAACAAGATGTTAACTGCCTCGCATTAACGCTTGATGGCGGACTCCGAGTCATCTGAGATTGTGCAGCTGCAGGTGTGTACGTTCTGCCATATGCATTCCTGCCTGAAAGCGATGTTACTTTGTGTACAGAAACATCTTTATGCTGCAAAATTTGTTTAGTGTTATCGCTGGTGGACATAAATGTCTCGGCTATCGTTATGGCTTTACTCAGGTTCGGTGTTTCAACAGTCAATAGTTTGCGAAGGATAACCCTGTTATGTATCTAGACTTGTACATACTGTGTACAGCCACCAGAGGACTCATTCCCCAGAGTCCCAAGGGATCTCATAATTCCTTGGGAGCACAGGTATTTAAGCGTACTTCACAGGTTGGAGAGGCGCTCTGGAGACCTGCAATAAAAGACTACGGTCACACTTTACTTTGAGCTCAGTGTTCAGTCGGACTCTTTCTCCATACACTACAACTGGCGACGAGATACAGATAGTGAACCCAAAGATGCAGAGAACAGTGGGTATCCTGGAGAAATTCTCGGAGGGAGATCATTGGGAAACTTTTGTGGAGCAACACGACCAATACTTCGGGGCCAATGATCTAGATGGGGAAGAGAGCGCTACCAAACGTAGAGCGATCCTCCTCATCGTCTGTGGGGCACCAATGTATGGCCTCATGAAGAATCTGCTCACTCCAGCGAAACCCACGGAGAAATCGTACGACGATTTGTGCAGACTGGTCCAAGAACATTTGAACCAGAAGGAAGGCGTTCTGATGGTGAGGTACCGGTTCTACACCTAAAGATCTGAAGGCCAGGAAGTGGCGAGTTATGTCGCTGAGCTATGACGCCTTGCAGGACATTGTGAATTTGAAGGACATTTGGAGCACATGCTCAGAGACTTTTTCATATTTGGCATTGGCCACGAAACCATACTTCGCAAACTTTTGACTGTAGAGACCCCAACCTTGAGTAAGGCCATAGCGATAGCCCAGGCGTTCATTGCCACCAGTGACAATACTAAGCAAATCTCTCATCACACAAGTGCTGCTACAAGTACTGTGAACAAAGTGATGTTGTTTTCGAAACGTAACGGACAGGGCACTCACACATACCTGCAGCTACACGCCTGCAGATGTCTCAAGAGTCCACCATCAAGGATGATGAATGCAAGGCCATTAACACCTTGTTGGTGGTGTGGGGGTGATCATCGTTTCCATTCATGCCGATTCAAAAGATGCATTTGCAAGGGCTGTGGAACAATGGGACACTTCCAATGAGTGTGCAGGCGAGCTGCTAGGCCTGCTAAACCTGCAAACCACCATGTTACAGAGGAGGACAGATCCACGGAGGATCGCGACGAAACAGAACCTCTGATAGAGGAGGCAGAGGTACATGGGGTGCAAACATTCACCACGAATTGTCCCTCGATAATGCTGAATGTTGAACTAAATGGACTCCCGGTGTCAATGGAGCTGGACATGGGCGCGAGCCAGTCCATCATGGGCAAAAAGACTTTCGAAAGGTTGTGGTGCAACAAGGCCTCAAGGCCAATCTTAACTCCAATTCGCAAGAGCTTACACTAAAGAACTGATTCCCATAATTGGCAGTGCTACCGTAAAGGTCTCCTACGTTGGAGTGGTGCACAAGCTACCACTCTGGGTGGTACCGGGCGATGGTCCCAAGCTGCTCGGCAGGAGATGGCTGGGAAAGGTACGCTGGAACTGGGACAACATCCGAGCGCTATCGCCCGCTGACTACACTTTGTGTGCACAGGTCTTAAACAAATTTCCTTCGCTGTTCGAACCAGGCATCGGGAAATTCCAAGGAGCAAAAGTGCAGATCCACCTAATTCTGGGGGCGCGACCCATCCATCACAAGGCGAGAGCAGAACCGTACATGATGAGAGAAAGTGTAGAAATCGAGCTCGACCGGCTACAAAGAGAGGCATCATCTCACCGATCGAGTTCAGCGAGTGGGCCAGTCCTATTGTCCCAGTCTTCAAGGAAGACGGCACCGTCAGAATCTGTGGCGATTACAAAGTAACGATCAATCGTTTCTCCCTGCAGGACCAATACCCACTTCCAAAAGCCGAGGACCTCTTTGCAACGCTGGCGAGAGGAAAGACGTTCACGAAGCTGGATCTGACCTCAGCCTAAATGACGCAAGAACTGGAGGAATCATCGAAGGCCCTCACCTGCATCAACACGCACAAAGGTCTTTTTATTTATAACTGATGCCCGTTTAGAATCCGATCAGCGGGTGCGATATTCCAGAGAAACATGGAAAGTTTACTGAAGTCGGTCCCGCACACCGTGGTCTTCCAGGACGATATCTTGGTCACAGGTCGGAACACAGTCGAGCACCTGCAGAACCTGGAGGAGGTTCTTAGTCAACTCAACCGCGTGGGTCTCAGGTTAAAACGCTCGAAGTGCGTTTTCCTGGCGCCTGGAGTTCTTGGGAAGGAGGATTGCAGCGGACAGCATCAGGCCCACCAACGCGAAGACGGAGGCAATCGAGAACGCACCGAGGCCACAGAACATGACAGAGCTGTGGTCGTTCCTGAGACTCGAACTACTTTGGTAACTTCTTACCGGGTCTCAGCACCCTGCTCGAACCACTACATGTCTTACTACGAAAAGGGGACGAATGGGTTTGGGGCAAAAGCCAAGAAAATGCCTTTGTAAAAGCGAGAAAATTGTTATGCTCAAACAAATTGCTTGTGTTGTATGATCCATGTAAGCGTTTGGTACTAGCATGTGATGCATTGTCATATGGCGTCGGGTGTGTATTGCAACAAGCTAATGATTTCGGGAAACTGCAACCGGTTGCTTATGTATCCAGGATTCTGTCCAAGGCCGAGAGAGCCTACAGCATGATTGAAAAAGAAGCTTTAGCGTGTGTCTATGGGGGTAAAGAAAATGCATCAATACCTGTTTGGGCTAAAATTCGAATTGGAAACTGACCATAAGCCACTTATAGCCGTGTTTTCCGAGAACAAAGGGATAAATACCAATGCATCGGCCCGCATCCAGAGATGGGCGCTCACGTTGTCCGCATACAACTACGCCATCCGCCACAGGCCAGGCACAGAAAACTGCGCCGATGCTTTCAGTAGGCTGCCATTGCCCACCACGGGGGTGGAAATGGTGCAGCCCGCAGATCTAGCCATGGTTCTGGAAGCATTTGAGAGTGAGCAATCACCCGTCACTGCCCGGTAGATCAAAACCTGGACAAGCCAGGACCCCTTATTATCTCTAGTCAAAAGCTGTGCGCTTCACGGGAGCTGGTCCAGTGTCCCAGTGGAAATACAGGAAGAGATAAAGCCGTTCCAGCGGCACAAAGATGAAATGTCTATACAGTCAGACTGCCTTCTGTGGGGCAATTGAGTAGTGGTCCCCAAGGAGGGCAGAGACACCTTCATCAATGACCTCCACAGTACCCACCCAGGCATCGTAATGACGAAAATGATAGCCAGATCCCACGTGTGGTGGCCCGGTATCGATGCGGACTTAGAGTCCTGCATTCACAGATGTAATACATGCTCGCAGTTAAGCAATGTACCCAGGGAGGCGCCGCTAAGTTTATGGTCTTGGCCCTCCAAACCGTGGTCTAGGGTACATGTCGACTATGCAGGCCTGTTCTTGGGTAAAATGTTCCTTGTGGTTGTAGATGCGTACTCCAAGTGGATTGAATGCAAGATAATGTCAGCTAGCACGTCCGCTGCCACCACAAAGCCTGCGGGCCATGTTTGCCACACATGGCTTATCCAATGTCCTGGTGAGCGACAACGGGCCATGTTTTACCAGTGCCGAGTCCAAAGAATTCATAACCCGTAACGGGATCAAACATGTCACATCTGCCCCATTTAAACCAGCATCAATGGTCAGGCAGAGAGAGCAGTGCAAAACTGTTGTGTTCCTAACACAGATGAGACTGCACACAGGGAGGTTAAAGTAACAGTGACCTCAGTCTTTATTAAGACACTCCAGAGTGAGGAACAGGCCTTAGGGGCCGGCTTATATACAATGCTCCCAAGGAATGCTGGGATTCCTTGGGACTTCAGGGGATGCACTCCCTGGTGGCGGAACATGGGACTGCATGCTTTACAGATACACAACACAAACCATCAAGCAAGGCTTAAAGAGGGTAACTGCAGACTCGACTATCCAGAGTCCTGTTTAGCTACCGCATGAGACCACACTCACTCACTAGGATCCCACGGGCTGAACTGCTCATGAAAAGAGCACTCAAGACAAGGCTCTCATTAGTTCACCCTGATCTATATGAACAGGTAGAGAGCAGCCGGCTTCAACAAAGTGCATACCATGATAACACAAATGTGTCACACGAGATTGAAGTCAATGACCCTGTATTTATATTAAATTATGGGCAAGGTCCCAAGTGGCTTCCCGGCACAGTCGTGGCCAAAGAGGGGCGCAGGGTGTTTCGGGTCAAACTTTCAAATGGACTCATTCTCCGGAAACACTTGGACCAGATGAAACTCAGATTCACGGACTACCCTGAGCAACCCACCTTGGACCCTACCTTTCACTTGATCCCCCAACACACACACCAGTGGCAACTGACACCACGGTTGACCACGAAGCAGAACCCATCATCCACAACAACCCTGCAGGGCCCAACACATCAGGCAGCCCAGCAAGGCCAGCTGCACAGCAGCCCAGCGAGGGCCCAACAAATGACTCAACAACACCAGCCTTCACACCGAGACGATCACCCAGGGCAAGAAGGGCCCCAGATCGACTCACATTGTAAATAGTTACACTATTGACTTTGGGGGGGGAATGTTATGTATCTGGACTTGTATATACTCTGTACAACCACCAGAGGGCTTATTTCCCGGAGTCCCAAGGGATCTCATAATCCCTTGGGAGCACAGGTATTTAAGAGTGCTTCACAGGTTGGAGAGGCACTCTGGAGACCTGCAATAAAAGACTAAGGTCACACTTTACTTTGAACTCAGTGTTCAGTCCGACTCTTTCTCCATACACCACAAACCTCATGGCCATTGCCAAGCACAAAAAAGTCTCTTAGCATTTGGTCCAGGAATCCATCAAATTCGCAATGTCCTGCAAGGCGCCTTAGTTCGGCGACGTAGTTCGCCACTTCCTGGCCTTCAGACCTTTGACATGTGTAAACTTGATACCTTGCCATCAGAATGCTCTCCTTCGGATTTAGGTGCTCCTGGACCAGCGTACACAGTTCTTCATACGATTCGGTTGTTGTTTTCACTGGAGCAAGGAAATTGTTCGTGAGGCCATAGATTGTTGTCCCGCAGACGGTGAGGAGATCGCCCTTCGTCTGACAGCGTTCTCATTCCCTTCCAGCTCGTTAGCCACGAAGTATTGTTCAAGTCGCTCCACAAAGGCCTCCCAATCGTCCCCTTCTGAGAATTTCTCTAGGAAACCAACAGTTCTCTGCATTCTCGCGTGATGGTTTGTTATCTCGTCGCCAGCTGTTACATTCATAAGAAGATTGAGTACTGTAGACGTGAGTAAGTGTGACCTTAGTCTCTTTATTCTAACTCCAGAGTGTTGGTACAGCATGAGTGGCCTGCTTATATACAGTACTCCCAAGGGATGCTGGATCCCTTGGAACTCCAACAGATACTCCCTCTGGTGATGGTAGAATGCTGGTTACATAGGGTTGTACACATAACACTGTTGATGGTACTAACTTATGTTGAAATACAGATATCCTCCGGCATCATTCCACGGTGGCTGTTATTGACAGTGAGTTGAATTGACGAGTGTCATCAGGCTGTGATCACAGTAATGTGGAGTTAGGGGGTGCTCCTCCTGGCTCTGCAGGGATGTTAAAAAAAAGTTAAAACTGGAATGTGCGTGGCGCAAGTCGGTGTCTTATGATGTCCATTGGACCATGATGCAATTTTCTGATATCAATCTGTGGAATGTGCACCGCGCACACTCCATCCATTGGTACGATGTTGCCTAACCCGCAATCCTAAAAAGGACATCTTTTGGCTGTTCCAGAAACAGCACAGGTAAGTTTTCAAAATGAATTTTGTGAGGCCAAGAGGAACATGATTGTTCCTAGTTCAAAAATCTTCTGGCCCTATCAGTCCTTTCATGCCGCCCCCCCCCCCTCCCCCGCTTTCTGAAGGAGGATTTCCATCCTCATCCCCATCCCAATTGGTGAGCTGCCTGTGAGCGGTGGTTCAATACTCGCAGCTTGCCAATCAGATGTAAATGAGGCCTAAACATCAAACTGGCTCAGGCCGCTCACCTGAGATCTACTAATAATGAAAATAGGTTCCTATATATTGGCAATGACAGTAAAAATGTAACATGTGGTTTAAATACTTGGAGAATGCTTCTGACTCAGTCCCAGGAAAGCTGTTACTGGCCATCCATCCCTGCTTCCAGAAAGCCTCTATTGCTGAGTTTCTGGCCATTATTAAAGCTTTGTAGTGAAAGTGCAGTAAGCATTTTAAAGAACTTCAAGCCAGTTTCTACTCAAGGCGAAAAGATCTTTCTCGGGATATGGGCGAGTCAGGAATAGGGAGAACTGATAGAGAATTCAAATAGGCTCATTTAGACAGACTGTGAAAATTCACAGACCCCCAAGTCAAGGCTGCTACATGCAGTTCGGCATGTTGCATTAACTCATCAATCAACTTGACATTTTCGGACCTTGGGTAGCGAGCCAATAAAACGTTAAAAGACTTTCAATTGAGCCAATAAGGTCAAAGAAGGAGAGTTCTTTTCTGTAAATTGATCCAGGCATAAATACAGCCATTTTGACCACGTGTCTCAGTAAGAACAAAGACCTGGCTTGAAGCCAAGAAGTTTGTTGCTCTCTGCCGAGATTAAAAAGTTAAAACTACCATCGGAGTTCGTATTTCATTGGAAATTAAGAGATCTAACAAGAACGGATCAGCTTTTAGGACAGAGCAGGTTGGAGAGGCGAGATGAGAGATTCCACTGGCTCGAAGAGCAAGGCTGGGTTGGGAGTGGACACTGAGGAGTAGCAGGATTGTGGAGAGAGGCAGAAATTCACAGGCCTCAGGTGAGTGGAGCTGCTCAGAATAGTGCCACTTGCAGCTGGGATATGCAGCTTATCAGTAGAAGAAATGGGGCTAAAATAGATGGGCATTTGGGAATCGGGCATTAAGATGCAGTATCCAGGGAAGACGACCGCACACAAACTGCACGTTGATGGAATAAAAACCCTTGTGGTTCATGTACAGGTACTTCTGTCTGCTCGCGCATATAGGACTGTGAAAGTACTGTCAATGACACCCTGAACTTTTGAAAGCTCCTAGCCAGTGATGTTCTGCCATTCTATAAGGTCTCTCCTGTTGCAGTCTTGTTGTTCATAGGTAACTGATGTACATGCTTGCTCTGGCAAACAAGGAAGTCATCACTTGCTTTATGCAGCGATGCACTGTAGACTGATTCATGTTACTTATGTCCACGCTGGCAACTGGAATGATTCTGAGGCAAAAAGGTTTGAGCTGTCTGTTACTTTCACTGTAACTGGCAGCACCATTCCTGCCCTAGTGTTGGGTTGCAGGTCCTCCTGAATCATGTTGCAAAGTTCCATGTCTGCCTCCCCACTGTGCCGCCAAAAAAATTGGTTTGGATAATCTCTGTCGATGATTCATTTGATTAGAAGGATAACAGTGGATTGGAGTCCGCCTCATGTGATGATGCCGCTCTTCCTTGGCATCCAAATATTCTTCTTCTATCTCCTCCTCGAAGTAGTGCATGGACAATTGGATTCCAAATGGAACATTCCCTAGCTCTTTTTGAAAGCTCCTGGCCAGAGGTAATTTTTTTACATTTTTCTCGCCTCTGCTAAAAGATGTTTTGCCCTTTACTGTCCAAGAAGCAAATAGACATGCGAGCCTTGACAATGTCACTTCCAGCTGCTTTACATTTAATTTAAGGCACAATAGCCTAGAAATTGGTCTGCACAGCACCTGTTTTTCAGGCACTACTCAGACTACTAAGGCCGACAGGAACGGTGTGCAAATTTCCATCATATTGGGCAAGGACAAAAAATGTGTGCCTTTAACCATGACTGAATCAGGCATTAGCCTCTTTGCATATGCAAAAAAGGGGCTTCATGTCTGTTTGAACCCCTCTCTCCCAAGACTGGTTTGCCCCGAGGCAGCCCGTGACAGCACCAGGGGCACTCAGGATAGCCAGGCCTAGGGATCTAGGCCCAACTAAGAAGGTATGTAACTACCGGCCTCACATTAAAAGGAACATTCACAGTCACTCCCTAACTACCCCGATCCCTGGCCCTGCACCCCCTCCCCCAATCCCAGACCTAACCCCATTTACCTGAGGGCTGCTGCGACCCAATCTTGCACTCCACTCGCAGTGGCCTGATCTTGCACTCTGCTGGAAGGCTCAAATTGGTCGCACCAGCTCCATTATAATAAGGCACAATATCTGGGGTGTCTCAAAGGATTCCTGGGCCAAAATCTGTGCCCTGCCTGAACTGTGACCAGCAGTGCACATGATGCACAAACGGAACAGAGATCAGGCTCAAGGCAACTCCACCCCTTTTTCCTCTTTATTCCCCAGAAATAAGCATACATGGATCCAAATGCAGAAGAAGTTTGGCCCCAGGAAATTTAAGCGTGACTGACAATTGTGACAGAAATAATGTGATGTAAACAGTGTGGCAGGAAATTATTATAAGAAGTTGAGTTCCATGCAACATCAGGAATTTCCATGGGGGGGGGTTTCCCAACTGGTAAACACAGTTTCTTCAGAAGATCGGCAGAATCCCTATGATGGCGTGTAATGGGGTTTGCGCCGAGCTTCTGCTGAAGTTATGAGCCTCCCCAAATTCCCAGCATAAGAATTTAGGGGGCGAAATTCAGTTACGCCCCATTTGGGGGCGGTAACCAAGGCGAGGCGGGACTTCCTCAACCCCACTGCGAAATTCCGGTTACCACCCCTCACAGGAAGTGCAGCGCAATATCGTGCGTTCACTTCCTTTTGGGGTGTGTTCGGGGGTGCTATGCAAGCAGGTTCTGGAGCGCTACGTGGCCTCTCCGCGTAGCATGATGCGTTTCAACACCTCTCGCCTTCCGTTAAAGGGGCGGGACGCTGCGAACTCTGCAGGCTTGGGCCACCAGGGTAAAGGGTGTCGTGGCGGCAGTCCAGCAGGAAGACAGAGTGCTGGGCTGCATGATCGCAGCCCGGACTCTGCGAAAGGAGCGGCGAATGGCCCGACCAGCAAGGGAGGGGAAAATAAAAGATGGTGGTGCGCGGCGCACCTCCCCTTTAAGCTTTGCCCCGTGATGGGTGACCAGTCCGGTTTGCAACCCATGAGGCTGGCATGGGCATCGTACACGGCGTCCTCACTGGGCGCTGGCCAATATCCGCTGCGGGGCAAAAAGGGGTCACCATGCACGCGATGACGACATTGCTGGAGGCGCAGTGGACCAGGGTGTTACCGTTTTTGCGTGTCCGCTAACTCCCGCGCAATTTTGTGGGAGCCGGTAGCACCCCCCTCCCCCTGACCAAAAATAGTTTTGTGCCCATTTAGCGCCACTCAGATGCACAGAATAAGGGAATTTCGGCCCCTTAATGTATTAAGATAGATAGATGTAATAAGATTCAATGATGTAGTTGGCACCAAAATGGCATCATTTTGTCACTAATTGCATTTGCTGGTTAAAAGCAACCCTTACACATATTGCAGATACAACCTTTCCCGTTAACAAATAATGACAGTCTGCAGCAGATGTTTTAGATCAGGCATTTCCAGTAACTCCGTTATCTCTCATCATTAAAGGCAGTCCCTCGAAATCGAGGAAGCTTCTACTCCAAAAATGAGTTCTCAGGTGACTATACAGTTTAATACGGGAATTACAGTCTCTTTCACGGGTGGGACAGACAGTGGTTGAAGGAAAGGTTGGGTGGGGAGTCTGGTTTGCCACACGCTCCTTCCGCTGCCTGCGCTTGCCCTCCGCATGCTCTCGGCAACGAGACTCGAGGTGCTCAGCGCCCTCACGGATGCTGTTCCTCCATTTTGTGCAGTCTTGGGCCAGGGATTCCCAGGTGCCAGTGGGGTTGTTGCACTTTATCAGAGGCTTTGAGGGTGTCCTAGAAAAGTTTCCTCTGCCCACCTGGGGCTCGCCTGCTGTGTAGGAGTTCCGAATAGAGCGCTTGCTTTGGGTGTCTCGTGTCGGGCATGCGGACGATCTGAACCGCCCAACGGAGCTGGGTCAGTGCTTCGATGCTGGCCTGATCAAGAATACTGATGTTGGTGCGTCTATCCTTCCAATGGATTTGCAGGATCTTGCAGAGCATTGGTGATATTTCTCCAGCACTTTTAGGTGTCTACTGTATATGGTCCACCTCTCTGAGCCATACATGAGGGCGGGTATCACTACAGCCCTGTAGACCATTAGCATGGTACCAGATTTGAGATCCTGGTCTTCGAACACTCTTCCTCAGGCGACTGACAGCTGCACTGGCGCACTGGAAGTGATGTTAGATCTCGTCGTCGATGTCTGCCCTTGTTGATAATATGCTCCTAAGGTGTGGAAAATGGTCCACATTGTCCATGGCCGTGCCGTGGATTTTGATGAACGGGGACGGGGGGAGGGGGGAGGGGGTGGAGGGGTGCTGTGTGGTAGAGGACCTTTGTCTTATGGAAGTTTAGTGTAAGGCCCATGCTTTCGTAGACCTCGGTGAAAGTGTTGGCGATGGGTTGGAGTTCAGCCTCTTAATGTGCGATGACAGAGGATGGGACGACCTTGGATCTAGCCTGGAGGCGACGAAGGTTGAACAGGTTCCCATTGGCTCTATAGTTTAGTTCCACTCCAGCGGAGAGCTTGTTGAACGTGAGATGGAGCATTGCCGCGAGGAAGATCGAGAAGAGTGTTGGCGCGATGACGCAGCCCTGCTTGACCCCGGTCCGGACATGGATTGGGTCTGTGGTGGATCCGTTGGTCATGATCACGGCCTGCATGTCGTTGTGGAGCAGGCGGAAGATGGTGATAAATTTTTGGGGGCAGTCAAAATGGAAGAGGATGCTTCATAATCCCTCGTAGTTGACAGTGTCAAAAGGCCTTTGTGAGGTCAAAGAAGGCATGTACGGGGCTGGTGCTGTTCCCTGCACTTCTCCTGTAGTTGTTGCGTGGTGAAGATCATGTCCATTCTACCCATTAGTGGACGAAATCCGCATTGCGACTCTGGGAGGAGCTCTTCAGCCACAGGGAGAAGATGGTTGAAGAGGATTCTTGCGATGACTTTCCCAATGGCAGGGAGATTCCTCTGTAGTTGCCAGTCAGACTTGTCCCCATTTTTTTAAAGATGGTCATGATTACAGCATCTCAGATCTCCCGGCATGCTCTCCTCCCTCCAGTTAAGAAAGATGAGGTTGTTGATGTTGTGTATCTGTAAAGCATGCACTACCATGTTCCGCCACCAGGGAGTCCATCACTGTATATAATCCGGCCCCCAAGGCCTGTTACTCACTCTGGAGTGTCTTAATAAAGACTGAGGTCACTGTTACTTTAACCTCCCTGTGTGCAGTCTCATCTGTGTTAGGAACACAATAACTGGCGACAAGTATACGAATCCAATGCAAAGATGGAGCAAACTGTGGGCATCTTGGAGAAGTTCTCGGAGGGTGAGGACTGGGAAGCCTATGTCGAACGGCTAGACCAGTACTTTGTAGCCAACGAGCTGGACGGAGAAGGAAGCGCTGCAAAAAGGAGAGCGGTCCTCCTCATGGTCTGCGGGGCACCGACCTACAGCCTCATGAAGAATCTTCTGGCTCCGGTGAAACCCACAGATAAGTCGTATGAGGAGCTGTGTACACTGGTTCGGGAGCATCTTAACCCGAGGGAGAGCGTGCTGATGGCGAGGTATCAGTTCTACACGTGCCAGTGATCTGAAGGTCAGGAAGTGGTGAGCTACATCACCGAGCTAAGGCGACTTGCAGGACAATGTGAGTTTGATGGCTACCTGGAGCAAATGCTCAGAGACTATTTTGTACTGGGCATTGAACACGAGACCATCCTACGAAAACTTTTGACTGTAGAGGCAGCGACCCTCAGTAAGGCCATTGCGATAGCACAGGCGTTTATGTCGACCAGTGATAACACCACACAAATCTCTCAGCACACAAGTGCTAGCAATGTTCAGAAATTAACTGGAACTGTGTTTGCGAGCAGAAATGTACAGGGCAGAAACCACAAGTCTGCAACTGCCAGCAGGCCTCAGGTCTGAGAGTCCGCAACAAAGGATGAATGCAAGGCAATTCACACCTTGTTGGCATTGTGGAGGCTTCCATTCAGCCTATTCATGCCGCTTCAAAGGCTATGTTTGCAAGAGCTGTGGAACAATGGGGCACCTCCAATGAGCAAAACCTACTAACCACCATGTGGCAGAGGAAGATCGGTCCATGGTGGATCAAAGCAATTTTGAGCCTCAGAGAGAGGAGGCAAATGCTGAAGTACACAGGATACACAACAGTTCATTCGTGCCAATAGTGCTTCTCCACCATACTTTAGTGCCTCAGCGGGGATTCCATCTGCTCCCGATGCCTTGTTGTTCTTGAGCTGACAGATGGCCTTTTCTACCTCGTGCAGGGCTGGGGTTTTGCCGATATGGTGGCGGGTTGCATGCTTCGGGATGGAGTCGAGAACACTTGTGGCAAAGGTAGAGTTTCAATTCTCTAAGGCGCTATCTCTAATAAAGTGAGATTGACTTTTAAAATAAACATCACTTTCTATGAAGATGAGATTTCTGAGGACGATTAAGTAGACACACGGCTAGGTTGAACTTAAGATTACTGTGATCTGCAAGTTAACCTCCGTTATTTAGTACAGTTGAATAGTTTGAAATATTTATCAGAATCAATCAGCTTTTTTAAGCCAAATCTGCAAGTAATCATTTTTAAATGTGAAGTTAGAAAAAGAGCCCAGTTGCATCTATTTTTCCCTCACCGATGCCTCTCTGCTTCTTAGTAAATCCTGTAGCAAGGACAGGAAAAGCAAAATACTACAGATGCTGGAGATCTGAAACACTAACAGAAAATGCTGGAAATATTCAGCATGCCAGGTAACATGTAAAGAAAACAGACAAGTTGATGTTTCAGGAATGGACCCTTTATCAGAACTGCCCATGCTCCGACATATGAGGAGGTGCCCTAATCATAAGGTCAAACAGCTGATGTCAAATTAATGTTTTTAACTCGCAAAGCATAGGTGGAAAACCAAGCCATGTAATGCAGAAGACTAGCAAGGTTGAAAAGGGAAGAAGAGAGAAAGTAATACAGGAGGTAGTGATTAAGTGACACCAAACTTAGATTTTAAAAGATTGTAGGAGAACGGGCAAACTGAGGGAGGTAAAGAAGTCCTGCAAAGAATGTTGGTTAGTTGTGATGAGTCTCGATTTCAACACAATGAGGACACGGTTAACAACTGTGGTTGGACGTATTCGTGGAGCTATCACCACATGACCTCCCGCCTCCAACTGCCTAACGGGTCAAACAGCCTTTCTAATATTTTTATAACTAATAAATGAAAGTGTTAAAAAAAATAAGAAAAGCACCCAATTATGTTTCAATGCAGCTAGGTCTTTCCGCCCAGGTGTTGCTTGCAGCAGTGTCCAAGAGATTAATCTTCAAGTCCTGGAGACTCCAGGACAATCCTGGAGGGTTGTCAACCCTAGGACACCACGAGTGAAATGGTCGGCTCTCATTGGAGGCCCCTCACCCCCGGCTTATGATTCAAAGCTGCTTTCATTTAAATCCATGCCACTTCAGTGCGAGATCATTCCATGCTGGCTCTGTGCTCCATAGAATAGCAGCTTGCACATTAGCTGTTCCAGGGTGAACATGCCAGTTTTTACCCCTATTAGGAAATGATTTTTTACTGGAATTAGTTCTGTTCTGCCTTCAGGAAAATCTGAGGAAATTTCTCTTAAAAAGGCAATGTTGCAATTTTAGGAATTTTATATATTTTGATTTTCTAAAATTAACACAGATGCTTAGAAAAGAATGCTGGTCAGCCATGACCATACCAGCACTTGTTATCAATAGGATGGAGTGCAGTGTCGGATGGCTGGATTCTTTATAATCACAGTCAATGGAAATCATAATCATCATCATCATCATAGGCAGTCCCTCGAAATCTAAAGGTGAGTTCTTAGGTGACTGAACAGTCCAATCTTTGCTTTGCGATGGAAATAAATTGCATACCGCAGTACGGTACTGTAGTGTCAGCTTTCCCCATTGTAATGAGATGTTAAGTTCCCCCACTACGGTTTGGTTGGAGCAGACAATTATTTCCCTTCGGTCATGCACAAATCCCTTCCTTCAACTAGCTGTAAGGTCGAGACCGCAACGATGTAAAATTAATTTTGTCCACTGGTATCCTTACTGTAACTGTTTATAGTTAGATTTTACATGTGTTAAGAGTGTGAAATAATGTAATTATGTCACCTTGTTTAGAAATTACATTACAATTCATTTTAGATTTTTAATCCATTTCTTTTTGGTTATAGTCCTCTCATCAATTTAGCTTGCTGACAGGAACTTTTCCCAATTTCAATCTATATCCAGCAGTTTGTAGGTACATAAAACTGCCCAAATTGACCAATGCTCCAACTTCCCTACCCTGTGAACATTTCCCCCTTCACCCCGCTCACTTATTCGGTGCACATCCTATGAATTGCCTCCTATTTTGTGCTACTTTGTATTGGTGCACTGGTATTCCATGCTACCAGGATTCATCCGCCATCAAATAAACTTACATTTAAAACAGTGCACTCTATGGTCATAATTATCATGCCTTTTTATTACATTATCCCCGAGGAGACCACTGCCTTTAACTGGCAGCTCGGTTTATTCACAGGTGCCAACTGCCTGATGATTAAAGGAAGAATCCTTAGCTAGCAGCCTCTCAGACAGTAAGATCATTATGACAGAGCACTGAGTGGTATGTGCTTTTCAGGAATGATTCACCAGGCTCACTCTCACTATAGCAACAAGGAACTAAATTCAACTTTTATCTCTCTTTGGTTATCTAACCATATATTGATTTTATCTCTCTCTTTCTGTCTCTGTATACACTGGATCCATCTGTCTTTTTCTTGAGTAATTACATTTTGTAAAGCACCTTATTTTCATCTGATTTAACAGGTAAAACAATCCAGACTAATTGTTACACTTTTTAGGTGATGTAACACTGTTTACTATTATTTACTATTAACCTTGTTTCTCACTAACGCTGCTCACCATTAATTGTTACTTACTACTAATAATATTTAGCATGCTTCTCAACGGTCCATGTTAATTGGATAGTTCCAACATCAAACAGTGCCATTGAGAAAAGCAGCAGTGTGTAAAATTTGGTTGATTTGTTAGTACAGAAAGTCATCATCCTTCTCCAAATGCCAACCTAAATTCCAATCTTTCAGTAGATTGCAAGTTTAGAGCTATGCTGTTTACCATTTGTACTATTTACTGTTAGCACGAAACAAGATCATTAAAATCTGGGGGAAGAAACTACAGTGCACTAAATGCGGTACTCTTGTGCTTTACTGTATTGAGAGGGGGGGATCCAATCTGCACATCTCTCCCCCACTACTCTCAGCCCTGACTGCTGTGTCTTTATATTTTTCTTCAGTCATGAGGTTAAGGAAATATTTGTCCTGACGTCTTGCATACCAAGGCCATCAGCCCTGTTTGGAAGGTAGAATGGTTTATTACCATATATAGTGAAATTAATCTTTCCTCTCCAAGAGCCAAAGAAAACCTCTCCAAAAATCATTAGGTTTTGTCTAACTCTCCCTGGTAACTGGACTCAAACAACAGTCTGCAAGCCCCGTTTACAGAAATGCACCAATGTGAAAAGAGCACGACAGAGATCTTACCAAAGTGGGGGATGAGGAAATACTGCCGTCTTAAAGGGGCCACATCATCTTGTAAGAGCACCTGTCCTGCTTCTAATCAAGGTGTGTGTGGTTAGAAAGAAAGGAAGACTTGCATTTATATAGCGCCTTTCACGGCCACTGGCCTTCCCAAAGCGCTTTGCAGCCAATTAAGTACTTCTGGAGTGTAGTCACTGTTTTAATATGGGAGAAGTGGCAGCCAATTTGCAAACAGCAAGCTCCCACAAACAGCAATGTGATAATGATCAGATAATCTGTTTTTTGTTATGTTAATTGAGGGATAAGTAGGGGCCAGGACACCAGGGATAACTCCCCTGCTCTTCTTCAAAATAGTGCCATGGGATCTTTTATGTCCACCTGAGAGAGCAGATGGGGCCTCGGTTTAATGTCTCATCCGAAAGACGACACCTCTGACAATGCTTCTCTTCTTCTTAGGCAGTCCCCCGGAGTCGAGGATGACTTGTTTCTAAGGTGATTTGTAAGACCAATGCAGAATCTATAATCTCTGTCAAAGGTGGAGCAGATGGTGGTTGGAGGGACGGGTGGGTGGGGTGCTTGATTTGTCGTACGCTCCTTCCGCTTTTTGTGCTTGGCTTCCGCATGCTCCCGGCGGAGAGACTCAAAAGTGTTCATGCCTTCTCGGATGCTTCTCCTCCACTTTGAGCAGTCTTGGACCACGGATGTTGCATTTTTTCAAGGAGGCTTTGAGGATGTCCTAGAAGCGTTTTCTCTGCTCTCCTGGGGCTCGCCTGCCATGACGTAGCTCGGAGTAGAGTGCTTGTTTCGGGAGTCTAGTATCGGGCATGCGGACAATGTTGAGCGTGGTCAATGCCTCGATGCTGGGGATGTTGGCCTGAGAGAGAACGCTGATGTTGGTGTGCCTATCCTGCCAAAGAGTTTGCGGAGGCAACGTTGGTGGTACTTCTCCAGTGCTTTGAGGTGCCTACTGTACATCGTTCCTGTCTCTGAAGCATATAAGAGGGTGGGTATCATTACTGCTTTGTAGACCATGAGCTTGGTGCTGGGTTTGAGATCCTGGTCTTTGAAAACTCTCTTCCTCAGGCGGCCGAAGGCTGCACTGGCACACTGAAGGTGCTGTAGGATTTCATCATCGATATCTGCCCTTGCTGATAGTAGGCTCCCTGACAGCGCAGCACTCCCTCAGCACTGCACTGGAGTGTCAGCCTAGATTGATGTGCTCATGTCCCTGGAGTGGGAACTGAACCTACAATCTGCTGACTCAGTCGAGTGTGCTACCCATTGAGCCACAGCTGCCACTTAAGAGATTGAGCAGCTTTTTATCCTTTTGGATATATTCTTTGCATCTCATGTCATTCCTCGCAAGATGAACAGGCAGGTGACCTGCTCCAGCATCTTAATTTATTTCACTTTCTGATTGCATGACACAAGGTTTGCAAGAGCAGTTCATACCGAGTCACCATCCTGACACCGCCCACCGCCCCCCACCCCCCAGATTCCTCTTTTTTCAAGTGGGGAACTGCCTAGCCTTCTCATATTGGCATGATCAAGATTGTGAAGTTGCCACACAGGAAATTGGACGTTAAAACGGTTTAATGACATTGCAGGTTTACACAATGAAAAATAACCACTTGGGTTGAGCCAGTGCCCAGAAATTGTACCGTAGCAAGAGTCAAGAGCTGGGGAGAGGAAGTTGGGTCAAAAAACATATATATTTGCTGCTACTCCAGGATTTAAATAACTGTTATTTTATTTCTCCAATTTGAAGCCAGTAAGTTGCTGCGAAAAAAATAATAAGAGTTGATATCCCAGTTGTGACTTCAGCATAAGAGCTGCAGAAATAAAGGGATAACGGAAAACCTGGGGAAGTCTGCTCGGTGCATCAAGAACGCAAAATATGTATGCCCAATACAGCAGGAGCATAATTTTGTCTGATTCACAAACTTGTGTTTTATTTACAATACCGCCATTAATACATATAATGAACAGCAAGGTTCCTCGGCCTGGTCCCTGCGGCCTCCACAGGTCAAAGCTGCCCAAGTAAGACAGTTCCCACTGATAACTAACCTCTACTGCTTATGAAATAAATAATCTATTTACAACTTCATTTTAAATTCCATGAGCTTTGACAATGGCAATAAATAGTAAATTTACTTAATCACTTGGTGGGGAACCCATGCTGAAAAGGACTGCAGAAAATTGGTGCTACAGTATATCAGACCTGTTTCAGACCCATGCTCCCTCCTGCTGACGACACAGTTTAGTGAATTCACTTTAAAATCATGAGGGGTCTTATCAAATGCTTTCTATGGGCCCAAGTTTCCACGTGATTTGTGCCTGATTTTTAGGAGCAACTGGTGGAGAACGGACTATCTTAGAAATCGCAATTCTCCACATTTTATTTTCTGCAGTTCTAGTCAGTTAGAACAGTTCTACTTTGGAACAGAATTTTTTCTTCAAAAGGGGGCGTGTCCGGCCACTGACGCCTGATTTCAAAGCTTCCACAGTGAAAACGTACTCCAAACTAACTTAGAATGGAGCAAGTGAAGATTTTTGTAGAACTAAAAAAACCTGTTCTACACATTAAAAAATCAGGCGCAGGTTACAAATTAGGCGTCCAGAACGAGGTGGGGGGAGGGAAGTCATTAAATTCTACAATAAATCCTTAGTTATACTTATACAAATATTTATATAAATAAATCCAACCTGAATAAACATTTATAAGCAAAGAAAAGATTAAATAAACCATGTTCTTACCTGTGTGAAAGTTCTTCAGGCAGGCCTTTAGGAAGCGGTTTGCCGTCGGGACCGAAGGCTGAACGGGCCGGGCCCGAGATTTCGGGCAGGGCCCGTCCCCAGCACCAGAGGTAGGTGGCGTTGGGTCGGGTCAGGGAGAGAGGTTCGGTTCGGGTCGGCGGGGGAGGGAGGGAGAGAGTGTGAGGGAGGGAGAGAGTGGGAGGGAGGGAGAGAGGTCAGGTCGGGGAGAGGGAGGTCAGGTCAGGGAGGGGGAAGTCAGGTCGGGGAGGGGGAGGTCAGGTTGGATCCAGTCCGGGGGAAGAGAGTAGAGTCGGGTTGGGGGGGGGGGGGGGCGGAAGCAGGAGCGGCGGGGAAGCAGGAGCGGGAGCGACAGGCGGGTCGAGTCGGGTCGGGTCGGGTCCGGGGGGGGGGGAAAGCAGGAGCAGGAGTCGGCAGGAAGCAGGAGCTGGGCGTGGGAGGAGCCTTATTCACGCAGCCCCAGTGAGGCCATTCGGCCAGGGCTAGGGGCTGCGTGCTTCGGGCCCCTCCCACACAGTTTCGGGCACCTGGAGCTACTGCACTTGCGTGCCCACTGTGGCGCGCATGTGCAGAGCTCCCGGCACTGTTTTCGCCGCAGGGTCCTAGCTCCACCCCCTACAGCTCCTGCTGCGCCGCGGGCCAGAGGAACTGCAGGGAGGTGGAGAATACGGAGGGTTTTTTTAGGTGCACTTTGTGGCGCAAAAAACGGGCGCCCGTTTTTTATCATGTGGAAACTTGGGCCCTATAAATCAAATCACACCCTCATCCAGTAATTATTTTACCTGCTCAAAGAAGCCCAACAGATTAGTGATACCTTATTGGATCCCTTTTTAAATAAAAAGACTGAAATCACATCTGTTTTACAGTCCTCTGGGAATGTGTTCTCCATCGCTCCAAAAAGAGGGAAAGAAGAGATGAAAGGGGAGAGGAAAAGGGGAAGTAGGAGCTTCACATTCATAGATGGGGAGCTCAGAGATCGGACCAAACAAGTGCCAGTGGGTTCTGGGATTTCGTTTCTGGTTACAAATTGCAGTGGATTGTTTCCAATTGGGAATTTTAAAGAATGCAGAGGTTGATCTGGAGACCAGAGATAGCGTGGGAATTCTCAGAGCCTGCAGGCAAAAACTGGAGGTCTGACAATTGTATGACCGTGGTTAGCAGTTTAAAATAGATATACAAAGAACAGTAATGCATATCTGCCCACCATGGGGAACATTCTATTACTGCTGGCCTTGAGCGATATAAACTGAAAATGTTATAAGTGATGAAGAGTACAAGTCACCTGAGGTCCGCTGAATCTGGACCCACCTGTATATGAAGATTCAGCTCATTTCCATAATGCAAAGCACCTGGCCAATGGCAGTGACTGTTGCAGCAATCAGATGGAAATGCAGCTGCTGTTTCCTGTTGGGGTCATAAGAACATAAGAATTAGGAACAGGAGTAGACCATCTAGCCCCTCGAGCCTGTTCCGCCATTCAACAAAATCATGGCTGATCTGGCCGTGGACTCAGCTCCACTTATCCCCATAACTCTTAATTCCCTTATTGGTTAAAAATCTATCTGTGATTTGAATACATTCAATGAGCTAGCCTCAATTGCTTCCTTGGGCAGAGAATTCCACAGATTCACAACCCTCGGAGAAGAAATTCCTTCTCAACTCGGTTTTAAATTGGCTCCCCCGTATTTTGAGGCTGTGCCCCCTAGTTCTAGTCTCCCCGACCAGTGGAAACAACCTCTCTGCCTCTATCTTGTCTATCTCTTTCATTATCTTAAATGTTTCTATAAGATCACCCCTCATCCTTCTGAACTCCAACGAGTAAAAACCCAGTCTACTCAATCTATCATCATAAGGTAACCCCCTCATCTCCGGAATCAGCCTAGTGAATCGTCTCTGTACCCCCTCCAAGGCTAGTGTATCCTTCCTTAAGTAAGGTGACCAAAACTGCACGCAGTATTCCAGGTGCGGCCTCACCAATACCCTGTAAAGTAGCAACAGGACCTCCCTGTTTTTGTACTCCATCCCTCTCGCAATGAAGGCCAACATTCCATTCGCCTTCCTGATTACCTGCTGCACCTGTAAACTAACTTTTTGGGATTTATGCCGGCTGGTCACTTTGACCCCTCCCCCTGCGTTTGTCGCCAAAATACAGAAGAAGCTGGTGGACTTCTTCTGGAACAACAGGAAGCACTGGGTCTCTGCCGCGGTCTTGAGTCTCCCGCTTGAGGAGGGCGGTCAGTCGTTGGTGTGCGTCAGCGCCCAGCTCGCGACTTTCCGTCTTCAGACCCTGCAGAGATACCTTTACGTCGAGCCCCCTCCTAGGTGGTGTGCTCTGGCGACGTATTTCTTCCGCCAGCAGCGCGACCTCAATTACGACACGCAGCTCCTGTTTGTGAACTTGGGGGGTGTCAGGACCGCCCTCCGGGAGCTGCCTGTCTTTTACAAGGAACTCATCAGGGTCTGGAACAAAGTCTCCACCAGGCGCAGCTCTCCGCCGGCTGGAGTGGCGGCCGTCCTGCAGGAGCCGCTGCTCGGGAATCCGTACCTCCACGACCGAGGTTTTATGTGGCGGTCGGAAGAGAGGGCTGTGGCTGGTGAGGTGACCAGGGTCAGGGACCTGCTCGATGGCGGAGGAGCGGGCTGGATGGCGCCAGACACGCTGGCGCTGCGCCTAAATTCTGCCAACGTCCGCCACGCGGCCGATGCCATCGAGTCGCTAAAAACAGCTCTGGGCCCTGACTCTGTTAGGTGCATCGAGGAGGCTCAAGCACGTGGGGAGATCCCGTCCGAACTGACCCCCGTCCGGACGGAATTCCTCATCGGCGCCAAACCCCGGAACCTCCCTCGAGGGCTGGCGCCTCACAACTTGAGCCGCCTCGGGGAAATCCCCTCCGTGCCTTTCAGTTCCGCGCGGAGGGGTTTCCTGTACGGGCTGCTCCTGCACGGGCTGCTCCTGCACACTCTCAACTTTGCCATCCTCGCCTGCCGTCCGGACACGCCATGGCGTACCATCTTGCCGTCCGGAGGAGGCGGGGGTCCCCGATGGAGGGCACTCTACGCAGGGGTCCTCCCACTATTCGTCGGGGACTTGGCCTGGAGGGTGGTGCACGGAGCAGTGCCGTGCAACAAATTTTTAAGCCGGTTCACGGACTCCCAGGCCGCCTGCAATTTCTGCGGTCTGGAGGAGTCTGTGTTCCATGTTTTTATTGAGTGCACGAGATTGCAGCCCCTGTTCCATTATTTGAAGGGGCTGCTCCTGAAATTCTGGCTGCACTTCAGTCCCACTCTCCTGATCTTTGGGCACCCTGTGCGGAGGGGAGCGGGTAGGTCCGAAGGCCTCCTCGTAGGACTGCTCCTGGGCACGGCCAAGGGTGCCATCAGCCGGTCCAGGCAGCGGGCGGTCGAGGGGGTCGTTCAACCTGACTGCCTGCCTCTCTTCCGCTCTTACATCCGGTCCAGGGTGTCCTTGGAGATGGAGCACGCGGTGTCCACCGGTACGCTCGCGGCCTTCCGCGAGAGGTGGGCACCGGAGGGACTGGAGTGCATCATCACGCCCGGCAACCAAATTTTAATTTGATTTTACGTTTTAAAGTTTAATTTGTTTTAATTGCCGGTGTTTTTAGTGTCCCCCTCTCCTTTTATAGGGGGCACTGGAAAAAGGAAAAAACTTGATTTTAGTGCCCAAAAAAAAAACAAAAAAGAAGAAAGAAAAAAAGGGCCTTGTAAATGTCTGGTGTGTCATCCAGGTCGGGTGGCATGGATAAATGTTTTATGTTTTGCAGGTAGACTCTAAAAGAGTTTCATGCACAAGGACACCCAGGTCCCTCTGCACCACAGCATGTTGTAATTTCTCCCCATTCAAATAATATTCCCTTTTACTGTTTCCGCCCCTCTCCCCCCCCCCCCTCCAAGGTGGATGACCTCACATTTTCCGACATTGTATTCCATCTGCCAAACCTTAGCCCATTCGCTTAACCTATCTAAATCTCTTTGCAGCCCCTCTGTGTCCTCTACACAACCCGCTTTCCCACTAATCCTTGTGTTATCTGCAAATTTTGTTACACTACACTCTGTCCCCTCTTCCAGGTCATCTATGTATATTGTAAACAGTTGTGGTCCCAGCACCGATCCCTGTGGCACACCACTATACCACCGATTTCCAACCTGAAAAGGACCCATTTATCCTGACTCTGCTTTCTGTTAGCCAGCCAATTCTCGATCCATGCTAATACATTTCCTCTGACTCCGCGTACCTTTATCTTCTGCAGTAACCTTTTGTGTGGCACCTTATCGAAGGCCTTTTGGAAATCTAAATACACCACATCCATCGGTGCACCTCTATCCACCATGCTCGTTATATCCTCAAAGAATTCCAGTAAATTAGTTAAACATGATTTCCCCTTCATGAATCCATGTTGCATCTGCTTGATTGCACTATTCCTATCTAGATGTCCCGCTATTTCTTCCTTAATGATAGCTTCAAGCATTTTCCCCACTACAGATGTTAAACTAACCGGCCTATAGTTACCTGCCTTTTGTCTTCCCCCTTTCTTTTTTAAACAGAGGCATTACATTAGCTGCTTTCCAATCCGATGATACCTCCCCAGAGTCCAGAGAATTTTGGTAGATTATAACGAATGCATCTGCTATAATTTCCGCCATCTCTTGATTCATCAGGATCAGGGGACTTGTCTCCCTTGAGATCCATTAGCCTGTCCAGCACTACCCCCCGCCCCCGAGTGATAGTGATTGTCTCAAGGTCCTCCCTTCCCACATTCCCGTGACCAGCAATTTTTGGCATGGTTTTTGTGTCTTCCACTGTGAAGACCGAATCAAAATAATTGTTTAAGGTCTCAGCCATTTCCACATTTCCCATTATTAAATCCCCCTTCTCATCTTCTAAGGGACCAACATTTACTTTAGTCACTCTGTTCCGTTTTATATATTGGTAAAAGCTTTTACTATCTGTTTTTATGTTTTATGTTTTTATGTTTTGCGCAAGTTTACTTTCGTAATCTATCTTTACTTTCTTTATTGCTTTCTTAGTCATTCTTTGCTGTCGTTTAAAATTTTCCCAATCTTCTCGTTTCCCACTAACCTTGGCCACCTTATACGCATTGGTTTTTAATTTGATACTCTCCTTTAATTCCTTAGTTATCCACGGCTGGTTATCCCTTCTCTTACCGCCCTTCTTTTTCACTGGAATATATTTTTGTTGAGCACTATGAAAGAGCTCCTTAAAAATCCTCCACTGTTCCTCAATTGTGCCACCGTTTAGTCTGTGTTCCCAGTCTACTTTAGCCAACTCTGCCCTCATCCCACTGTAGTCCCCTTTGTTTAAGCATTGTACGCTCGTTTGAGACACTACTTCCTCACCCTCAATCTGTATTACAAATTCAGCCATACTGTGATCACTCATTCCGAGAGGATCTTTTACTAGGAGATCGTTTATTATTCCTGTCTCATTACACAGGACCAGATCTAAGATCGCTTGCTCCCTTGTAGGTTCTGTAACATGGGCATGGGCAGGTGGAAGTTCCTCGCTGCAGAAACCTCCCGCTCCTTGCAGACCTCCGGGTCTCCCACTCCTTGCCGAGCTCTGGGCCCTCCCACTGCTGAGTGCGTTGCTCCCTTGCGCCCCGCTGATTTCGGATTCGGCTCCAAACTGCGATTCCGACCTCTGCCTGTTCACAGCCCTCATCCGGACAGGAAAGTCATGGGCTGTTTAATTGGTAAGTATCTCTCTTTGTCTTTTATAATCAGATCAGTTTAATTCGAGGGATGGCAGGGCAGCTCAGTCCTGTGGAGTGCATGTCCTGCGGCATGTGAGAAGTCCTGGAGACTTCGCGCTAGACAACCACGTGTCCAGGAGGTGTCCGTAACTTCAAATACTCAAGCTCCACCTTTCGGAGCTTGAGCAGCAGCTGGAGTCACTACAGTGCATCTGCGAGGCTGAGAGCCACGTGGATAGCACATTTCAAGAGGTGGTGACCCCGCAGCTTAAAAGCCTGCAGGCAGATGGGTAGTGGGTGATACGTCCTTACTGTACAGTATAAATGCACACAAGGCCCATACTTGAGAGAAGGTCACTCTGTGACCAGTTACCTTTATTACCAAGACCTCAAGTGATGAAGGTGGGTGGAGCTTCCCCTTTTATACCTGAAAGTCCGGGTTAGGAGTGTCTCCCACAAGTTTGCCCCTTGTGGTCAATGTTCTCAAGGTGTACAACTTAGGTCAGCTTATACATGGGTTACAATGATAGTTGAATACATGACATCACCTCCCCCCCAAAGTCTTATTGGGATCACAGGTTAAGTCTCTCTGGTGGTTTACGCTCCCTTATAGAGCGCCTGAGTTGGGGCTCCGGTTGTTGGGCGCCGGCCTGAGTGTCTGCTGTTTGCGGTGCCTCAGGCCTGTCCGGACTTCCCACAGTGACTGGGCTCTCCTCCACTTGGTTCTGGTGTTCGGTCACCTGTGGTGGAATAAACTCTACGCCGTGTTCTTCCTCTGCTTCTTCTATGGGGTTGCTGAACCTCCTTTTAGTTTGATCCACCTGTTTGCAGCAGATTTGTCCATTGGTAAGTTTAACTACCAAAACCCTATTCCACTCTTTGGCAATAACAGTGCCTGCAAGCTATTTGGGTCCTGCAGGGTAATTAAGGACAAAAACAGGGTCATTGACATCAATACATCATGTCCTCGCATTACTGTCATGGTAGTCACATTGTGACTGACACCTGCTCTCAACAATTTCTTTCATAGTAGGGTGTATAAGGGATAACCTGGTTTTGAGCGTCCTTTTCATTAGCAGCTCTGCGGGTGGAACCCCTTGAGCGAGTGCGGTCGGGATCTATTGGCCAAAAGGAGGCATGATAAGTGGCTTTGTAGGGAACCCCCTTGGATTCTGAGCATCCCCTGTTTGATTATCTGCACTGCTCGTTCCGCCTGGCCGTTTGAGGCCGGCTTGAATGGTGCCGTTCTGACATGGTTGATTCCATTGCCTGCCATGAAGTCCTGGAATTCAGTGCTTGTGAAGCACGGGCCATTGTCGCTGACCAAGACATCAGGTAGACCATGGGCGGCGAACATTGCCCGTAGACTTTCTACCATGGCAGAGGATGTGCTTGAATTTAAAATGGCACACTCAATCCATTTGGAGTAGGCGTCTACTACTACCAAAAACATTTTTCCCCGTGAAAGGACCTGTGTAGTCCACATGGATGCGTGACCATAGCTTGGCGGGCCAGGACCAGGGGCTAAGGGGGTCTTCCCTGGGTGCGTTACCCAGCTGAGCACACGTGTTGCACCTGCGAACACAAAGTTCCAGGTCTGCATCTATCCCTGGCCACCAAACGTGTGACCTGGCAATTGCCTTCATCTGTCTAAGGCTGACAGAGCCTACAGCATGATTGAAAAAGAAGCGTTAGCGTGTGTTTATTGGGTAAAGAAAATGCATCAATATCTGTTTGGGCTCAAATTTGAATTGGAAACTGACCAAAAGCCACTGATAAGCTCTTTTTTCCGAAAGTAAGGGGATAAATACGAATGCATCGGTCCGCATTCAGAAATGGGCGCTCACGTTGTTCACATACAACTACGCCATCCGCCACAGGCCAGGCACAGAAAACTGTGCCGATGCTCTCAGTAGGCTGCCATTGCCCACCACAGAGGTGGAAACGGCATAGCCCGAAGATTTAGTCATGGTAATGGAAGCATTCAAGAGTGAGCAATCTCCCGTCACAGCCCAACAGATTAGAACCTGGACGAGCCAGGACCCCTTACTCTCCCTAGTTAAAAATTGTGTGCTTCATGGGAGCTGGTCCAATGTCCCATTGGAAATGCAGGAAGAGATAAAACCGTACCAGCTGCGCAAAGATGAAATGTCTATACAGGCAGACTGCCTTCTGTGGGGTAATCGGGTAGTGGTCCCCGAGAAGGGCAGGGACACTTTCTTCATCAGTGATCTCCACAGTACTCACCCAGGCATTGTAATGATGAAAGCGATAGCCAGATCCCACATGTGGTGGCCTGGTATCGATGCGGACTTAGAGTCCTGCGTGCACAAATGTAACACATGCTCGCAGTTAAGCAATGCACCCACGGAGGCGCGACTAAATTTATGGTCTTGGCCCTCCAAACTGTGGTCCAGAGTCCATGTCGACTATGCAGGCCTGTTTTTGGGTAAAATGTTCTTCGTGGTTGTAGATGCGTACTTCAAATGGATTGAATGTGAGATAATGTCGGCAAGCACGTCCGCTGCCACCACTGAAAGCCTGCACGGCCTGCCTGATGTCCTTGTGAGCGACAACGGGCCATGTTTCACCTGTGCCGAGTTCAAAGAGTTCATGACCCGTAATGGGATCAAACATGTTACATCTGCCCTGTTCAAACTAGCATCCAATGGTCAGGCAGAGAGAGCAGTGCAAACCATACCATCAAGCAGAGCTTGAAGAGGGTAACTGAAGGCTCACTGCAGACTTGCCTATCCAGAGTCCTGATTAGCTACCACACGAGACCCCACTCGCTCACTGGGATTCCACCCGCTGAACTGCTCATGAAAAGAGCACTTAAGACAAGGCTCTCGTTAGTCCACTCTGATGTACATGAGCAGGTAGAGAGCAGACAGCTTCAACAAAGTACATATCATGATAGTGCAAATGTGTCACACGAAATTGAAATCAATGATCCTGTATTTGTGTTGAACTATGGACAAGGTCCCAAGTGGCTTCCCAGCACTGTTGTGGCCAAAGTGGGGAGTAGGGTGTTTCGGATCAAACTTTCAAATGGACTCATCTACCGGAAACACTTGAACCAAATCAAACTCAGATTCACGGACTATCCAAAGCAACCCACATTGGACCCTAACTTCTTTGACCCCCCAACATACACACCAGTGGAAACTGACACCACGGTTGACCACGAAGCAGTACCCATCACCCGCAGCAGCCCAACAGGACTCACCACAACTCTTTTTGGGGAGTACAAAATAACATTAGATCGAGTGCCCCCCGATCTGGGGGCACTCCAGACACTTATGACAGCCCTTTTTTTTTTTTTTTGGTATTTTTGTAGGGTTTTTTTTGTGTTGTTTTTTAGAGCATTAAAATTCCACATTTGACAAGTGCCCCCAGGACTCACCACACCAGGCAGTCCAGCAACACAGCAGCCCAGCAAGGACCCAGCAAACGATTCACCAAAACCAGCATTTGCACCGACCAGGGAAAGAAAGGTCCAGATCAACTCACTCTGTAAATAGTTACACTATTGACTTGGGGGGGGGGGTTCCGGGGAGAGTGCTGCTATATATGTAAACCTGTAAATACCTTGTGTAGCCACCAGAGGGCTCATCCCCTGGAGTTCCAAGGGATCCCACAATCCCTTGAGAGCACCTCTACTTAAGGAGGCCTTACAGGCTGGAGAGGCACTCTGGAGACCTGCAATAAAAGACGAAGGTCACACTTTACTTTGAGCTCACAGTATCTAGTCAGACTCTTTATTCATACATAACAGTAAGCCTGAGAACTCATGGCTTCTGGCTTCAGGACCTTTGGCAGTAGCCAGAAGGCCTCCAGAACTGATTATCTCAAGGAGCTGCAAAAAGCATCAACTGGTTTTGAGGTTGTTTTGTCTGCTAGTCAGATCCTTTGATCTGAGGGAACCAGATGCAAGGACTACTGCCTACTTTTTCTCTGTAGCCCTCCATTTGAATGCCTGACTAGTATACCTGGAGAAAAATATGGCAAGAGGCCTATTCAGGGCCCCCTTCAGTTACACTGGCTGCTCGAAGCGTAGCCTGCTGTGGCCCACCCCATTCCAGGGAATTCCCAGGAAATCGCCGTTTGTACTTGTTTTCCATGTGTTCCCAGCGAAGAGACTTGAGGTGTTTGGCACCTTCCCGGATGCTTCTCCTCCACTTTGAGCAGTCGTGGGCCAAGGATTCCCAGGTGTCGGTGGGGATGTTGCACTTTTTCAAGGAGGCATTGAAGATTTCCTCTGCCCACCTGGGGCTCTCGCTGTGTTGGAGTTCAGAGTAGAGCGCTTGTTTTGGGAGTCTCGTATCGGGCATGCGGACGATGTGGCACTTCCAGCGGAGCTGATCGAGCATGGTCAGTGCTTCAATGCTGGGGATGTTGGCCTGACGAGGACACTGACGTTGGTGCGCCTATTCTTCCAATGGATTTGCAGGATCTTGCAGAGGCAGCGTTGGTGGTACCTCTCCAGTGCTTTGAGGTGCCTGCTGTACATAGTCCATGTCTCTGAAGCATATAAGAGGGTGGGTATCACTACTGCTCTGTAGACCATGAGCTTTGTGCCGGGTTTGAGGTTCTGGTCTTCAAACACTCTCTTCCTCAGATGACCGAAGGCTGAACTGGCAAACTGAAGGCAGTGTTGGACTTAGTCACCGACATCTGCCCTGGTGGACAGTAGGCTCCCGAGGAATGGAAAATGGTCAACGTTGTCCAAGGCCTCGTTTTGGATTTTGATAATCGGGGAGGCATTACTGTGTGGCCAGGGCAGGTTGTTAGAGGACCTTTGTCTTACAGATGTTTATTGTAAGGCCTATGCCCTCGTATGCTTCGGTAAAGGTGTTGACGATGGTTTGGAGTTCGACATCCAAGTGCAAATGCAAGCACCGTCTGCATACTGTAATTCGATGACAGAGGATGGGACAGCCTTGGATCTGAACTGGAGGCAATGGTGTTTGAAGAGTTTCCCATTTGTTCTGTAGATTAGCTCCGCTCCAGTGGGGAGCTTACTGAGGGTGAGATAGAGCATTACAGCAAGGAAGATCGAAAAGAGAGTTGGTGCGATGACACAGCCTTGCTTGACCCCTTGCAGAAGACCTCATGACTCTTCGGCTCACCCTCACCAGTACGCTACATTCATCAGTGTGTATGCCCCAGCAGTGGAAGCCACAGACAAGACCAAAGAGGAATTCTACTCCAGCCTTAAACAATCCCTGTCCCGAGTCCCAACGGGTGACAAGCTGATCCACCTTGGCGACTTTAACACCAGAATTGGAAAGGACACAGACATCTGGAGAGGTATGATTGGCAGAGAGGGGGTAGGGAAAGCCAACTCCAATGGTACCCTCCTCCTGATGAAATGCTTAGAACATGGCCTTGTCTTAACCAATGCCTTGTTCCATCAGAGAGACAAGTACAAGGCTTCATGGCAACACTCTTCGCTCCAAGCACTAGACTATGTCATTGTCCGAGCGAGGGACCGCAAGGACGTCCGCATCACCCACGCCATGACAGGAGCTGACGACTGCTGGCAGATCACTGCCTATTCCACTCGGTCATCTCCATCAACGTAGCCCTAAAACAGCAGTGGCAACGAAAACAATGCCGCAGGAAAATCAATGTTCAGAACTTTATATTACTTCTAATCTCCCCTCTTCTAAACCAGTCTTGCACATAATTCTCCAAACCAGTCCCCAATCAATAAGTGCACCCAATCTTCCCCATCTCTAGTCACCTATCATCATCATCATCATCATAGGCAGTCCCTCAGAATCGAGGAAGACTTGCTTCCACTCCTGAAATGAGTTCTTTGGTGGCTGAACAGTCCAATACGAGAGCCACAGACTCGGTCACAGGTGGGACAGATCGTCGTTGAGGGAAGGGGTGGGTGGGACTGGTTTGCCACACGCTCTTTCCGCTGCCTGCGCTTGATTTCTGCACGCTCTCGAAGTGCTCAGTGCCCTGCCGGATGCACTTTCTCCACTTAGGGTGATCTGCGGCCAGGGACTCCCAGGTGTCAGTGGGGATGTTACACTTTATCAGGGAGGCTTTGAGGGTGTCCTTGTAACGTTTTCGCTGCCCACATTTGGCTCGTTTGCCATGAAGGAGCTTCGCATAAAGCACTAGCTTTGGGAGTCTCGTGGCTGGCATGCGAACTATGTGGCCTGCGCAGCGGAGCTGATCGAGTGTGGTCAGTGCTTCAATGCTGGGGATGTTAGCTTGGACGAGGATGCTGATGTTGGTGCGCCTGTCCTCCCAGGGGATTTGCAGGATCTTGCGGAGGCATCGTTGGTGATTTATCTCCATCGACTTGCGGTGTCTACTGTACATAGTCCATCCTCTGAGCTATACAGGAGGGCGGGTATTACTACAGCCCTGTAGACCATGAGCTTGGTGGTAGATTTGAGGGCCTGGTCTTCGAATACTCTTTTCCTCAGGCTGGTGAAGGCTGCACTGGAGGTGGTGTTGAATCCCCTCATCAGTGTCTGCTTTTGTTGGTAAGGGGCTCCCGAGGTATGGGAAATGGTCCACGTTGTCGAGGGCCGCACCGTGGATCTTGATGACTGGGGGCGCAGTGCTGTGCGGCAAGGACAGGATGGTGGAGGACCTTTGTCTTACGGATGTTTAGCGTAAGGCCCATGCTTTCATATGCCTCAGTAAATACGTCGACTGTATCCTGGAGTTTAGCCTCAGAATGTGTGCAGACGCAGGCATAGTCTGCTTACTGTAGCTCAATGAGAGAGGTTGGGGTGATCTTGGACCTGGCCTGGAGGTGGCGAAGGTTAAACAGCTTCTCACTGGTTCTGTAGTTTAGTTCCACTCCAGCGGGGAGCTTGTTGACTGTGAGTGGAGCATGGCAGTGAGGATGATTGAGAAGAGGGTTGGAGCGATGACGCACCCCTGTTTGACCCCGGTCCGGAAGTGGATTGAGTCTGTAAGGGATCCGTTGGTAAGGATCACGGCCTGCATGTCATCGTGGAGCAGGCAAAGGATGTTGACAAACTTTTGGGGGCATCCGAAACGGAGGTGGACGCTCCATAGACCTTCGCGGTTGACAGTGTCAAATGCCTTTGTAAGGTAAAAAAAAGCCATGTATAAGGGCTGGTACTGCTCCCTGCATTTTTCCTGCAGCTGTCGTGCTGCAAAGATCATAATCCTCCAAACCAACCCCCAATCAATATGTGCACCCAATCTTCCCCATCCCTAGTCACCTATCATATTCCCGCTTTGCTACATACCCAGATTTTGGATCCGAGAGGGAGACTATACTTCACCATCTTCACCACCACCATAACCAAGATCAGGAGCTTGATGCATTGGGAACTGCTCTGCTCCTTGTAGTTCCTCTCAATCTGATCGGAATAGAAAATAGAGGAGCAAACGTGTTTGCAAAACAGTTGGTTGTCTCTAATTCAATGTGTCAGTGCTGCTGAGGCTTCCCAGAACCGACCAATGTACTTTCACCCTATACTGCGATTATGTGAGTGCTTTGTCTCAACCATTATGTTGTTGAGCTGTTTTATTTGCTGTGCTTATGCTAGGAACATAGGAGCAGGAGTAGGTTATTCAGCCTTTTGATTAGCTCATGGCTGATCTGCACCTCAACTCCATTTCCCTGCTTTTGCTCCATATACCATATACGTAACAAAAATATGTCAATCAGTCTTGAAAGCACTGATTGTCCCCCAGCATCCACGGCCTTTTGGGGAGAGAGTTCTCGATTTCTACTACCCTTTGTGCAAAAAAAGTGCTTCCAGATTTCTCTCCTGAACAGCCTGGCTCTAATTTTAAGAGTATGTCCCCGCGTTCTTTATTCCGCCACCAGAGGAAATAATTTCTCTGTATCTACCCTATCAAATCCTATTAAACACCTCAATCAGATCACCCCTCAATCTTCCCTACTCAATAGAATACAAGTCAAGTTTATGAAACCTGTCCGTCTAATTTAATCCCCTAAGTCCTGGTATAATTCTGGTGAATCTGTGCTACCTCCCCTCCAATGCCAATATATCATTCTCGAGGTGCAGTACCCAGAACTGAACGCAGTGTCCAGACGGGGTCTGACCGAGGCTCTGCACATTGGAGCATAACTTCTTCCCTTTTGTATTCTAGAACCCTTGCGATCGATAACTCCACACGGTTTGTTCCACTTACAAATGGCCGATAATAATGAGTGTTGGATTCTGTATCAGTAATTCCAGCTGTTACAGGAGTGCCCGACTACTCCCTTTCTTAAAGGACATTAGTGAACCAGTTGGGTTTTCATGACAATTCGACAGCTTCATGGTCAGTTATTTTTTAAACTGATAATCAGCTTTTTATTCCCAGATTTTTTTTAAAAGCTGGATTCAAATTCTCAAACTGCCACAGTGTGATTTGAAATCACATTCTCTGGATTTGTGTCTGAATCTCTGAAATATTAGTTCAGTAATATAACCGTTACACTACCGTGCCTATTTTTGCTCTCAGGTTAAGTTACATATGTTTGTACGAGGCACAGCACCTGTTAGGATCAGCTAATACTGGCAGAGGTGAAGAGTTCAGGACAAAGAGTCCCCAGATCTTATTTGAAGATTTCTGAAGATAGGAAACAATTTTAAAGTTTTTTTTTGCAATCTACCTACAGACACATGCACTTGCTTCAGTATATACAAAAAGCTTATCACTTTCGAGGCTCAGATGTGAATGATAGAATGGTCATTTTGCTGAGGCACCAGTAGAGCAGCCAACATCCACGGAACCGCTCTCAAAGGTGAGTCAGTGCCTTCAGGAGAGGAAGGAAGAAAAAAAAAGCAAGCCAGCATTTATCCCTTAAGCAATACTTGTACCACCAAAAGAGATTATCTGATCATTTATCTCATTGCTGTTTGCGGGACCTTGCTACGTAAAAATTGGCTGCCAAATTTCGCTATATTATGACATTCATCATCATCATAGGCAGTCCTTTGAAACAAGGATGACTTGCTTCCACAACAAAAAAGGATGAGTTCACAGGTGTTTCAATGAAGAACCTAATATTCCAGGTTCTGAGCTACATCCTGAAGGGTGGACATCCCGAAGGGTATGACAGTAGCTACACCTCAAAAGGTAAATCATTGGCTGTGAATTACTTTGGGACATCCATATAGTTGTGAAAGGCATTATATAAATGTAAAATTGCAAGTTGTTCTTTTATATTTTTTTTCCAGGTGGAAAAATCCAACTACTAGCACTGCCAGCCCCAGTGCAGTGAAATGACCCGACTATCCTGTGTAATGACAGCCTCATCACTTATGCCTTTCTCATCCTTGAGCTATCAAACCGATTCTGAAAGCAGCAAAGAGATTAATGGAATTAGCCAAGTCCCGTGGGCCCTCATTTTAATAATCTCCATAAGATTATCCACACTTTCACAGATGGGACGGCACGCACAGTGACTGTAGGTCTGGTCATCACTGTGACATCACCCACTGGGGAGAGATATTAATGAGAGGAAAAAAAAACACTGAAAATTGCATTAACCCTTTGAGTACTGCTGTAGCACAACTGAACCAAACTCAGTGACATTTATTCGCGTTGTATGCAGATACAATATTAGAAGTTTATTTGCAATGGGATTATTTCTGAAACCAGCATATTTGGTCTCCTGAAATGGTCATCCCTTCTGCCTGCATTTTCTATCTGTTACAATTATCTAATCTTTACTAAAATCTTAACAATAAAAGACTTAGCCACCAGTTTCCACTTTTGTACAATATGTGCACCAACAAGCTTGCTTTCATATCAGATTCATCACTATCAGATGATATCGGTGTTAGCAATATATGGCACTCATAACATAGAAAAATATTCCATAGGCATAATCAAAATAAATAGTATTGAGGTGGTCTGCTCATATGCTTAAATGCATTTGCAATTGTCAGAATGTTGATATATGTTTTAATGTTAGAAATGCTCAGTGACTGTTCTGCAGAATAGGCTCTCAGAAGGAGCAGAAAAGCTCCCAGTGTTGTTTTTGTCCTGCAGATAAATGAGTCTCTTTCCTGAGCCTATTCTTTTTCTGCTGAATAATTTTAATTGGATAAGTGAAATCTGTGAGGAAACTGATGACCCTTGTCACCTGAATGTGCTTGCAATTTATGTGAAAGCAAAGGACGCGGGTATCTGAACAACAGGAATCAGATAAAAACACTTATCAAAGAGCCACAGAGGCAGCCACCCCACATCCATTATCCACAATAATTAGCTGGAGACCATGAACTCGTCACCAATTTTCAATCCTATCACAAAACTCTGAATAATTTTCCAGTGACATGTAGTGATAAAGGATAGGACTGTATCTGTGGATGCAGTAAGCTTCTTAATATCAGTATAAATAAAGTCTGATTTCATGTTTCTTACTGGAAAGAGTAGTTATATACATTCAATTTGTCTTCTTTTTTCTGACAGTCTGATTCATGCTGACATATAGTTGCATGGCTGCTGGCAGCGCTCCAGTAACTTGCTCAAGTGACCATTCTTCATGACAGTAACTATCATCCCATCGGTAATTCCATCATGCATTACAGTGGTGGCCAATTCTGTTCTCTCTCTAAACAAATGTGCAATTTCCAACATGAGTCACTGGATAGCGAGCAGGAGTGGGAACCCTGGCTGATTTATTTCCAGGGCACTGAGCCTACCACCATCCTGGCTAAAATGAGCTAATTCAGCATTGGCCAGGGATTGATCAAGCGTCCTTCCTGTCTGTATGGCTTACAGCAGGAACTCTCTGTCCAAATGGTGCCTTTACCCAGTGAAACTATGGGAAAGCAACGGTAGTTATATGGCCAATATGTAGACCACGTAGGTGACAGTCTGGCAATGGGGAGGAACCACAGGCGTTGAGAGTTTCTTTCAAGGTGACAAATGATGCATTTGGCACTGCCTACTTTGTTACAGTATGCATTTACAAACAAACTAAAAACTAAATGGTTCACCAAACATTATTTCCCCCTAAATATTGGGAAGCTAATGCATTGTTTTATTGTCTGTCAAGGTTTGGTGAAAAGGATTTAGAATGTTTTGGTGAAACTATGCCACTATCTTTTACTAAAGTGTTCCAGTTTTCTGCTGTGGATTGGAAAACTTTGCACATTTTGTACCCAATGTCAGCAGTGAACACTTCTCGGTCCAGCACATCATGCATTAATGCAGGGTATCGCTCGCTCCTCGCTTTTTCCCCTTGAACATTCCTAGGTCAGGGATAGGTACCTAATGTCAGGAAACCGTTGGCTGTATGAATGTTCCTGCCATTTAGGATTCCCAGTTGCACCTCCAGAAACTATCCTTCTAGTAACTTACGTGGTTTGAACTTCCTTCAGAGGCCTGATGGCCCACGGGCCATTATTACCTCAAATAATCTTTCCAAATCTCTGATCTTGCCAATAAATTCATTTTCCCTTTACTGACTTTAAATCCTTTTCGTCCACTGGATTTTATAACAGGTGGTCGCGAGCGGCCTTGGGGGGGGGGGGGGGAGGGCGGGGGAGAGGGAGGAGGGGAGAAGGCGGTCAGTCGACCAATCAGGTCGCTGGACGCGCTGTCACTCAGGCGCACCTCAGCCCCACGTGGGCCATCCTACCAATCAGGTCGCTGGACGCGCTGTCACTCAGGCTCACCCCCCCCGTCCCTCCCCTTGAACGACCGTTATTTTGTTGGCCTTTCAGTTTGGGCACGCGCGCTTTTTTTTCCGCCCATTTTGGTGGAAAGCTAACTATTTCTTGGACTTTTCCGTTGAATATTCTCACTTGGTGCCCTTCCCATGTTGTCTGAAGCCCGCCTCCCAGAAAGGGAATGTTCCCAACATCCCGCTTTCAGGCCGCGTTCCATTACTCCTCCTTCTCAACGAGAATTTCTCATCAAAACCCCTCCCTCATAAAACTGGGTTCAAGCGGGAAGCTGCATGTGTGACCCCAGGGCGGAGCAGGAGATTTAGCAGACCCTGACTTCGGTCGTTGAGAGTTGGGCTTCACTCCGCCCCCGGGAGAGTTGCTCTCACGCTGGGAAAGGCGGCCACAGGCTACCGGTATGACACAAAACCCCGCCAGCAACGGGTGAGCCTATGGAGTTAACACTAATTGGGGACTGACGGTACAACTATTCACATGTTTAATGATTGCTCAATTGAATTGGATATATACTTGAAAGGAAAAAAATGCAGGGCTACAGGGAAAGGACTGGGTCTAATTGGACAGCTCTGTCAAAGAGCCGGCAGAGGCACGATGGGCTGAAAGGCCTCCTGTGCAGTTTGATTGTGTGAAAAGATTGTCAGCTATTTAGGATTATTAAAAGGTCTGTCTTTAGGATTATTAAAAGGTCTGTCTAGTGACAATGGCGCTGGCATTAATGGTTTCTGCTATTGACAGTATACTATCAATAGTGGGCTTTAAACCGAGTACACCATGTAACCCTCATGCTAACCCCTAACCTTAACACCTAACTTTAACCCTAACGCTAACCTAAAATGGATGTTGCCAATAGCAGGTTCTAACCCTAGCACCAACTTGTAACTCTAATGCTAACCCCAAAATGTAATATTAACTCTAAACACTAGCCCATATTCCTATCCCTAATCCTAACCACTAACTTATGTTCCTATTAATTTTAACCGCTAACCCAAACCCTACATCGTATGCACGGCTGACTGAAAAATACTGTTTTTAAAAAAAACAATGAAATCAAATTTACTTCATTTTCTGTGAGTCTATGGCACATTTAAGTGAGACCGACATCAAATCTGCGAGATGACATGTTTGGCTGTGCATAGGTAGTTTGGAGCATGATTGTGATGGTTATTTGCAAAGGTTCAGTGATGTTTAATCTAGTCTAGCCTTTAATGCCACTGCTCAGTAGGGATGGGAAGCCAGAAAAAAGGCAGCAAAGGAAAGAAAGAAAATGTTTGGGGGCAGGGAGAATAACAAATATATACCTTAAAGCAAAATTATTGAAGGTCCAGGTAAATAGAAAAATTCTTACAGAAGAAGAATTAAAATGATGGACAGATGTGGATGACCTGCACTGCAGTGCTAAGCAGTGGTGGATGGCCTGTAACTGCACTGTTTACATAGGATATTTTGCCACTATAAATGTTCATTTAAGCAATTTTACAGAAGTGTTAACCTAGCAATTCTACATTGTAAATGTTGATGTAAGCGGACGCTAAATACAAAATGTTTTAATAGTATACTAGTGGAGCTTGTGGGGTTTCTCAGAGGTTCAGAAGTTATGCTGCTTTATAATAATTGAGGTGTTTAGGGCATGTAGGGGATAAATTTAAGGCCTCAGATTGACTTATTCAATTGCTGTAAATTTCTGTGTCTATTAAATGATGTTCTGGGATTTCTTACTGCTGCTTTGAGGATCGAATTCCATGACAGGCTATTACTCTGTGAAATATATTCCATTTCCTATCAACTTGATTTTTATCCCTTACTAGTTTTACAGCTAAAAATACACATTTAAATGGTATGCAAAATGTACTATTTGGAGCTAGATATTGAACCTAGAAATGACAGGATGCTGGAATTGCAATCTGATGGGTTCGATCAGAAAATGGGGCAGAACTCAAATTCACCGCATTCCTGTCCCATTCTTAAAAAGCCTGATAATTATGATAGGCTGGTGCACTGATAGGCTTTTGCTTTTATCTACCCCACTAGCGTTACTAGTGGGTAAAATGATGGAATCAATTATTAAGGATGTCATCGCAGTGCATTTGGAAAGAGGTGACATGATAGGTCCAAGTCACCATGGATTTGTGAAAGGGAAATCATGCTTGACAAATCTTCTGGAATTTTTTGAGGATGTTTCCAGTAGAGTGGACAAGGGAGAACCAGTTGATGTGGTATATTTGGACTTTCAGAAGGCTTTCGACAAGGTCCCACACAAGAGATTAATGTGCAAAGTTAAAGCACATGGGATTGGGGGTAGTGTGCTGACATGGATTGAGAACTGGTTGTCAGACAGGAAGCAAAGAGTAGGAGTAAATGGGTACTTTTCAGAATGGCAGGCAGTGACTAGTGGGGTACTGCAAGGTTCTGTGCTGGGGCCCCAGCTGTTTACATTGTACATTAATGATTTGGACAAGGGGATTAAATGTAGTATCTTCAAATTTGCGGATGAAACTAAGTTTGAGCTGCGAGGAGGATGCAATGAGGCTGCAGAGTGGCTTGGAATAGGTTAGGTAAGTGGGCAAATGCATGGCAGATGAAGTATAATGTGGATAAATGTGAGGTTATCCACTTTGGTGGTAAAAACAGAGAGACAGACTATTATCTGAATGGTGACAGATTAGGAAAAGAGGAGGTGCAACGAGACCTGGGTGTCATGGTACATCAGTCATTGAAGGTTGGCATGCAGGTACAGCAGGCGGTTAAGAAAGCAAATGGCATGTTGGCCTTCATAGCGAGGGAATTTGAGTACAGGGGCAGGGAGGTGTTGCTACAGTTGTACAGGGCCTTGGTGAGGCCACACCTGGAGTATTGTGTACAGTTTTGGTCTCCTAACCTGAGGAAGGACATTCTTGCTATTGAGGGAGTGCAGCGAAGGTTCACCAGACTGATTCCCGGGATGGCGGGACTGACATATCAAGAAAGACTGGATCAACTGGGCTTGTATTCACTGGAGTGCAGAAGAATGAGAGGGGATCTCATAGAAACGTTTAAAATTCTGACGGGTTTAGACAGGTTAGATGCAGGAAGAATGTTCCCAATGTTGGGGAAGTCCAGAACCAAGGGTCACAGTCTAAGGATAAGGGGTAAGCCATTTAGGACTGAGATGAGGAAACTTCTTCACCCAGAGAGTGGTGAACCTGTGGAATTCTCTGCCACAGAAAATTGTTGAGGCCAATTCACTAAATATATTCAAAAAGGAGTTAGATATAGTCCTTACTACTCGGGGGATCAAGGGGTATGGCGAGAAAGCAGGAATGGGGTACTGAGGTTGCATGTTCAGCCATGAACTCATTGAATGGCCGGGCAGGCTCGAAGGGCCGAATGGCCTACTCCTGCACCTATTTTCTATGTTTCTATGTTACTCCAGCATATCTATGGCGTGTTCCCAGTTACCCCTGAATCCCACCAGATGTGTCCCTGATTGTAAATCAGTTTGTAAAGAACAGATTTAATATTTTGTTATGCTAGTTCCAGGGGTGGACTAGCTATAGTATATGGGAAATCGGGAAGTTTCCCAAGTGTCCCTGTGAATGGTTCTATAGCACTGTAATATGAGTGCTGCTTTTTCCATGAGGATCCCAAAGAGTCCCGCGCCCTTTCGGAGGAGCCAGTCTGCCCGATTAGTGCACAGAGAAAATCTTAGTTCTTTATATCTCCTTCCCTTTCTCTCTTTCCCATTTGCTGTTTGTCATTTCTGTTCACAGCCTATTTTAATGTGAGATTTAAGTGTAGTTTTTTTGATTTCTCTCCCCGGAGAGCAAAAGTATTTTATGGAGTTGGGCTGTCCTAGCATCCATCATCATCATCGGAATCGAGGAAGACTTGCTTCCACTCTTAAAATGAGTCCTTGGGTGGCTGAACAGTCTAATAAGAGAGCCACAATCCCGGTCACAGATGGGACAGATAGTCGTTGAGAGTAAGGGAGGGTGGGACAGATTGGCTGAACGCTCTTTCCGCTGCCTGCGCTTGGTTTCTGCTTGTTCTCGGCGATGAGACTCGAGGTGCTCAGTGCCCTCGCGGATGCCCTTCCTCCATTTAGGGCGGTCTTTGGCCAGGGACTCCCAGGTGTCGGTGGGGATGTTGCACTTTATCAGGGAAGCTTTGAGGGTGTCCTTGTAACGTTTCCGCTGCCCACCTTTGGCTTGTTTGCCGTGAAGGAGCTCCGAGTAGAGCGCTTCTTTGGGAGTCTCGTGTCTGGCATGCGGACAATGTGGCCTGCCCAGCGGAGCTGATCAAGTGTGGTCAGTTCTTCAATGCTGGGGATGTTGGCCTGGTCGAGGGCTCAAATGTTGGTTCATCTGTCCTCCCAGGGGATTTGTAAGATCTTGCAGAGACATCATTGGTGGTATTTCTCCAGCGACTTGAGGTGTCTACTGTACATGGTCCATGCCTCTGAGCCAAACAGGAGGGCAGGTATTACTATAACCCTGTAGACCATTAGCTTGGTCATATAGCATAAATGAAAGGACTCTATTAAAACAACGGGCCCTATTTCTGCAGGGCAAGAACATAGCAGATATATGTTTCTCTTTGCAATTTTTCTCGCTGGTAGATGCTGACTTGTACAGTTCCAAAGGTATTTGCTGTTCCATTGTAACTCTCAAAAATGGCCATTCTTCATGTGTGAACCTAGATAGTGAGCATCAATAAGTTGTTTGACCACGGGGGACATATGACATAGATTATGGCTCATCTCTTACCTCAACTCCACTTTACTGCACAATCCCCATATCCTTTGATTTCCTTAATATCCAAAAATCTATCGATCTCTGTCTTGAATATACTTAACGACTGAGCTTCCGTAGCTCTCTGAGACAGAGAATTCCAAAGATTCACCTCAGTGAAGAAATTTCTCCTCATCTTAGTCCTAAATGGCTGACCCCTTATTCTGAGACTGTCAGTCCTGATTCTAGAGTCCCCAACCAGGGAAAACATTCTGTCTGCATCTACCCCATCAAGCCATGTAAGAATTTTGTATGTTTCAATGAGATCACCTCTCATTCTTCTAAACTCTAGAGAATACAGCCCCAGTCTACTCATTCGCTCCTCAAAGGACAATCCCCCCATCCCAGGAATCAGTCTGGTGAACCTTCGTTGTACTCCCTCTATGGCAAGTATATCCTTCCTTAGGTAAGTTGACCAAAACTGTACACAATACTCCAGGTGTGGTCTCACCAGGGCCCCAGATAATCTGGGAGCCCTTCTTGCTGATAACACCCTACCCCATATGCTGCTGCTTCTTCTGACCGTTTTGCACTCTCCTGCTGAAAAAATGTTGCCCCCCCCCCTTTAACTGGCTTCAGCCCTTTTAAAGACGGCTGCAGAAGTACTTACAGACTTTTCCATCCTCCCAGCGGCGGTAATCCTATCGATAGGTTGTATTAACGCTCCAAACTTATCCTGCAGAGCAAATGAGGGCCTGGAAGAAAAGTTCAGTGGATAGCAGCGGAAGCAGTTGTCTGCTTTGTTACTAACCAGCCAATGGAGGAGAATCTAGCCCAATGTGTACAGCATATATAATGTAAAGGGAGGTTTACTTTGCATTTAGCCCTAATTTACTTGAGTGTTTGATAGGGCAATCTAGAAGAAGCCTTTGAGATCTCTGCGCTCCTCCAATTGTGGCATTTTGTGCATCCCCGATTTGAATTGCTCCACCATTGGTGGCTATGCTTTCAGCTACCTAGGCCCCAAGCTCTGGAATTCCCTCCATAAACCTCTCCGTCTCTCTACATCTCTCTCCTCCTTTACAACTCACCTTAAAACCTACCTCTTTGACCAAGCTTTTGGCAATCTGCCATGATATCTCCTTCTGTCGCTTGGTGTCAAATTTTGATTGATAACGCTCTTGTGAAGCATCTTGGGACGTTTTGCTTAGTTAAAGGTGCTATATAAGTACAAGTTGTTGTGAGACGGCTTTGAGGTGGGCGACTGGGTGACGTCATCAGGACCCAGGTCGCCGTTTGGAGCGTGGGCAGGAACATTGGCGGGGCCCTGGTACAGCAGAGGAGTAGGAAGGTCGTGGTGGACTTGCGACGAGTGATTGGGGCGGAGGAGCAATGAGGGAACGTGGCTGAGATTTGGTGGGTGATCGTAGCAGAGGTTCGGCGAATGTTTGGTGCGGTGGGAGATCGTGGCGGAGGTACGGTGAGTGTTTTTGTGGTGGAGGAGCGGTGAGGGATCGTGGTGGAGGTGTGACGAATGTTTGTGGTGGAGAAGCGGCGAGAGATCGTGGCGGAGGTGCAGCGAATGAGGGTACGGGGCCCAGAAGTGCCGAGGGCTCGGGGCAGCATTGGCTTGCTCACACTGCGATATGTGTGCTCACTAGGGCCGTGCAGCAGAGCAGCTCTCCAGTCATCCTGGTTAACCTTTGCCACTGGATAAAGGCCCAGCTGCCCGTGTGGTGGCTGATGTGCAACGGTTACCACACGTTAAAAAAAATGCACACACAGGCATCTTCCACCCCCTCAATTGGAGTTCAGGACTGGAACATAGGGTCCTTCATTGAAACATCTGTGAACTCTTGTGGAAGCAAGTCATCCTCGGTCGAGGTACCCCCTATGATGCTTAATGCAGTCAAGGATTCCATTATTCCATTCTTCACCACTGATGTATTTTAGAATGCAAACAAAAAAAATACAAATTTGTCAATTAAAATAAATTATTCTGCAAGTGTAATTTTTTCCAAATCTTTGGCAGCTCTGTGCTGTTTGAAGTTGAATTATAGGGCTGGTAACCACTGACCAAAGCAGTATGAAATACGGTTCACATCTGTGTCCCTTCAATCATAGCCTTTGTCTCTGTTTCAGTATTGTCTGTGTCTTTGTTTCCCTGATTAATTTTGTCTAGCTTTGGATTTCTGTCTGTCTCTCTGTTTCATTTATGCTTTTTCTCTCTCTTTCCCCCACTCCTGCTCTCTCTTTATGAATGTATTCCCTTTATGAGATTAGTTTTTCATGGTTCTGCCTTAATCCCTCTGTCTGGATTTTAGGCAAGAACATCTGATGCTTTTTCTTTGTAGTGTTTTAATATTTTACACACTGCTCCTCTGTTGGCAAGACCTTACCCAAGAGACTTGTACATGTTGAAGAAATTCCTATGACAAATCTCAGACAGATGTCCTACTTCATAGTCATTGTAGTCCAAGTATTCCTGATATTCCATATGCCATGTCTTCGCTCTGCTGATCTGTCCCATACAGTCTTTCATAATTGATTTATTCAAGGGATCCACAATGACGGGGGGGGGGGGGGGGTGGGAGTGTTGTCACCATCTTTATTTCAAGGGGTTGTGTTTTTGTAAGCATGCATTTCCACTGTGAGACATGTTAATTGTGCCAAGATGCCAGAATACTGGTTGCTATCTGTATAACCTTTAATGGGGTGGGCGAGGCACTTAGCTTGCCTATTGTAGTCAAATTATTGAAGTTCTCCTGCACTGCATTGCTGATTTTGGGGTTGTGTATGTTGCACTAATAGCTTCAGCCAGCTTTCAAGACTGCTTTTACTGTAGCCCGACATAGTTCCTTTCCTTATGTGACACAGTCCTGCATTTCTTGCCCTCGTAGCTTCCAGGAATGTATCTATCGCTTCACTAAAATGAGCTTAGTATCTGCTGGTTTTCTAGCTCCCCAAACTTCTCCGTTCTCTCCGATATTGTCATTGCCCCATTAAGCTGCTACAGGCCTTTAAATCCTGCAGCAGCATACCATATTCTACCTACTCATTTGTGCCCAGTCATTGATGCTCCAGGAGGAGGCAGCAGATAATGATGTTGAGCTAACCCCAGGAAATCTGGGTCAGTGTTGAGCTCGGTCGGTGGTCAGTGTATGCTGCACCAACATGTGTGAATTGGGAAATTCAGGTCAGGGTTCTTGCCAGACCTTCTGACTGAACCACAACCTCCTTAAGAAAACTTATGTAGATGCTAGTTAAACATTTTCTCCTTTGGTGCAGCCTTATCCTGCATTCATATTTCCTTTCCTCTTCATGCTGCTCCTGCTCTGCTCCATCATAAAGATATATATGGTAATGCCCATATGGAGCACCGTAGTAAGGGCTCAATGGAAGAAGGGTGGGAAAGAAATATTTTCCTTCCCAAAACTTACAAAGTACTTGCAGCACAGAAGCAGGCCATTCGGCCCAATAGATCCATGCTGGTGTTTATGTTTCACACGAGCCTCTTACCACCCTTCTTTAACTCCATCTACATATTCTATTCCTTTCTCTCTCATGTGCTTATCTAGTTTCTCCTTAAATGCATCTATGCTATTCGTCTCAACTACTTGTGGTAGCGAGTTCCATATTCTAGCCATGCTCTGGGTAAAGAAGTTGTCATGTATTCAACCAGCATTGTAACCCATGTATAATCTGACCTAAGTTGTACACTGTGAGAACACTGACCACTAGGTGGTGAACTTGTGGGAGACACTCCTAACCTAGACCTTCAGATATAAAAGGGGAAGCTCCACCCACTTCCTTCACTTGAGTGCGATGAAATAAAGGACAGGTCACAGACCGACCTTCTCCCAAGCATGGGCCTTGTGTGCATTTATACTGTATAGTAAGGACATATCAATGGCGACAAGAAACTGGGATTTAAACCACGCGAGCATGGCCACTAGCAGAACAGACGAGAGGTACTGTGTTAAGGAATGGTTGGGACAAAGATTCAACATTGTTAAAGCAGCACACAGTTCTCCGGGCAATAACAGGGGCAGTCAGGGACGATCGACTGGCAAGGGACTTTTTGTTTCAAACAGCAGCACATGCTGGGGGCGTGGAGGCATTAAACACTCAGCCGGAGTTTGCAGAGGTGAGCAAAATATCTGCAGAAATTGCAGAAATGAACGCTGGGGGAAATCGCTGGAAGCTGAAGTTCAGCGAGTTCATGTGGAGCATGTATACAGTTCATACACCAGGACGCCACCGATAATGATGAAAGTGCTCCTCAATGGCATCCCAGTATCAATGGAGCTAGACACGGAGGCCAGCCAGTCCCTGATGGGTATCAAACAGTTCGAAAAGTTGTGGGCGTCCAAGGTCAGGAGGCCAAAATTATCGCCGATTGACGCACAGCTACGGACTTACACAAAGCAGATCATTCCGGTGCTAGGCAGCGCCACGGTAGTCGTGACCCACAAAGATTCGGAGAACAGACTGCCACTCTGGATTGTCCCAGGGGACGGTCCCGCACTACTGGGGAGGAGTTGGCTTGCTGTCATGAACTGGAAATGGGGCGATGTCAATCCAATTTCCTCTGTGGAGCGAGTATCATGCTCACAGATCCTGGACAAATTTGACTCGTTATTTCAACCCGGCATTGGCACTTTCATGGGGGCCAAGGTAGTGATTCACATAAACCCGGACGCCAGGCCAGTACACCACATGGCCGGAGCTGTGCCGTACGTGATGCGGGAAAAGATAGAAGGCGAATTGGACCGCCTGCTGAGGGAAGGCATCATCTTGCCAGTCGAATTCAGTGACTGGGCGAGCCCGATTGTGCCGGTGCTCAAGGCGGATGGGTCGGTCAGGATATGTGGCGATTACAAAGCCACCATCAATCGGGTGTCACTCCAAGACCAGTACCCGCTACCGAGAGCGGAGGACCTCTTTGCGACGCTATCCGGTGGCAAACTTTTTTCAAAATTGGATCTGACCTCAGCTAACATGACCCAGGAGCTGGCGAGTGAGTCAAAGAAGCTGACCACCATCACGACACACAAGGGGTTGTTTGAGTACAACAGATGTCCGTTCGGGATTCGCTTGGCCGCCGCGATCTTCCAACGAAATATGGAAAGCTTCCTCAAGTCGATTCCAGGGACGGTGGTTTTTCAGGACGACATCCTCATTACGGGTTGCGATACTGAAGAACACCTCCACAACCTGGAGGAGGTGCTACGCAGACTGGACCGGGTAGGGCTGCGACTGAAAAAGGCGAAGTGCGTCTTCCTAGCTCCAGAGGTAAAATTCCTGGGGATGGGATTAGCCCTACTGCGTCCAAGACAGAAGTGATCCATAGAGCACCCAGACCCCGTAACACGACGGAGCTGCGTTCATTCCTGGGGCTCCTGAACTATTTTGGTAACTTTCTTCCCAAATTGAGCACGCTGTTAGAGCCGCTACACGTGCTCCTACGCAAAGGTTGCGAATGGGTCTGGGGGAACAGCCAGGAAAGAGCTTTTAATAGAGCAAGCAATTTGTTATGTTCCAACAATCTGTTAACGCTATATGACCCATGTAAGAAACTTGTGTTAACGTGCGATGCGTCATCCTATGGTGTCGGGTGTGTATTGCAGCATGTCAATGCCAAGGGTCAGTTACAGCCGGTAGCTTATGCCTCCAGAAGTCGGCCCCAGGCAGAAAGGGGCTATGTGATGGTAGAAAAGGAGGCGCTCGCATGTGTATATGCGGTAAAGAAAATGCACCTGTTTGGCAGGAAATTTGAGCTGGAGACAGATCACAAACCCCTAACGTTCCTTTTGGCCGACAACAAGGCCATAAATGCAAACGCATCAGCCCGCATAGAGGTGGGCACTCACGTTAGCCACCTATGACTACACAATTCGGCACAGACCGGGCACCGAAAACTGCGCCGATGCACTCAGCAGGCTCCCACTAGCCACCACTGAGGGGGCTACCGAGCATGCTGCTGAGATGGTCATGGCTGTTGAAGCTTTCCGAAGTGAAGGCTCACCCGTGACAGCCCATCAGATTAAAGTCTGGACAAATAGAGACCCGCTATTGTCTCTAGTCAAGAAATGTGTCCTGAATGGGGACTGGGCAGCCACGTACAGGGCATGCCCTGAGAAATTTAAACCATTTCACAGGCGCAAGGATGAACTCTCGATTCAGGCCGATTGCCTACTGTGCGGAAACCGCGTAGTCATGCCCCAGATGGGCAGAGAGGTGTCCATCAGAGAACTCCACAATGAACACCCGGGCATTGTCACGATGAAGGCAATTGCTCGGTCACACGTTTGGTGGCCAGGGATAGACGCAGATCTGGAACTTTGTGTTCGCAGGTGCAACACGTGTGCCCAGCTGGGCAATGCGCCCAGGGAAGCCCCCCATAGCCCCTGGCCATGGCCCGCCAAGCCTTGGTCACGCATCCATGCGGACTACGCAGATCCTTTCATGGGAAAAATGTTTTTGGTTGTAGTAGACGCCTACTCCAAATGGATCGAGTGTGACATTTTAAATTCAAGCACATTCTCTGCCACGGTAGAAAGTCTACAGGCAATGTTCGCCACCCACAGTCTACCGGACATCTTGGTCAGCGACAATGAACAAGCACTGAATTCCAGGACTTCATGGCAGGCAATGGAATTAACCATGTTAGAACGGCACCGTTCAAGCCGGCCTCAAACGGCCAGGCAGAAAGAGCAGTGCAGATAATCAAACAGGGGATGCTCAGAATCCAAGGGGGTTCCCTACAATGCCGCTTATCCCGCCTCCTGTTGGCCTACAGATCCCGACCACACTCGCTCACAGGGGTTCCACCCGCAGAGCTGTGAATGAAAAGGACGCTCAAAACCCGGTTATCCCTTATACACCTCGCCATGAAAGAAATTGTCGAGAGCAGGCCACAGTCACAATATGACTACCATGACAGGAATGCGAGGGTGTGATGTATTGATGTAAATGACCCTGTTTTTGTCCTCACCTACGCTGCAGGGCCCAATTGGCTCGCAGGCACTGTGGTTGCCAAAGAGGGAAATAGGATTCTGGTAGTTAAACTTACCAATGGACAAATCTGCCGCAAACATGTGAATCAAACAAAAAGGAGGTTCAGCAACCCCAAAAAAGAAGCAGAGGAAGAACACGATGCAGAGTTCACTCCACCACAGGTGACTGAACACAGGAACCAAAGGGAGGAGAGCCCAGTCACTGTGGGCAGTCCGGACAGGCTTGAGGCACCGCAAACAGCAGACATTCAGGCCAGCGCCCAACAACCGGAGCCCCAACTCAGGCACTCTACAAGGGAGCGTAAGCCACCAGAGAGACTCAACCTGTGATCCCAATAAGACTTTGTGGGGGGGGGGGGGGAGGTGATGTCATGTATTCAACCAGCATTGTAACCCATGTATAATCTGACCTAATTTGTACACTGTGAGAACACTGACCACTAGGTGGTGAACTTGTGGGAGACACTCCTAACCTCGACCTTCAGATATAAAAGGGGAAGCTCCACCCACTTCCTTCACTTGAGTGCTATGAAATAAAGGACAGGTCACAGACTGACCTCTCAAGCATGGGCCTCGTGTGCATTTATACTGTATAGTAAGGACATATCAGAAGTGTCTCTTGAATTCCCTATTGAATTTATTAGTGACTATCTTATATTTATGGCCGCTTGTTCTGGTTTCACCCGCAAATGGAAACATCCTCTTTACGCCTACCCTATCAAACCATGATCTTGAAAACCTCTATCGGGTTACCACTCAGTCTTGCATTTTCTCGAGAAAAGAGCCCCAGCCTGTTCAATCTTTCCTGATAGAATGATACCAGCATTAACCTAATAAATCTTCTTGCACCTTCTCCAGTGCCTCTATATCATTTTTATAATATGAAGGCCAGAACTGAGCACAGTACTCCAAGTGTGGTCTGACCAAGACAGCTTGTAGAATCCTTTCTTAGCAGCACAACAACATTTTGTTTTTCAAGTAGCTTCAATCAAAGTTTAGATATCAAGCAAAGCTTGTATTCAGTCCTGCATGTAACCCTGCCTTTTATATACAAGCTTGGGCTAAATCAGGTACAATACTGGCTTAAATGACAAATTAGATTATGCTTTTATTATCCTGTCATTTGCATGCTTTGGTATTAGATCCACCGTACCCCACTTCCGCTAGAATTTATGGTGTATTTTAGAATGTGTGCAACTCTGGCATAGCGGAGTCCCACCCAAATCCCAACCCCTTTTGTCAGAAATGCCATTTTTGCCTCCGAAAGATTGTGGAATTTCTAGGCTGCTCTATTCCATACCTTTGAAAAAAAATCAAGTAAAATGTTTTTTAGATGGATTAGAGTGGTAGGTGGATAGAAAAGAGAAATCCAGTAATGAAATATTAAATCATAAGTAAAGAAGACACAGCCCCTTTCACTCAGTGATTTCTGTATTAACTCGATTTAATGTGTTAGGGAGAAATCCCAGCATTCTCGAGTCTTGAGCATAAATACAACAATTACTTGTTTTTATATATCACCTTTAACATAGTAAAAATACACAGGTATGCTGTAACTTTCCAGTGATTTGTGTATCTGCAACATATATCATCTCTTTCCCCTGTTCAATAAGTTAATTTCTACCATAAGGACAAGCTGTACTGCTGATGGTTAAGATCAGACACGAGGATACGCATTGGAGCATGGTGGGCTGATCTATTTTAACCTAGAATTTAGTTTTCCTCTTGTCCTTCGTAATTATGTAGAACAGACTCCCAATTAAAGTAGCAGAAACCAAATTAATCCTTCACAAAGGAGCTGGATAAATATCTGGTTGGGAACAGTATTTCAAGTTAGGCTAGTTATTTACTGAGGTGGGACACTGTTGCTCCTATACTGGGTCAAGGAGGGGAAAATATTGTCTTGTAGGGCAGTGGGCCAAGATTCAGTTGTGGAGATGAGTCAATATTTTGGAGTTTTGCTTGATTATCTCTGGGTTAGAATCTACTTCCTATCATTCTGTGTCAAAGTCCACTAGTATGTTAAAGCACAAATACCACTCCACCAGGACTCTTCATAATTTCTTATGACACCTTATCAGCGGAGAGTAATGGAGCATAATCTCTAATAATGAAATTTTAAGAATGGTGTCATCTTTCCACACAAACATGCTTCTTCATGTGATTGAACATCCAGATTGAGTTGAAAGCTCTCTGATCCTGTAGTTCCATAATATCCTGACTGGAAAGCTTTTCTGGCAACTTTTCAATGCCGTCCTTGCTATTGTACTCGTGTATAATAATGCTTTCTTTCCTACCTGACAGTATTCACAAATAAATTCATTAATGCAAATCTAATCTGTTTGTATGTATAAAGCTGCAGAACCTGTCAGTCTCTATAAACATAAATCTGTGATGGATAGTAGATTATTTTTTTCCTTCCTTACATTTCTACTCATTTTCTTGCAAGGGCATGGTTTGAGTCCCATGCGCTCAACCAAATAATTCTTCCTATGTCAGCCTAGATAGTGAATCTCAACCGGCTGTTACAGGAAAGGGGACTTCATACCCAATCCTGTCTTCACCCAAGATGCACCATGCACACTTCCAGCATGGGCACTGGATAGTGATTGGGAGAAAGAGCCATAGCTTACTTTTCCCTTCCATAGCCAATAAGCATACTCAAGGCTGCCCTGGTTGAGATTAGCTAAACAGGAATCAAAGCTAGTCTATATAGCATAAATACTCATTGCTTTTCTACCATGTGGAAGGGAAAAATCATACTACTGTCTGGGGCATGCAATGCACAAACTATAGAATCATAGATCATATAAATTTACAGCATGGAAGGAGGCTATTTTGATCCATTGTGTCCGTGCCGGCCGACCAAGAGCTATCCAGCCTAATCCCACTTTCTAGCTCTTGGTCCGTAGCCCTGTAGGTTACGGCATTTTAAGTGCACATTGAAGTATTTTTTAAATGTGGTGAGGGTTTCTGCCTCTACCACTCTTTCAGGCAGTGAATTTCAGACCTCCACTACCCTCTGGGTGAAGATATTTCCCCTCGTATCTCCTCCAAACCTCCCCCTAATTACTTTAAATCTATGTGCTCTGGTTGTTGACCCGACTGCCAAAAGAAACAGGTTCTTCCTATCCACTTTATTCAGGCCCCTCATAATTTTATACACCTCAGTTAGGTCTCCCCTCAGCCACCGCTGTTTCAAAGAAAACAGACCCAGCATCTCTAATTTTTCCTCATAGCCAAAATTCTCCAGTCCAGGCAACATTCTTGTAAATCTCCTCTGCACCCTTTCCAGTGCAATCACATCTTTCCTGTAATGTGGTGAGCAGAACTGCACACAGTACTCCAGCTGTGGCCTAACCAGTGTTTTATACAGTTCAAGCATAACCTCCTTGCTCTTGTATTCCATGCCTTGACTAATAAAGGCAAGTATTCCATATGCCTTCTTGACCACCTTATCTACCTGGCCTGCTACCTTTAGGGATCTGTGGACCTGCACTCCAAGGTCCCTTTGTTCCTCTACATTTTTCAGTGTCGTACCATTTAATGTTTGGAGTGACAAAAGGCAAAAATTTGGCAGCAAGTTCGTGTCTGCTTTTTTAGGTACAGGAGATAGATGATCAGTGAATAGGGAAAGTGTCAAAATGTTGCAACAAAAACAAAATAATTTCAAAGGAATAAAGTGACACCAGAGTTTAATTTCAAAGGAGAAGAAGCTTTAATGAATTTATAATCATAGAAATATCTAAAAATGATCTAGAAAATGTTCAGGTATGTCCTGTGGCACCAACATCATTTTCACTCCATTCAATACTATTTTTAATTGCTAATTTCCTCTAATCACATAATCTTGGGGTTCAAAAACATTGCATCTCAGTCAGAGTGTGTGCTGCAGTGATGTGATGTTAGCAGCTGTCAGTCACATTGACATAGCTCTCCACTCTCGTTGAAGCCCTGTCCCACTCACACTGAAGTAGCGTCCCACTTGTGCATCAACCACACCCCTACAATAACCCAGCCTGTTAAACTCGATGGGGCCAAATTTTCTTGCTGCTCTGCCAGGCCCCTGCTACAACTCTGGCCAACAATGTTAGTTTTTGCTGCAAGGTAACACAAATGTAGAGGGAGAAACAGTTAAAGATTCAGGTCAATAACCTTTCATCAGAACCAAATCTGAAGTTCCGTTCAACATAAACAACTCTTTCCAGAATTTCTGATTCTCATCCTTGTTTACAAATCCCGCCATGGCCTCGCCCCTCCCTAGCTATGTAATCTCCTTCAGCCTCACAACCCCACCTGCGCTTCTCAAATTCTGCCCTCTTGAGCTCAACCATCAGTGGCAGTGCCTTCAGCTGCCTGTCTCCTAAGATGTGATTTGATGTCAAATTATTTTTTTGGTCTTGTAACACTCCTGTGAAGCGCCTTGGGACGTTTTACTACATTAAAGATGCTATATAAATACAAGTTGTTGTTGTTTCAGAGCTCATTGCAAAAAAGGTTGATGGAGCCACATGTTCAAAACCACTGATTTGTTTGCTGTTGTCATTTTACTTTTGCAATGCCAGCTTCTAAACTTTGTTCTTTCCCACCCACAACACATTCATGCAGACACAGCATCTGTTTCTATTTTCTGCATATCACTTAACATGAATTTGATCTGTTTTTCCTCATGACTCTCCTCATACACAGTAAGTGAAGAGATAATGGGAGCACCTTTACCTTGACCAGGACCATAGATAATTGGGACTATGTAAAGTTTTCTACAATAGTTTCAGCACTTCAGTTTCTCTAATTAATCATTTTATACCTCAAATTAAGCCCACGATCATCACAAATCAGACTTTTGGGGTGACTGGTTCATCATCATAGTCGGTCCCTCGAATGAGGATGACTTGCTTCCACACCAAAAGGGATGACTGGTTCACCACACAATCCTCTCTCCTGGTATTTGTTCTCGCTAATCCTTCCCACCCCTCTACACCCACTCATTCCAGTCTGACTATGAACAAACTGAAGTTTGGTTAGATTGCTGCCGCTGATGAGGGATAAAACAAACACAATGCTGCCAGAGGCACATTTAATAATGCACAGAATGACATTTTCCGTATGTACAAATTCTGACCAGTTGCTGCTGCTGACTCTCTTCTATTTTCATTTTATCTGTAATTAAACATAGAAACATAGAAAATAGGTGCAGGAGCAGGCCATTCAGCCCTTTGAGCCTGCACCGCCATTCAATATGATCATGGCTGAGCATTCAATCTCAATACCCCACCCCAGCCTTCTCGCCATACCCCCTGATCCCTTTAGCCGTAAGGGCCACATCTAACTCCCTTTTGAATATGTCCAACGAACTGGACTCAACAACTTGAGGAAGGACATTCTTGCTATTGAGGAAGTGCAGCGAAGGTTCACCAGACTGATTCCTGGGATGGCGGGATTGACATATGAAGAAAGACTGGATCAACTGGGCTTGTATTCACTGGAGTTCAGAAGAATGAGAGGGGATCTCATAGAAACGTTTAAAATTCTGACGGGTTTAGACAGGTTAGATGCAGGAAGAATGTTCCCAATGTTGGAGAAGTCCAGAACCAGGGGTCACAGTCTAAGGCTAAGGGGTAAGCCATTTAGGACCGAGATGAGGAGAAACTTCTTCACCCAGAGAGTGGTGAACCTGTGGAATTCTCTACCACAGAAAGTTGTTGAGGCCAATTCACTCAATATATTCAAAAAGGAGTTAGATGTAGTCCTTACTACTCGGGGGATCAAGGGGTATGGCGAGAAAGCAGGAATGGGGTATTGAAGTTGCATGTTCAGCCATGAACTCATTGAATGGCGGTGCAGGCTCGAAGGGCCGAATGGCCTATCCCTGCACCTATTTTCTATGTTTCTATGCTCTATGCGAAGCTCTTTCACGGCAAATGAGCCAAAGCTTGGCAGCAGAAACGTTAGAAGGACACCCTCAAAGCCTCCCTGGTAAAGTGCGACATCACCACTGATACCTGGGCATCCCTGGCCAAAGACCGCCCTAGGTGGAGAAAGTGCATCCGAGAGGGCGTTGAACTCTTCGAAACTCAACGCTGCAAGCGTGAAGAGGTCAGGCGCAGGCAGCGGAAGGAGCGTGCGGCAAATTAGTCACACCCCTTCCCCCGACGAATGTCTGTTCCACCTGTGACAGGGTCTGTGGCTCTCGCATTGGACTGTTCAGCCACCAAGGGACTCACTTTAGGAGTGGAAGCAAGTCTTCCTCGATTCCGAGGGACTGCCTATGATGATGATGATGACAGTTAGAAACAGGTGCAGTAAACTAAGACTATGTCTTTTTCCATAAAACGGGGGCATTTTACGAGTCTCTGCTGCCAGTGTAAATTTCATCCACCGGAAGCAGAAATCAGAAATTTGAGTGCACCCCAGCTGTGATTTTTCAACCAATAAAGTTTTGGGCAATGAGCATCCGAATTTCTATTTGTAAGGCTATTCATCAGTGCAGACTTATAAAATTACCCCCAATGTGTTTTCCCATTTTTATCCAGCAACACAATTGAGTACAAATAAGGGATACTTTAATCTGGTCCAAGGTCCTTGCTTTCTGACCCTTTCACCAATCCTTTGCACATCCTGTGTTGCACTTAAAACGCTGCAGTTGGATTTCAAAAACCCTCAATCCATCCCCCTCTCCTGACATGACGTAAAACAATATTTTCAAAGGATCTACTGATTCTTTGACCAAAATTGAGTTGGCCATCTGCTCCGCACGACCTGCTCCACCAGTTTACCACGGAATTGGAGCTGAAGGTGGATTCACTCTGGAGCATCCACGATGCTGAGAATGACGTGAGTATCACGTGTAGTGAGTTGGTCTTACCGCAGGAGAAGGGTCCACAGCCAGATAGGGAATGGAAGACCAACAGGAAGAGCAGTGCAAGAAAGATAGTGCAGGAGTCCCCTGTGGTCATCCCCCTGCAAAACAGATACACTGCTTTGAGTACTGTTGGGGAGGATGACTCATCAGGGAACTTGCAGGGAACATTAAGGCTGATTGCAAAAGTTTCTATAGGTATGTAAAGAGAAAGAGGTTAGTAAAGACAAATGTAGGTCCCCTGCAGTCAGAATCAGGGGAAGTCATAACGGGGAACAAAGAAATGGCAGACCAATTGAACAAGTACTTTGGTTCAGTATTCACTAAGGAGGACACAAACAACCTTCCGGATATAAAAGTGGTCAGAGGGTCTATTAAGGAGGAGGAACTGAGGGAAATCTTTATTAGTCAGGAAATTGTGTTGGGGAAATTGATGGGATTGAAGGCCGATAAATCCCCAGGGCCTGATGGACTGCATCCCAGAGTACTTAAGGAGGTGGCCTTGGAAATAGCGGATGCATTGACAGTCATTTTCCAACATTCCATTGACTCTGGATCAGTTCCTATCGAGTGGAGGGTAGCCAATGTAACCCCACTTTTTAAAAAAGGAGGGAGAGAGAAAGCAGGGAATTATAGACCGGTCAGCCTGACCTCAGTAGTGGGTAAAATGATGGAATCAATTATTAAGGATGTCATAGCAGCGCATTTGGAAAATGGTGACATGATAGGTCCAAGTCAGCATGGATTTGTAAAAGGGAGATCATGCTTGATAAATCTTCTGGAATTTTTTGAGGATGTTTCCAATAAAGTGGACAAAGGAGTACCAGTTGATGTGGTATATTTGGACTTTCAGAAGGCTTTCGACAAGGTCCCACACAGGAGATTAATGTGCAAAGTTAAAGCACATGGGATTGGGGGTAGTGTGCTGACGTGGATTGAGAACTGGTTGTCAGACAGGAAGCAAAGAGTAGGAGTAAATGGGTACTTTTCGGAATGGCAGGCAGTGACTAGTGGGGTACCGCAGGGTTCTGTGCTGGGGCCCCAGCTGTTTACATTGTACATTAATGATTTAGACGAGGGGATTAAATGTAGTATCTCCAAATTTGCGGATGACACTAAGTTGGGTGGCAGTGTGAGCTGCGAGGAGGATGCTATGAGGCTACAGAGTGACTTGGATAGGTTAGGTGAGTGGGCAAATGCGTGGCAGATGAAGTATAATGTGGATAAATGTGAGGTTATCCACTTTGGTGGTAAAAACAGAGAGACAGACTATTATCTGAATGGTGACAGATTAGGAAAAGGGAAGGTGCAACGAGACCTGGGTGTCATGGTACATCAGTCATTGAAGGTTGGCATGCAGGTACAGCAGGCGGTTAAGAAAGCAAATGGCATGTTGGCCTTCATAGCGAGGGGATTTGAGTACAGGGGCAGGGAGGTGTTGCTACAGTTGTACAGGGCCTTGGTGAGGCCACACCTGGAGTATTGTGTACAGTTTTGGTCTCCTAACTTGAGGAAGGACATACTTGCTGTTGAGGGAGTGCAGCGAAGATTCACCAGACTGATTCCCGGGATGGTGGGACTGACCTATCAAGAAAGACTGAATCAACTGGGCTTGTATTCACTGGAGTTCAGAAGAGTGAGAGGGGACCTCATAGAAACGTTTAAGATTCTGACGGGTTTGGACAGGTTGGATGCAGGAAGAATGTTCCCAATGTTGGGGAAGTCCAGAACCAGGGGTCACAGTCTAAGGATAAGGGGTAAGCCATTTAGGACCGAGATAAGGAGAAACTTCTTCACCCAGAGAGTGGTGAACCTGTGGAATTCTCTACCACAGGAAGTAGTTGAGGCCAATTCACTAAATATATTCAAAAGGGAGTTAGATGAAGTCCTTACTACTCGGGGGATCAAGGGGTATGGCGTGAAAGCAGGAAGTGGGTACTGAAGTTTCATGTTCAGCCATGAACTCGTTGAATGGCGGTGCAGGCTAGAAGGGCTGAATGGCCTGCTCCTGCACCTATTTTCTATGTTTCTATGTTAAGTATTGGAGGTGAAAGTTACCCAAAATATGCTACCAGGGCCACTGATTTACAGTGCCCAAATAAATGGAACTCTGTTTTTATTGCATAGAATTTGGGGATTTTTACTAGTGTTTTTGGGATTAAATTTGGTAAATTGGAGTCTTTTTCTGTGCAAACTGAATGAGCGTCTTGATTATGATGTCAAAAGCAAAATACTGGGGATGATTATTATGCAGTTTGGATATGCGTTTAATTTTTATCTTTTCCTTTTTTTAAACATCAGGACATGCAGGAAATTATGGGAAGATGTTCACAGTTCCAAGTAAGTAGCAGAAGTGGGATGGACTGTTCATGGGGATTGGCAATAGTGGAAGGTTAAGCTTTACGTATTACTGGGGTGGTGCTGGAGCCTGGCAATTCTACGCTTCCGGTGTCCCTGACGACGACGTGTGCAGGAAGTGTATCCAGCTGCAGCTCCTGACGGACCGCATTGCGGCACTGGAGCTGCGGGTGGATTCACTCTGGAGCATGCACAATGCTGAGAAAGACCGTGAATAGCACGTTTAGTGAGTTGGTCTTACCACAGGAAAAGGGTACACAGCCAGATAGGGGATGGGAGACCAACAGGAAGAGCAGTTCAAGGAAGGTAGTGCAGGGGCCCCCTGCGGTCACCCCCCTGCAAAACAGATACACCGCTTTGGATACTGTTGAGGGGAGGGCAGTAGCAGCCAAGTTCATGGCACCGTGGGTGGCTCTGCTGCACAGGAGGGCAGGAAAAAGAGTGGGAGAGTTATAATGATAGGGGATTCAATTGTAAGGGAAATAGATGACATTTCTGCGGCCGCAACCGAGACTCCAGGATGGTATGTTGCCTCCCTGATGCAAGGGCCAAGGATGTCTCGGAGCGGGTGCAGGGCATTCTGAAAAGTGAGGGTGGACAGCCAGTTGTCGTGGTGCATATAGGTACCAACGATATAGGTTTTAAAAAAAGGGATAAGGTCCTACAAGGCGAATTTAGGGAGCTAGGAGCTAAATTAAAAAGTAAGACCTCAAAAGTAGTAATCTCAGGATTGCTACCAGTGCCACGTGCTAGTCAGAGTAGGAATCGCAGGATAGCACAGATGAGAATATGTGGCTTGAGGAGTGGTGCAGCAGGGAGGGGTTCAAATTCCTGGGACATTGGAACTGGTTCTGGGGGAGATGGGACCAGTACAAACCGGACGGTCTGCGCCTGGGCAGGACTGGAACCAATGTCATCGGGGGAGTGTTTGCTGGTGCTGTTGGGGAGGGGTTAAACTAATATGGCAGGGGAATGGGAACCTATGCAGGGAGACAGAGGGAAGTAGAACGGGGGCAGAAGCAAAAGATAGAAAGAAGAAAAGTAAAAGTGGAGGGCAGAGAAACCTAAGGCAAAAAGGGCCACATTACAGCAAAATTCTAAAGGGGCAAAGCGTGTTAAAAAGACAAGTCTGAAGGCTCTGTGCCTCAATGCAAGGAGTATTCGGAATAAGGTGGACGAATTAACTGCGCAGATAGCAGTTATCAGGTATGATGTAATTGGCATCACAGAGACATGGCTCCAGGGTGACCAAGGCTGGGAACTCAACATCCAGGGGTATTCAACATTTAGGAAGGGTATACAGAAAGGAAAAGGAGGCGGGGTGGCATTGCTGGTTAAATAGGAAATTAATGCAATAGTAAGAAAGGACATTAGCTTGGATGATGTGGAATCGGTATGGGTGGAGCTGCGGAATACTAAGGGGCAGAAAACGCTTGTGGGAGTTGTGTATAGACCACCAAACAGTAGTAGTAAGGTTGGGGACAGCATCAAACAAGAAATAAGGAATGCATGCAATAAAGGTTCAGCAGTTATCATGGGTGACTTTAATCTATATATTGATTGGACTAACCAAACTGGTAGCAATGCGGTGGAGGAGGATTTTCTGGAGTGTATTCGGGATGGTTTTCGAGACCAATATGTCGAGGAACCAACTAGAGGGCTGGCCATCCTAGACTGGGTGATGTTTAATGAGAAAGGACTAATTAGCAATCTTCTTGTGCGAGACCCCTTGGGGAAGAGTGACCATAATATGGTAGAATTCTTTATTAAGATGGAGAGTGACACAGTTAATTCAGAAACTAGGGTCCTGAACTTAAGGAAAGGTAACTTCGACGGTATGAGGCGTGAATTGGCTAGAATAGACTGGCAAATGATACTTAAAGGGTTGACGGTGGCTAAGTAGTGGCAAACATTTAAAGATCACATGGATGAACTTCAGCAATTGTACATCCCTGTCTGGAGTAAAAATAAAACTGGGAAGGTGGTTCAACCGTGGCTAACAAGGGAAATTAAGGATAGTGTTAAAACCAAGGAAGAGGCATATATATTGGCTAGAAAAAGCAACAAACCTGAGGACTGGGAGAAATTTAGAATTCAACAGAGGAGGACTAAGGGTTTAATTAAGAGGGGGAAAATAGTGTGCGAGAGGAAGCTTGCAGGGAACATAAAAACTGACTGCAAAAGCTTCTATAAATATGTGAAGAGAAAAAGATTAGTGAAGACAAACGTAGGTCCCTTGCAGTCGGATTCAGGTGAATTTATAATGGAGAACAAAGAAATGGCAGACCAATTGAACAGATACTTCGGTTCTGTCTTCATGAAGGAAGACACAAATAACCTTCCGAATGTACTAGGGGACAGTGGATCTAGTGAGAAGGAGGAACTGAAGGAAATCCTTAATGGACGGGAAATTGTGTTAGGGAAATTGATGGGATTGAAGGCCGATAAATCCCTGGGGCCTGATAGTCTGCATCCCAGAGTACTTAAGGAAGTGGCCCTAGAAATAGTAGATGCATTGGTGATCATTTTCCAACAGTCTATCGACTCTGGATCAATTCCTATGGACTGGAGGGTAGCTAATGGAGGGAGGGAGAAAACGGGAAATTATAGACCGGTTAGCTTGACATCAGTAGTGGGGAAAATGTTGGAATCAATTATTAGGAATGAAATAGCAGCGCATTTGGAAAGCAGTGACAGGATCGGTCCAAGTCAGCATGGATTTATGAAAGGGAATCATGCTTGATGAATCTCCTGGAATTTTTTGAGGATGTAACTAGCAGAGTGGACAAGGGAGAACCAGTGGATGTGGTGTATTTGGACTTTCAAAAGGCTTTTGACAAGGTCCCGCACAAGAGATTGGTGTGCAAAATTAAAGCACAGGGTATTGGGGGTAATGTACTGATGTGGATAGAGAACCAGTTGGCAGACAGGAAGCAGAGAGTCGGGATAAATGGGTCCTTTTCAGAATGGCAGGCAGTGACTAGTGGGGTGCCGCAGGGCTCAGTGCTGGGACCCCAGCTCTTTACAATATACATTAACGATTTGGATGAAGGAATTGTGTAATATCTCCAAGTTTGCAGATGACACTAAACTGGATGGCGGTGTGAGCTGTGAGGAGGATGCTAAGAGGCAGCAGGGTGACTTGGACAGGTTAGGTGAGTGGGCAAATGCATGGCAGATGCAGTATAATGTGGATAAATGTGAGGTTATCCATTTTGGGGGCAAAAATACGAAGGCAGAATATTATCTGAATGGCGGCAGATTAGGAAAAGGGGAGGTGCAACGTGACCTGGGTGTCATGGTTCATCAGTCATTGAAAGTTGGCATGCAGGTACAGCAGATGGTGAGGAAGGCAAATGGTACGTTGGCCTTCATAGCTAGGGTATTTGAGTATAGGAGCAGGGGAGGTCTTACTGCAGTTGTACAGGGCCTTGGTGAGGCCTCACCTGGAATATTGTGTTCAGTTTTGGTCTCCTAATCTGAGGAAGAATGTTCTTGCTATTGAGGGAGTGCAGCGAAGGTTCACCAGACTGATTCCAGGGATGGCTGGACTGACATATGAGGCGAGACTGGATCAACTAGGCCTTTATTCACTGGAGTTTAGAAGGATGAGAGGGAATCTCATAGAAACATGAAAGATTCTGACGGGACTGGACAGGTTAGATGCGGGAAGAATGTTCCCGATGTTGGGGAAGTCCAGAACCAGGGGACATAGTCTTAGGATAAGGGGTAGGCCATTTAGGACTGAGATGAGGAGAAACTTCTTCAGTCAGAGAGTTGTTAACCTGTGGAATTCCCTGCCGCAGAGAGTTGTTGATGCCAGTTCATTGGATATATTCAAGAGGGAGTTAGATATGGCCCTTATGGCTAAAGAGATCAAGGGGTATGGAGAGAAAGCAGGAAAGGGGTGCATGATCAGCCATGATCTTATTGAATGTTGGTGCAGGCTCGAAGGGCCGAATGGCCTACCCCTGCACCTATTTTCTATGTTTCTATGATGGGGAGGAACGAATGGTCAAAAGAGAGGGAGAAGGTATGGGCACTTGGGGCAAGAGTGAGTAGCTAGTGTCAGAAAGACATGAGTGTTCACAAATGGTAGGAGAAAGCGGGAAGGGGCACTCAGGCAGGATGTGGTAGGACGGAGTAGTATCAGCCTTGGCTAAACAGAAGCACTCCCACCTCTGAGTCAGAAGGTTGTAAGTTCAAATCTCATTTCAGGATTTGAGCACAATTCCTCTGACAATTCAGTGCAGTACTGAGGGAGTGTTGCACTGTCGGAAGTGACCTTTTTTTAAATGAAACGTTAAACCATAACCCTATCAGCCAACCCAGGTGGACTTGAACGATTCTACAGCAATATTTTAAAAGAAGGGGACTTCTCCTAGTGTCCTAACCAATATTTATCCTTTAAACAATACTGCTAAGAACAGATTTACTGGTCATTCATTTCATTGCTGTTTGTGGGATCTTGTTGTGTGCAAATTAGCTGCTTTATTTGCATAATTATAACTGTAATCATAGTTCAAAAATAATTCACTGGCAATAACATGCTTTAGGATGTCCTGAGGATGTGAAAGGTACTATATAAATGTATGTTCTTTCTTTAGTCCTAAATTTCAACGAGTGGCCAGAAGCAGTTGTGAGGAAAGGAATGGCAGAAGGCTGGGCAACACGATGAAATAGCAGACCCAATTGAGCGACAGCTGGAAGGGCCATATCATCTGGCCAATCAGAGGTAAGTGCAGGAAAGGTTGGTTCAGCTGGGAGGACTAAATGAGCGCCATTAATCACCTCAATGAAATCGGTAAGAAATGTTTACATGTTAGCAATAGCGTAACAGAAATAGAGTGATGGAAATAGCGTGCGTGTGACAGAAAATCATGTTGGAATAAATTATTACAGGAAGTTAGTGATACTTGACTCATTGAGTCATTAAAAAAATTGAAACATATAAAATTCGTCGGGCTTGACAGCGTCGATGCTGAGAGGCTGTTTTACCTGGCTGGAGGTGATTGTTGTTGTTGAGAAGAGAAATTGGGGAGATCCTTTGTCAACAAACTATAACACATTTGTGCAACAAGGGACTAGGGAAGGCTATTGAACCAGACAGTATGTGAATTTAAGAGAGAATTAGATGCATTTGTGGTGGGAGAAGAATTGAATGATATGGTGGAGCCCATTTATGAAAAAACATTGCTAGATTTTTTTGGGACCTAATAACATTGTTTTGTTTCCAAATTTTATTATGTTTTAAAGATTCTTATTCCCACATATGGAATCAGGACTGTGGCTGTATATAAATTGTGTGGATCATCAAATCAAACATTATCAGATCTTGCACATTGGGAAGCACTTCCAATCCAAATGTCAGCATTAACATGGGAAAGTTTATAAGTGTAACCTTTCTGTTGGCAGAGAAATGTATCGAGGCAGGCATTTTTAACCACCAGACTGTAGCCCCTAGGAGTCTGTGAAATGATCGTAGTGATTTTTTTTTAGGTTGCATTGTAGTTTGTATAAGAATGTGAAACTTCTTTTAATTATTTTGTCCAAAAGAGACAAAAGACCCACTAAAGGTTAAGCCTCTCATCAGGGAATGTCAGCTCTCAGATTCCTAACTCTTTCTTTCTTTCTCTTTTTCTGGAACTTAAACTTTAGGCAGCTTCTATATGCTCACCATCTTGAAATCTCAGTGAATCAGTGGGTAAATGTATTGCCTTTTGTGATACTGAGCAATAAAAAGCAGGAAGCCCTAGATTTGATTCTTGGTCTGTGCTGAATTAGCCAGTGTGATCCAGAGTGGCGTTAGTGGCACGATATCTGAGCTCAGCACTCCTAGGTTAGGCAGGATAAATCAGCCAGTGACAGCTACTGGAAAGTGAATGTTGTTAAATAGCCTGTTGACATTTCCTATCAGGTTCAAACATAAAGAATGGTGAGGAACTGGAGGCTATTTAGAGCCTCTGCGAATGTGTGGCAAGTGTCTGTGCCACAGGAGAAGTGGAACAAAATGGGAAAACAACCATAAAAGAACTACTATTATTGTGAACAGACCTAATAGCATGCACAGCACGAGTATTAACACAGTGCAAACAGGGGCTTGATGATCTAGGTCCACAGCGGTAAGTTCCCAATCTTTTTAAATCTGTGGGTCGGTAAGTGGGGTGTGGGGAGCAGCAGAGTTACCAGATTTTTTCTCGAGAGAAATAAAGGAAAAACTATGGATGGGAAACCCTTGGCTACAGTGTTGTGTCTAACCCCCTCGGGATATTCACCTGTGTCAACTAAACAATTTAAGTTGTAAATTCCTCCTCAGTGAATATTCTACAATATTTCACCCAGTTTATAGCCTACATGCACAATCATCCTCTGTGCTAATAAAGAATTAGCATTTCATGACCTCAAGGCATCCCAAAGTACTTCACAGTCAATGGAGTACTTTTGGAATGACATTCTTGCAATGTAGGGCAACGTGGCAGCCAATTTGTGCACAGCAAGGTCCCACAAACAACAATGAGGTAATAACCAGATAAACTGTTTTTGGGTGCTGTTGGTTGACGGATAAGTATTTCCCAGGACACTGGGAGAACTCCCATTCTCTCTTTGCCTATTGCTCATTCCCAGCTAGCATTGCAATATCAGGTACTTTGCTGCCCATATACACATCAAAAAGGTGACCAATGCATTGGAGTGTGTGTTAAATGGGAGTTAATGTTTCTGTCCATTTTTAGCACACTTACAAGCATACACAAGTTTACCCATTATAGTTCCTTTGAGTTCAGCATGATTGCAACTAATACACATCGCAGTAGTTAAGCAGAATGCCTGTAATAATGCTGCTGAATCACCTGCTAACCATCATAATAGGCATATCATTACTGGAAATAATGCAATGTATCGGTCCAGCTGTAGAGTGTTACAATTTGAGCCTCCTGAGGGAACAAAGAGATCCCAAAAATTCCACTTCATGGAAGAGACATTTCAGATAGCTGATGAGAAGGTGAAATGTGCTCTGTGGGTTAGGAGTGCATCTCACCAATAAACAGGCATTGAAGGTGTGTAGAGGCATGCATATAATTTCTGGTGTGTCACCTCTAGAACTCGACATGCAGCCAAAAAGCAGCATACAGAGAGTACTTTGCAAACTGAAGTTGGAAACACAGTGAGTGCTTTTGTACTGTCAGTTCTATCTGTGCATAACACTAGTTAATCAATAATCTTTCTAGCCTGTTCTAAATGTTCTGAAATATACTCAGCACCTCTTTTTATAGTCATAAGAAATAGGAGGGGGAGTAGGCCATTCAGCCCTTCAAGCCTGCTCCGACAGGATAAACTGAAGAAGCTGGGGTTGTTCTCCTTATAGCAGAGAAGGTTGAGAGGAAATTTGATAGAGGTGCTCAAAATTATGAGGGGTCTAGACAGAGTAGAAAGACAGAAACTGTCCCCATTGGCAGAAGGGTTGTGAACCAGACATAGATTTAAGGTGATTGGCAGAAGTACAATTTTACGCAGTGAGTGGTTAGTATCTGGAATGCACTGCCTGAGAGGATGGTGGAGACAGATTCAATCGTGGCTTTCAAAAGGGAAATGGATAAGTACCTGAAGAAAAAAAAAATGCAGGGTTATGGGGAAAAGGTGGGGCGGGAGAGTGGGACTAGCTGAAGTGTTCTTGCAGAGAGTCAGCATGGGCTCGATGGGCCAAATGGCCTCTTGTTGTGCTGTACCCATTTTATGATTCTATGATTTAATAAGATCATGACTGACCTACCTCAACTCCACTTTCCTCCACTATCCCCATATGTCTTGATTCCCTTCAAAAATCTATTGATCTCTGTCTTAAATATACTCAATGACTGAGCATCTGCAGCTATCTGTGGTAGAGAATTCCAAAGATTCACAACCCTTTGAGTAAAGAAATTTCTCCTACTCTCTGTCCTAAATTGCTGACCTCTTGTGACCCCTAGTTCTAGACTCCCCAGCCAGGGGAAACATACTCCCAGCATCCACCCTGTTAAGTATGAAAGAACTCCACAAGACTGAGTACTGTGAGCTAAAACTGATGTGACCTTAGACTCTTTAATACAACTCTAGAGCCTAAGCAGCACGGCAGACAACCTTTTATACTCCGTTGCACGAGGTGTGCAGGTGACCCTTAGGCCTCCAACAGTTGCGCCCTCTGGTGGTAAGTCTTATACGGTTACAATGTTTACATACATAACGCACCCTGTTAAGCCCTTTATGAATTTTATATGTTTCAATTAAATCACCTTCTAAGCTCCAGGAATATAGGGCTCAAGTTTCGGCCTCAGTTGCTCCTGATTTTTTGGAGCAACTGGTGTAGAACGGAGTATCTTAGAAATTCAAATTCTCGGCATTTAGTTTGCTCCCGTTCTAGTCAGTTAGAACAGTTTCACTTTGGAACAGAATTTATTTTTCAAAAGGGGGCGTGTCCGGCCACTTACGCCTGTTTTCAAAGTTTCGGCAGTGAAAACTTACTCCAAACTAACTTAGAATGGAGTAAGTGAAGATTTTTGTACGCTCGAAAAAACCTTGTCCACACTTTAGAAAATCAGGCGTAGGTTACAAATCAGACGTAGGGAATGGGGGGGTGGTTTAAAGGGAAGTTTACAAACATTAAACACTTCAGTTTACAAATAAAGAGCCATCATCAATAATAAATGATAAAAACATCAATAAATCAACCGATAAATCAATCAAAAAAAATTAGTAAGAAATAATTTTTAAAAAATCAATAAATAAAACATTTTCTACTTACCGACTGCAGCACTGGAAGCCCTCCAACAGCGTGCTGGGATGCCCCCCCCCCCCACAGTGTGTCTCTGTCAGTGTCTCTATCTCTTTGTCTGTCTATGTCTCTCACTCTCTGTCTGTCAGTGTGTCAGAAGGGGGAGGGATGGGGGAGAGGGGAGGGGATTGGTTCGGGTAGGGGGAGGGAGGGAGTGCGGGTCGGGTCGGTTCGGGCAGGGGGTGGCAGAGGGAGGTCGGGTTGGTTTGTGTCGGGGGAGGGAGATCAGGTCGGGGTGGGGGTCGGGAGCGCGGGTGTCGGGTCGGGGTCCAGTCTGGGGGTGGGGGGGGGGAGGGGGAGCGGGAGTCTGGTCGGGAGGAAGCAGGAGCTGGGCGTGGGAGGCAGCCTTATGCACGCAGCCCCAGTGAGGCCATTCGGCCAGGGCTAGGAGCTGCGTGCTTCGGGCCCCTCCCACACAGTTTTGGGCGCCTGGAGCTTCTGCACATGCGCGCCCACTGTAGTGCGCATGTGCAGAGGTCCCGGCACTGTTTTCAGCACAGGGACCTAGCTCCGCCCCCCACAGCTCGTGCTGCGCCATGCCCGGCTCCAGAGGACCAGCAGGGAGCCGGAGAATCTGTAAGTTTTTTTTAGGCGCACTTTGTGGCGCGAAAAACGGGCGTCCAGGTCGAAACTTGGGCCCATTGACCTAGCCTACTCAATCTCTCCTCATAGTACAATCCCCTCATCCCAGGAATCAATCTAGTGAACCTTTGTTGCAGTCTCTCTAAGGCAAGTGTATCCTTCCGTTGGTAAGGAGAACAAAACTGTACACAATACTCCAGCTGTAGTCTCACCAAAGCTCTATATAATTGCAGCAAGACTTCCTTACTCTTATAATCCAACCCCCTTTCAATAAAGGCTAACATACCATTTGCTTTCCTAATTGCTTGCTGTAGCTGCATGCTAACTTTTGGTGATTTGTGTACAAGGACACCCAGTCCCTCTAATACCAACATTTCCAGTCTCTCACCATTTTAAAAAGTATTCTGCTTTTCTATGTTTCCGACCACAAGTGGATAACTTGAATCTCTCTTTTTATTATTTAAACACCTCAATTAAATCACCCCTCAATCTTCTAAACTCAAGGGAACCCAAACCAAGTTTATGCAACCTGTCCTTGTAATTTAAGCCCTGGTGAATCTGCTGTCCCCCTCCAAGACCAATATATGCTTCTTGAGGTGAGGCACCCAAAACTGAGTGCAGTAATTCAGATGGGGTCTGACTAAGGCTCTATGCAACTGAAGCATCACTTTTTAATTTTTGTATTCCAACCCACATGAGATACTCCAGTACTGCCTGTAGTCTATACATTGAAGTTACAAATGGAGACCAGCCATTCGTCCCAACCAGTCCGTTTGTGGTGGTGTTTACCTTCAGGTGAACAAAACGTTTTTCTAATCACACTTACCCATCCTGTTCCCATATCCCTGCAACCTTTTTTCCTTCATCCACATATCCAATCTAATCTGAATCCTTGATCAGGGACTCCCCGTGCTAACTGGTGCCAGTTGGAAGATCATGGATTCTGCAGACCTCGAGTTTCCACCCATTCCAATTAATAGACCGAACATCAGGTGTCTGTAATTCTCCAACCGGTGTCCTCCGAGGGCTACTTTGTGACAATGCTGTCTGATGGGAGAATCATCCTTATTTTTATTCTTTGTATTTTGCTGTGTATTGCTACATTCTTCTATATTGATGTTACCTGAGGTGTATTAATCTGTTGTGAATTGTTAGTCTTTGTTGTGTTCTGCAACTGGCTGCATTGTTAATCATTCTGTTACATTATTCTTTGTTTTTTATTCTATGATCCATTGTTATTCAGGAATACCCTCCCTAAACCTCTCCATTTCTCTACCTCTCTCTCCTTAAGAGATTCTCCTTAAAACCTACCTCTCTCTACCAAGCTTTTGATCAACTATCCTATTATCGCCATACTATAAAACAGAAAATGCTGGAAATACTCAGCAAGTTAGACAGCACCCATGGAGAGAGAAACAGAGTTAACGTTTCAGGTCGATGACCTTTCATCAGAACTGGAAAAAGTTACAGATGTAACCGGTTTTAAGCAAGTACAGAGACAGGAGAGACGGAAAGAAAGAACAAAAGGGAAAGCCTCTGATAGGGTGGAGGGCAGGAGTGATTAAATGACAAACGAGATGATGGTGCAAGGCAGGTGGTAATGGGACAAGTAAAGAAACAAATTATGGCTTAAGAGGAGCTGTAAATGGCAACAACAGAATGATTACCAGCACCTGCTGTCCAAAAAATATTTGCAGTGGTTACGGTCTGAAATTGTTGAACTTAACGTTGAGTCCAGAAGGTTGTAAAGTGCCTATTCGAAAGATGAGTTGCTGTTCCTTGAGCTTCCATGCGCATCATTGGAACAGTGTTAGGGGGCTAAGGAAGGGGGGTCAGAGTAGGAATGGAATGGACAATTAAAATGGTAAGTGACCAGAAGCTCTGTCTGAACTGTCTGAACGCTTGCGGACTGAACGGAGGTGTTCCGCAAAACTCATCCAATCTGCATTTGGTCTCCCCAATGTAGAGACCTCACCGTGAGCAGCACATGTAGGACATTAAAATGAAAAAATTACGTAAATTGCTGTTTCACCTGGAAGGAGTGTTTGGGGCTCTGGACGGTGGGAAAGGAGGAGGGGAAAGGGCAGATGTTGCATCTTGCACAGGAAGGTGCCATGGACAGGGGAGTGGGTGTTGGGGGTGATGGAAGAGTGGCCCAGAGTGTGTCGGTGGGAACTGTTCCTTTTGAAATGCTGAAAGAAGATGGGAGAGGAAGATGTGTTTGGTGGCGGCATCCTATTGGAGGTGGCGGAAATGGCAGGGGATGATCCATTGAATGTGGAGGCTTGTGGGGTAAAAGGTGAGGATAAGGGGAACCCTGTCATGGTTCTAAGAGGGAGGGGAAGGGGTGAGGGCTAAAGTGCTGGAAATTGGACAGACACGGTCGAGGGCCCTGTCAACCACGGTGGAGAGGAATCCTCGGTTGAGGAAAATGGAAGACATATTGGACGCATTGGTATGGAAAGTGGCATCGGTTGAACAGATGCGATGGAGAAACTGGGAGAATGGAATAGAGTAATTGCAGGAAGCGGGGTATAATCAAGATAGCTGTGGGAGTCAGTAGGCTTATGGTTGACAGCCTATCCCCAGAAATGGAGGTATAAAAGTTGAGGTAGGGAAGAGTTGGAGATGGACCATGTGAAGGCTAGTGAGGGGTGAAATTTCAAGCAAATTCGATTACATTTTCTAGTTCGGGTGAGAGCAAGAAATGGCACCGATACAGTGATCAATGTACCAGAAATAGATGTCAGTGAGGAGACCTCAGTAGGACTGGAACAAAGAATGTTCCGTATATCCCACGAAAAAGCAGGTATAACCAGGACCCATACGGGTTCCCACAGCGACACCTTTTATTTGGAGGAAGATGAGAGAAGTCAAAGAAGAAATTGTTGAATGCAAGACCAAGTTCAGCCAAGCAGGAGGGTGGTGGTGGATGGGGACTTGTTGGGCCTCCGTTCAAGGAAGAAACAGAGGGCCCGCAGACAATGTTCTCCGCTGCGCAGCTCTCGCTAATGCGTGAAATTGTGAATGGGCCGCGCAGCCCCTTAAAGGGGCCATGCACCCCAAAAAAATATTTTTACAGGGAACATTGCGCGCAGGCTGTCCTGGTGGTGATGGAGGTGTAGAGGGACTGTCGTCCTGGTGAAAAGGCGACGGTTAGGGCCAGGAAACTTAAAACTGTTAGTGGTGGAGGGTGTCAGAAGAGACCCTTTTGCCTTGTACCATCATCCCTTTTGTCATTCAGCCTTCCACCCTATCACAGACATAAACATAGAAAATAGGTACAGGAGTAGGCCATTTGGCCCTTCGGCCCTTCGAGCCTGCACCACCATTCAATAAGATCATGGCTGATCATTCCCTCAGTACCCCTTTCCTGCTTTCTCTCCATACCCCTTGATCCCTTTAGCCGTAAGAGCCACATCTAACTCCCTCTTAAATATATCCAATGAACTGGCATCAACGACTCTCTGTGGCAGAGAATTCCACAGGTTAACAACTCTGAGTGAAGAAGTTTCTCCTCATCTCAGTCCTAAATGGCCTACCCCTTATCCTAAGGCTATGTCCCCTGGTTCTGGACTTCCCCAACATCGGGAACATTCTTCCCACATCTAATCTGTCCAGTCCCATCAGAATCTTATACGTTTCTATGAGATCCCTTTTCATCCTTGTAAACTCCAGTGAATAAAGACCCAGTTGATCCAGTCTCTCCTCATATGACAGTCCAGCCATCCCTAGAATCAGTCTGGTGAACCTTTGCTGCACTCCCTCAATAGCAAGAACGTCCTTCCTCAGATTAGGAGACCAAAACTGAACACAATATTCCAAGGTGAGGCCTCACTGAGGCGCTGTACAACTGCAGTAAGACCTTCCTGCTCCTCTACTCAAAACCCCTAGCTATGAAAACCAACATACCATTTGCCTTCTTTACCGCCTGCTGTACCTGCATGCCCACTTTCAGTGACTGATGAACCATGACACCCAGGTCACGTTGCACCTCCCCTTTTCCTAATCTGCCGCCATTCAGATAATATTCTGCCTTTGTGTTTTTGCCCCCAAAATGGATAACCTCACATTTATCCACATTATACTGCATCTGCCATGCATTTGCCCACTCACCTAACCTACCCAAGTCACCCTGCAGCCTCTTAGCTCACACCGCCACCCAGTTTAGTATCATCCGCAAACTTGGAGTTATTACATTCAATTCCTTCATCTAAATCGTTAATGTATATTGTAAAGAGCTGGGGTCCCAGAACTGAGCCCTGCAGCACTCCACTAGTCACTGCCTGCCATTCTCAAAAGTACCCGTTTATCCCGACTCTCTGCTTCCTGTCTGCCAACCAGTTCTCTATCCACGTCAGTCTATTACCCCCAATACCATGTGTTATTTTGCACACCAATCTCTTGTGCGGGACCTTGTCAGAAACCTTTTGAAAGTCCAAATACACCACATCCATTGGTTCTCCCTTGTCCACGTTGCTAGTTACATCCTCAAAAAATTCCAGAAGATTCGTCAAGCATGATTTCCCTTTCATAAATCCATGCTGACTTGGTCCGATCCTGTCACTGCTTTCCAAATGCGCTGCTATTTCATCCTTAATGATTGATTCCAACATTTTCCCCACTATTTCCCTTTTGTTCTTTCCTCCCGCCCCCCCCTTACTTTCCCTGCCTTTGCACATGCTTAAAACCTGTTACATCTGTAACATTTTCCAGTTATAAGGAAGTAATTGACCTGAAAAGTTAATTCAGTTTCTCTCCACAGTTGCTGTCTGACTAGAATTCCAGATAATACAGTATGTTTCCTTTTTAATATATCCTTATGTGGCTTAGTGTTAATTTTTTTCTGTTACGGTCCTGTGAAGCGCCTTGGGGCAAATAACTACGTTAAAGACGCTATATAAATGCTGTATTCTTAATCTAGTAAATGATTACTCCATATTATTTTGTTAACTCTTACTTTGTGGTAAGGCTCTGTCTCGGTACTCTTACTGTGCTATATTTATTTACTATAATACTGTATTCTATTTTCTGTATCAATGTGCATAGTTACTCTGCAGTGTAACTCCTGCACTATTATACATACATTGCTTTTGCTGGTTGTGTTGTGCGGAGGCTGGTCTCTGTTGCTGTGGGTGGGATTTGGCCGGTTCTCAATGCCTCGCCTCCTTCTCTCCTGCGCTGCTGCCTCTCTTGGTCTCTCATTCTTCCCCCGAGTCTCCAGGTGGAAACATGTCTTCAGCAGCCACACCGGAGCCAGCATCAGTAAGCGGGAGCCTCTGCCTCACCCTGCTGACTCTCACCTTCGCCATCCCAGGTAAGAAATGCCGAGTGTTACCCCGCCTCAGGGCTGGGCTTGGGGGGTGGGGGAGGAGGGCTTTCCCCGGCTCCAGGTATCTGCCGATAACGGTTCAACCATTTGTAGATTTCACCGAAACCGGCTCAAAGCAGCAATCGGTAGAAAAAGCATTGCAGGAATTTGTGGAATTTTGGGGGAAAATGCCTGCTTTTTCTCGGTAGTTTACAGAGGGAAGGATTTTTGTGCCTGGACTTTTTTTGATCTGTTTACATTTTTCATATCCAATAAATAACTCAAGGGTGTTGATGCGAAGCTGTATTTTGAGCTTTTACTGATATCTGGTGAGAGGGTAATGGTCCCGGGGAGGGAGGGGGCTCCTGTCTTGCCCCAGCGGTGCTGGCGGAGGCTCGGGATATCCAGCACCCAGACTGCTGCAGGAACCAACATCGGCGCGCCACATGAAAACTGAAACTTTCAGTTCTGTATAATTTCTCGGCTTTTTGAGTTGTCTCTTCGAAATGTGCAATCGGAGATAGCAGGAGCCCGCGTCTTCTGGGGACTCTACGAAGAAGGGAAGAGAAGCGGAGAGGGAGACTGACAGTGATGGAGGGGAACCGAGCGAGACGGAGAAAAGAAAGAGAATGAATAAAAGACACAGGAGAAAAGGGACTGGGAAAAGATATGCGAGACTGAAAGAAAACGAGGAAGAAGTAAAGAGGAAAAAAAATGAAAAAAGTAAGAGAGATTGAGACAGCAAGTGAAAAAGAGAAAAGGCGGCGATCGACTGCTTGTATTTCAGGAGTTGCTGGAACCGTTTGCAGCATCTTTTGTAAGATTGCCGCCAGCCCAAGTTGCCGATGCATGCACCTGGAATTGTTTATTTGTGTATCTGTTTTTCAGTATTGTTACATAATATTCGCATCTCTTTAAATGGTGCAATCTTGTGTTAAATGTTAAGTGTTAAATGTATATGTACGTTAATTTATACATCAATGTTTTATCTGTCAATAAAGTCTCAAACCCAAATCAATTTTAATGTTTCACTCAGCTTTGTCATTAATCTTCTCAACTTTACCTTCATTTTTAAAAAAATTGCCTTTAATAAAGTGGAGAGGAGGGCCTGGGTCAGTTGATCAGAGCCTCTCATTGTCTGTTGAATGTAGAGCTGAAAGTCAAATGAGAGTTTACTGATTTTTTTTTCTATATTTATTGTTTGCTTTATTTATGTGCTGTGATTGCTTTCCTTTCGCGGGGTCTCTGAGCTTTGAGTCTGAAGTGTGTAATGCTGATGGCAGCCACTCCCTGGAGTGATGGTCAGTTTGTTGGATTATATTATTTGGAGACAGCAGTCTGCCCAATTCTCATTTGACGATAGTTTTGACAGCTCAAACCTGACTTTAAAAAAAAATCTATTCCTCTGGTTTGATAGTGAGTATATAAAATAAAACTTAAATCTTGTTTCCACAAGCAATTTCGTCTTTTTTTAGCAGGAGGTAGGAAACTCTTCAGCCCCACCCTAGAGCCCAGGCTGTGCCGATCACTCAATGAATTGCTGCATGTCAGAAGAAAATATACATCTTTACTTAAAATCTTCATCATCTCTCTCATACGGTGCTTTATTCTATTTTTTCTTTATTTCTTTCTCTCCAATTCCCTCTAATTTCTCTCTCGTTATTCTGCTAATGGTGTATTATTTATCTCTGCTCTCTTTCAAACTTCAGCTCCACCTTTCCTTTTCCAATAACCCCTGTACCAGCTCCAGTTTTAATTGTGGGCCAGTATTATCCATCCAAGATGTCTGGTATCATCCTGCCCGATTTTAATTGTGTGTTCGAGCTCTGAAGCGTTGTTAATCCAGGGGGACAACTGCTCTTCATTTCTGAAATAGTTTACTATTTCTGATTCTGTGATGCACGTTTCCAGTAAACATTTTGACTGGGCATCTTGCTGGTTTGTAGACTCAAAGTATTCTCTCAGTGGACAAAGATACAGCACACAATCTGTTCACCTTTCTTGTGTGGTTTCTATATTGGTCGTCTTTGCTGCAGTCTTTTAAAGAACATTTTTGCTTTGTCACCTCCTTTCGCTCCCAAATCCATTTTGTCATTATCAATCAGGAGGGTGGGACGAGCAAGCCTGTGGGCATCTCTTCAGATGGCATAGTTGTTGTTGCTTAGTCATTCCACCAGGAGTCATGCTTAAGATATCTGGGAACTGAGCACCTCCCTTCCCCCAGACCATTTGGGATTGACCCTGAGGATAATCCTAGTTTCAATGTCAAATCAGGACTAGAATACAAAGTGATGTTCCCTGCACAGAGTGCAGTGCTCTAGTGCTGTAACTATTGGGCTGTGTATTGATTGCCCTGACATTCCTGCATTGAAATAACATTTTATAATATTTCAGGGATTTTGTTTCTTCGGGGAATGCTGTACAATGTTCAACGACTTTGTTCTTTTTACTAAATCTAGTTTGTTAATCAAAAGTTAGAAGTTCATAGAATTTAAAACTAAAGTCCATTGTGATTAGGTCAACCGTACTGCATTTGGCTAGGCAACCATCGATCCCCACCATGGGAGATGCTGTGCCTGTGCACCTTCTATTAGCTAGCTAGGATACAACAATATCAGAGGAGCAAGGTCCTGCCTTGGCCTTGGATTTGTGATAGTATAGGAAGACCAGAAGAGGGAAAACGGGAGAAAAATTTAAAGTAACAAAGTCTCAGGTAAAAGAAAACATAATGGGAAGCTTAAAATTACCAAAAATTGTGAAGTACAATCTGACCACAAAGGTGTAATCTATATGAATGTTAAGTTGTAGATAATTGTAATTTTTGTGACTGTGTTTCTCCACTGCAAATAACACCAAACAAAGGGAGGAGTGTACTTTAGGGCCCAAGTTTCCACATGATTTGCGCCTGATTTTTAGGAGCAACTGGTGGAGAACGGACTATTTTAGAAATCGCAATTCTCCACATTTTTTTTTCTGCAGTTCTAGTGAGGTAGAACAGTTCTACTTTGGAACAGAATTTTTTCTTCAAAAGGAGGCGTGTCCGGCCACTGACGCCTGATTTGAAAGTTTCCACAGTGAAAACGTACTCCAAACTAAAGTAGAATGGAGCAAGTGAAGATTTTTGTAGAACTGAAAAAACCTGTTCTACACATTAAAAAATCAGGCGCAGGGTACAAATTAGGCGTCCAGAACGAGGGGGGGGGGGGGGGGGGAAGGTAAGTCATTAAATTCTACAATCAATCCTTATTTATACTTCTACAAATATTATACAAATAAATCCAACCTGAATAAACATTTATAAGCAAAGAAAAGATTAAATAAACCATCTTCCTACCTGTGTGAAAGTGATTCAGCCATCGTTCGTTCCCGTGGGGAAGGAAACCGCCGTTTGCCGCCGCGGAGGGGAGGGAAGGGAAGGAGACAGCGGTTTGTTGCCGCCGCGGAGGGGAGGGAGGGGAAGGAGACCACGGTTTGTTGCTGCCGCGGAGGGGAGGGAAGGGAAGGAGACAGCGGTTTGTTGCCGCTGCGGAGAGGAGGGAGGGGAAGGAGACCACGGTTTGTTGCTGCCGCGGAGGGGAGGGAGGGGAAGGAGACAGCGGTTTGTTGCTGCCGCGGAGGGGAGGGAAGGGAAGGAGACAGCGGTTTGTTGCCGCTGCGGAGAGGAGGGAGGGGAAGGAGACCACGGTTTGTTGCCGCGGAGGGGAGGGAGGGGAAGGAGACCACGGCTTGTTGCCGTGGAGGGGAGGGAGGGGGAGGAAACCACCGTTTGTTGCCGTGGAGGGGAGGGAGGGGAAGGAGACAGTGAGAAGGGTAGCCTCAGTGCTGATGTGCTGATGTCAATGTGCTTTTATTAAAAAATGTTCAAAAATTAAACAGCTACAAAGAACTACAAAAATGGCCGAGTGCCAATGTTTTTTTCACACTGAGCATGCGCGAACGCTTCAACGCGCACGCGCAGCGTTGCCGGCAGGAAAAAACTAATTTAAATAGTACCCGCCCCCTCCCACGTACAAAATTGGCGTGAGTGTAGGCTCCGCCCCCCTGGGCGCCGCGCCAAACAGACAAGGAGCTGCAAAGCACTCGAGAATAGCGCTTTTTTTTTCTGGCGCAGTTTTAGGCGCAAAAAACGTGCGCCCAGCTCGGAGGGGCACCCGTTATTTTATCCTGTGGAAACTTGGGGCCATTGTGTTGGAAGGTTCTGAATTACATTTTCTATTTTAAAAAAAAAGAAAGAAAGCCCATCACTTCCAGGCAATGATCCTCTGTAGCTGTGCTGCCCGGTAATAGTGATGTATAGGGTATGGTAGCCTAATGGACGTGGCACTGGATCAAGGATCTGTAGGTGTTGAGTTTAAATCTCACCATAGTAAGTGGCAAAATTGAATGCAAAAAAAAAAATAGTAATTTGCGGGATGGCACCAGAAAATGAGCATGAAAGCTAGTCATACTAATCCAACTGGTTCACTATCCGCCTCCCAATCTGGCCTGGCCTACATGTGACTCCAGTCCCACACTATGTGGATGACTCTTAATACTCAGGGCAACTAGGCATGCGCAATAAATACTGCCTTGTGCATATTAATCCTCCTTTCCTCTTGGGGAGCTGTAATTGTAAAGAGGCTTATCCTTGGCCACTTCCCTACCCATTAAGAACCCAGCAGATATGCATGTCAAAGTCATATAACTGCTGTGCCTGAATTTGGATAGGTGGAATCTGGAACTGGTGGCCTTAAAGGAATGGCAAGCTAATTTACACACAGCTGCATTTTAGCAACAGAATATTCAGAAGATTTAGATTTGTGTTACATGATCTGTTTTTATCCTCATAAAAACGCATATTCTCTGATTTACCTTAAGTAATGCCATGCAAGATCCACCAGTGTAGTACAAATCGCTAACATTTTTGTGCTGTTGGATCAATGCCTACTAAGAACTGGGTGGAGAAGGTCTAGAACTAATTTCACAAAGAGCCATGAGCGACATTTTCATTCCATTTATCTGGGCTAGAATCAAGGCCAGCTGCTAGAGGTGAAATTGTATTGCACCTCTCAGTCTCCTTTCAGTAACGTCTTCTTAAAAAATAAATTAAAAATCTAAACAAAGCACATCGCAAACTATTGGTGCATGTAGAGACTAAGCAAGTAGGGATAATCTCGTAAAAATAAACAGAATGTGACAGACTAGGGATCGGTTCTAGTGCCAGAACAGGTCTTCAAACAGACATTCTAACAGTTGAGGAAAATTTGAAATCAGAAATAAAAACAAAATGCTAAAATTACATATTTCCATGATTTTAAAATATGTTGATAAACTGATAAAACATTATCTGCGTCTTTATTAAAAGTAGATAGTAAATTTGAACTGTTGACCTCCATCTGTTTTCTTGACATGTCCTGACTTGTTTGGCCTGACGGCCAGTTCTGTGGAAAGTCTCACCTGAAATGTTACTCGTGTATCTTTCTTGGATGTTGATTGATCTGTGCTATTCTGGTGTTTCCTGTTTTTAATCCTAATATAAATTGACTGGGCCAAGAGTACAAGTGCCATGGGGTTGAGGGCTGGCTCCAGTTGAAACTCTTCATTTGGAAATCATTTTTGCTGTTTGCCAAATCATTACCACATCTTTCTCCTTCCCTGTGAGTCATATTACTGCAGGTCAGTAATTCTAATTCTTTGTGACTGGCGAGTACTGCAGGAAATTAAGTGCATAAGGCAAATACCAATTAAGTAGAGATTTGGTGCCTTGCTCCCTTGTAACTTTTCTCTAACATGTTTATACTTCTGTGAGGACGCATGCACTGAAAGTTAGAGCTTGACACATCTTCCGTATCCCCACAGCCAGGACATTTGCAAGGTCAAGATTGCAGTATTTACCCATATCTTGCCCAGCAGATGTCCTGAAAATTCTTGCACCTGAGTTTTAAAATACACACAAATATTTTAAAATAAAATTATAAAAACACATTTTATTGTTTAAAAATCCTCCCCACTGTGGTAAGTATATTTTAAACCATAATTTAAAAAACTTTTTTTTAAATCAGGAAAGTATATATTTTTTATAATACATAAATAACTTTAATTTAAATTAATAAAAATATGTGGTGTATTTTTTCTATTTTTAATTAGTGTGTTGGGTGTTTGAGGGGGGTTTCTCATTCATAATAATGGGAACTCCAATTTACGGAGTTCCCATTATTATGAATGAGAACATACTATACCTGATTGGCTGCCCAGAGCCATGTGACTGCAGCTCCAGCCCTGCGCACGTCCTGACGTGCACGCGCTGCGACGCGCAGTCGTTGAAGGCCTCAGGACTGGGAACTCTTGTGGGTGCAGCAGCTTCAGATAAGTGTGCATCTTTTTATAGTTTTTCCCTTGATCGCCTGCGGGAAGCAGCCGATCGGGATTTCTGGCAAACTATCTTTGTTCAGTGCCAATGTCACTTAAGTCACAAGCAATACTGCTAACATTTTGTTCGAAATTTCATTTTCACCTTCCAAAATGATTTGTGTTCGATCTGACAGTAACTGGGAGGATTATAGAGTTGATTATGGGACCAAATAAACTCTTGGCTTGAAGATTCTATTTGTCTAACAAAGGCAGCATTTCAACCATTGTCAGGGTGGTTGTTGCCTTTGTTGGTGTGTGACTGTGATGGATACGGACACTGTCTATAGTCACCATTTTCTGAAATTTGAGCTCCACCGTTGGTTTGTGTCAATTGTAACACTTCATCAGGAATCCTTAGTATCTGATGTTCCAGCTGTTGTCAATCTCAGTTACAGATCCAGTGATGCATGACCAAGTCCTTTACAGCCTTGCTAGGGGCAAATTTTAATGCTCCGTGAGGTGAGAGAGATCAGAGCTTGGAATGGATTTTGTCAGGGTCGAGCACTTCCAGGGTACAGAATGATTTAGATGCAGAGTAAAACTTCCTCTACACTACCCCCATCAAACCCAAGTCAGGTATGGCACAGACTAGATGTTTAATAAAACTCTCCTTACATTGCCCCATCCGACACAAGGTAGATATAGAATAAAGCTCCCTCTACTGTACTCCTTAATGCATCTTAACCCTAACTTCAGAAGAGTACGCCCTACTGATCTAGTGTAGAACATTTTGAAATATGTTACCAGGACAGAGGCAGGGCAAAGTGGAATCTGGAAATGAAAACCGTTATGTTAAACACAGCAACAAGAAATTAATCAAGTACTGTAACAGCAAGAGGACTGTCAGGGAAAAGGCGAGACAAAAATTAAACCTGAGGATCAACATAAAATAGTTAAAATATATGCTTACTTCCCTGAAGAATTCACTATAAAAGACTTTAGTATACTGTCCTGCAGAAAATCCAAATATAATTGTGGACTTTGACATCAATGAAATGGAAGTTCTAGACAGGCTTAAAGGGTTCATGGATGGTATTTAAATGCTATGGGACGCTATGGACTGGGCTTTTCTCCATTATCTATTGCAAAATCAGGCAGGCCTAGCTTAGTACATGCCCCCCATGCCTCTTCTCCCTCCAGGCACTTAACTGCCCCAGGGGTTTGCCGAAGCCTGCAAAGCTGCAGGCTCTGCCGTCTTTGAGTTTCTTCAGCCCTTTAAGGTCTCTTGCTGCCTCCAGGTGCTGCAGTGGCATCCTCACAGCACTGGCAGGCATCCCCGTGGGAACCTGCCATGCATGGGGTGGCAACAGTATTGGAGGGGTGGCCAGAAAGCCCACCCTACTGGAACACCGCCACAACAAGGAAAGTCCAATCCAAGAACTGAGGTTATTAAAGTAGTGATAATCCTCATGGGAGAGAGTAATTAAATCATCATCATCATCATAAGCTGTCCCTCAAAATCGAGAAAGACTTGCTTCCACTCAAAGTGAGTTCTCAGGTGGCTGTACAGTCCAATGCGGGAATTACAGTCTCTGTCACAGTTGGGGCAGACAGTGGTTTAAGGAAAGGGTGGGTGCTGTATAAGGTTTGCCACTCACCGTTCAGGTATCTGCGCTTGATTTCTGCATGCTCTCGGCCACAAGACTCGAGATGCTCAGCGCCCCCCCGGATGCTCTTCCTCCGTTTTGGGCGGTCTTGGACCAGGGATTCCCAGGTTCCAGTGGGGATGTTGCACTTTTATCAAGGAGGCTTTGAAAGTGCCCGTAAAACGTTTCCTCTGCCCACCTGGGGCTCACATGCCGTGTAGGAGTTTCGAGTAGAGCGCTTGCTTAGGGAGTCTTGTTTCGGGTGTGCGGACGATGTGGCCTGCCCAATGGAACTGGTTGAGCGTGGTTAGTGCTGGGAATGTTGGCCTGAGCAAGAACACTGACGTTGGTGCATCTATCCTCCCACGGGATTTGCAGGATCTTGCGGAGGCAGCGTTGGTGGTACTTCTCCAGCGTTTTGAGATGTCTGCTGTATATGGCCCACGTCTCTGAACCATATAGGAGGGGTGGGTATCACTACTATACTGTAGACCAGAAGCTGGTGCTAGATTTGATGTCCTGGTCTTCAAACACTCTCTTCCTCAGGCGACTGAAGACTGCGCTGGCACACAACATGCAAGCCGTGATCCTGATCAACGGAACCACCACAGACCCAGTCCATGTACGGACCGGGGTCAAGCAGGACTGTGTCATCGCACCAACACTTTTCTCTATCTTCCTTTCTGCAATACTTCATCTTGCGCTTAACAAGCTCCCCACTTGAGTGGCACTAAACTATAGAACCAATGGGAACCTGTTCAACCTTCGCCGCCTCCAGGCTAGATCCAAGGTCGCCCGATCCTCTTGTCATCGAACTACAGTACGCAGACGACACTTGCGTCTGCGCACCTTTACCGAGGCGTACGAAAGTATAGGCCTTACCCTAAACATCCATAAGACAAACCTGACCCCACCAAACAGCACTGCCCGCCCCCTCTCCCTCCCCGGTCATCAAAATCCATAGCACGGCCTTGGACAATGTGGACCATTTTCCATACCTCGGGAGCCTACTATCAGCAAGGGCAGACATCAATGACGAGGTCCAACACCACCTCCAGTGTAATTAAATGCAGGGAAGCTCTCACTGCAGTGGAAACGACCATCATACCGTTTAATCAAAATAAAAGCCAAAAATCAAATCCGAGAAGCTACAAACCCATTAATTATATGCCTAAAACATATATTTTTTTAAATGGAATCAATTATCAGCAGCAAATTTTGGGATTATCTGTAAATAGCCTAGTAAACACCAGGCGACATAGTTTCAGAAGGAGAAAATCCTACCTCATCATCCATGTTGACTTTTTGAGGAAGTGACTATTTAATTGCCCTGTCATACGCCATATGGTGAAGCATTTGAAAATGTTCCTTGTGAAAAGCTGTGGTGCATCAGCTCTCAAGGTAGTGAGAGATCAGGGTAAAATCTAGAATTAGATAAGAAGTTGGCTGAAAAAAAGGAAGCAACAGATATTTTAGAGGAGTGACATCAGTTTGGAGAAAAGCTGAGTGGAGTGCTGAGACTCCTACTATTTCTAATTTCTATCAACAACTTGAACTCAGAAGCCCTGTCCAATTTTGGGCACCAGGACAAGCCCTCTAGGCAATTGAGAGAAGGGCTTTGAGCCCGAACCCTAACATACGACTGAGCTTTAAGGATGAATTTGAGAAACTGGGCTTTGTTGCCACAAAAGAGAGTGTCTAAGGGAGCTTTATAGAAGTGTACACGTTATTGATGGTAAACCATGGTAATAGGACAAGGTAACGTTGGTTCAAACTGGAGAAGGGCAAATTTAGAGCTGATTTCATAAGGAATTCCTTTGCACAAAGAGTAATTAACGCTGGCTTCAAAAAATAGTCGTGAAGGCAAAAACCTAGTCTTTCTAGAACCTGTTGGATGGTGTGATGGGGCAACTGTAAGTTGCTCGTTTCAGATGGAGGGCTAAGGTGGATTGATTGGTGGTCTTAATGTAAATTAATCTTCTGATCTGTGGAATTTCTATTCATCAGCACTTGCATCACTCATTTTGGTAATTGCAGAACTTAATTGAGTCATACTACAATGTTCATCTGTTAAGAATCACAAGATAAACTGTCTAGTTTCCTGTAACGTTTAAATTCAAAGTTGCAATTCTGGAATCAATCTCAGTTGACCACTTTAGCCCGGTTCACATTACCCTGCAGATGTTATAACTGACTCTTGTGATCGTTACAGCTGCTGCAATCTTTCTTGTCAAGCATGTGAGATCATGCCTTGCAGTCGATTCCCCACTTCTGTTTAAATTTGCTGACGTGAGGGGACAAGTGCTTGTTCCACCCATGTACTGTGCTCTTAGCAATTGAGCTGATTTGTCAGCCCATTTAATTGCCTCTGTGACCCATGTTGAGAATAGTGGCACAATGATCAACCTACAGCAAAGCATTTTTATACTCGGCATTAGTGGATCCATTTCATTCTTTACTGCCTTTTTAGGATACAAGCAATTAGAGAATTGCTAAAGATTTTGATGGTTATAAATGGGAATGTTGTGTGGTTTCAGTGTTCCTGCTGGAGTCCTGTTTATTGTCTCTGAAGTGGGCAGCTGGTTCCTTTCTCTTCTCCTTTTCAGTTCAAGGCTCTCTGGTTTCAGGTAGAGTAAACAGTCGGATGGAGGTAGTTTAAAGTTTCAGCCAAGATTTGAAGCAGCAACCTGAGAGAAGTGATGGATGGAGTAGGCCTGTGACTGAAAGCCAAGTTCTATGTAGTGACAAACCACTAAAAGCTGCTGTGTTTTTCTTAAAAAAAATAAACTACTGCTTGCACTGTCAGCCATCACTAACAAAAGCTGGAGAGGCAGCATAACTTAAAATGCATTGGCAAAGGTGTGTCTCTGTGACTCTCTGCCTCTGAGCTCTCGTTTTGTTCTGAGTTTAGAAGTAGCTTGTTAAGATTTCCAGCTTCGCAAAACATATTTTAACAGATCAGGGGTATGTTTGTCAGGCCACACAAGGAGCCACTGTTTGCTCCAAATTCTCTGTGCACATGAGGATTCAGTGCTTTTGTTTTTTCTGTTGTTTCTGTGGAATAAATCTAGCATAACTTTCGCTCCAAGTATTTATAGCAAGCTGGACTCTACCACGTGCAAAGGAAATTTGAAATAAAACTAAAAATGCTAGTAATGAACAACCAGTTAGTCAGAATGTAGAGAGGAACAACATTTTTACCATAGCGAAGGATTGCAATCTCATCATCCCCACCCGCTCACATTTCTGCATCATACTGCTTGGTATAGTCCACGAACCCTCACACAGAATGCAAAAGTACTGTAATCGCCACATAAACATTTTAGCACCAGGGAGGTGGGGGGGCGAAAACCATCCAAAAGGTCAGTCGATTCCACCAACATCTGGAATAGTGAAACTGAAATCCATATCCCGAGACTTCAACATGTAAGGTCTTGAACCTGTGGCTACTAGCATCTATTTAAACACCTCAACCTTCCAGGCTAAGGATGGAAAAATCAACAAGGGTGTCCATTCTTGATCATTATTCAGTGATTCTTCTTAGAAAATGTGTGTGCGGACTGCGATTGAGGACAGGATCAAGCTTGACTATGGTGCCCCCATGGTCAATTACCCTGCTGACATTGTGTAGGCTCACACATTAAAAAAAATGGGCAATTAGGTACCAGAGGGTGGACAACACCTGTGGACAGGAGTCAGCTTCCTCAGGGGGAGAGCAGGAAGTTTTGGAGGGGAACAAAGGCAGTAAGATCATCTCGAGGCTTAACATGATCTTTATTTAACATAGACTGATTTTGTGGTAGGCCTGTTGGAAACCTCATATAAATTCTCTGGATTAACAGAAGAAAGAATGAGACTCTAGAAACTCAATAAACTTGTTTGTTTATAGGCTTATTTCTTTTGGCAACAAATGAGGTAGTTAATTTTATGCAGTGACTGGGTCAAATGTTCCAGTGCAAGCTGTTTAATTAGAGTTTCTCAAATAATAGATTTCACCATGTTCTCAGAGCAATGTTCATATGAATATACTTGCCAGTAGCTCATTGCATGTGTTTTGCATGAACATAAATCAAAAACTAGGTGGGATGGGTTTGGGAAAGCCTACTATTAACCTGGTAATGGTTGGGGGACAGTGGGGCTAACTCTACGTTGGTTGGCAAATAATAGGGACAAAACCCTGATTGAGGTTAAAATTGGGCAGCTCTGTCTGCACTTACACAGTTTGCAAGGTCTCCATAACCGGCTGGATTTCACAAGGTTGGCTAATTTAAATCATTCAAGTATGCTCCCTGCGTATTTTTAATGTGTGCAGGGAGCATTGCTGAATGCGGTGGCGCGGCAGGGGGAGGAGTGGGATTTGAAGGCAACAGCTCATTAAAAGGAGGCAATTTGTTTTGTTCGAGATTGATTGCTGGTGCTGAAGATGGTTGCAGCAACACTGAGAACTGTTCCCTTCATTGAAGAGAGCCTGGAGGTCCCACTGGAGGAGGTGGCACTCAGGAAAATGACCCATTTTGGGCAAAGTGTAACCCTCCTAACTGAGCTAGTGTGCAACAAGCATGGCAGGAGGTGGCAACAGAGTGCATGCAGTCTCCCATGATACATATGTTGTGGGAGCAAATGTGCAAAAAGTTCTTGAGACTGAAAAAAGATTGTCCAGGTAGATTTGAAGAAATAGTGGCCACTGAAAGGAATGTAGTCAGACCAAAGCATGGTGCTCCATCAGCAGTGCAGCCTGCAAAGCACTGGCCCCAATTCTCACATTTTACAACCCCTCACTATCATCTCCAGGCAGCTGCAGCTCCAACTTTGTGGCAGGCAAAGGCCGAGGTTTCATTTACTAATAGAACTGTTGCATATTTCGTCACCCGCTCAGTATGTCATGCTCTCCACTCCTTCTTTCACACAAAGTGGGATGTTGGCTGGATGTGGAGCTGTAAAGGTGTCTGGTGCATTTTACATCAGACACACATGCTCTACCTATCACCAAAGGCAAGCATTGAGGCAGTAAACATCAATGCAGGGACACGCATGTTGTAGGGAAATAAACTGCTTGTACCTACTTTGGAATGTTTGACAAAGGACTTTTGCTTGTTTTCTAAGTTGCCATGAATACATTTCTTTGCTGCTTTTGGAAAGTTTTCTTTCATCATTGCACAGCTCACAATATAGTCATGGATTCTATTAAAACGTCAGAAAACTGTAATATTGACTCATCAATCTGGACATGTTATCAATGGCTACTTCAGCAACGAAACAAAGTGGAATAAATAAAGCCTGAAATTACCATTAAAATGTTGGGGCTGACAATCGCGATCTGTCTTTGATGCAATTGCTTAACGTGTTTAATACATCTCAACTTGTCTCTTCATAAAGCATTGAGTGTTTTCTAGATATATTTCTGATTTTGAAATGGAAGGGAGGGGGGAGTTGGAACATTCAAACAGCAGCTTCTGCTCTGAGCTGGTTAGTGAGAAAAGGGCTTCATTGTGTTGGCCTTGGAATGCAGCTGAACTCAGTCCTATTTACCAGTTGCCCTCTCTTGTGACCACATAGTTCTCAGTGCATCATGCATTAGCTGTATCCTTGAGGCAGGCTGACTTAGCGTGTATTACATTGACCTCCGTTGGCAATGATGAAGCCTCCGAGTCTTTGGAATCTGAGATTGGTGCTATTTTGCTTTAACTTTAAAAAGTATTATCTTTTATCTTTAGAGCAAGATTTATCCAGTATGATGGTGCGCTCCTACAATTTGATCCTACAATACGTAGAGTTGTTTTGTCACATCACAGTAGAGAGCTGCTCATTACTCCTTTTATTTTCAAAACCTCCATGATTTTGGTGTTTTGATCTGCAGGGATCCCACCTGCTAGCTCAGCTCTGGCTGTAGATTTAGTAAATGAACTGTTCTTGAGTTGAATCTCATGATTATATTTGGTGGTATGTCATCCACATCAGAGTTACTCTTCAAGTTAGTGGCTGATTTAAATATGCCTGTGATTGACTTATCAGTTTAATTGACAAATTCCCTATTCATTATCCTTGTCAGAGTAAAATATCATTCATACTAGCATCTCTAGTATTACTGCTTTGTTAGGTTATCGTCAACAGAGATAAGGGGAGATTGAAACCAGAATAATTATCAAGGAGATTTCTCATTTGATCATCTCCCAACCAAGCCGGCCATAAGCACCGCAGGACCTCACCAACATGCTCTCCTCCTTTTTACCAGTTCCCACTGCTACCTGCTCAGTATGGCTCATTCATTTAAGTCTTCCCTCTTGGTCTGACAATATTGTTTTGGCTTTTCATATTTTATCCCAGTTGGAACCCATACCATCACCTGTTGACTCATTACTTCATTGTTCTCTCAGTCCTCCCACTGCATTCCAAAAGCATGTACATTCTGCATCTGTGAAATCATCAGATTCCAGCCCCAGCACCATACAGAAGGGTGGATGGATGAGCAGCTCTCAAGTTAGGTACTGTGCTGTTTGGAAACAATACAGTGCCCCCAAGTTCAGTATTGTACAGGCAATATAGAGTCCGGAGACCCCATATTGGATATTATACAGGATAGCATGCAGAGCCCCAAAGAAATGCACATTAGAGAGAGTGTAGAACTCTCAATTGACTGATGTAATAATGCATGTCTATTCCCCAAACTTAGGACAGCACCCCCTGCACCAAAATGACAGTTTTCTGTTTTTTTGTGTGACCTCTGTAGTTTATAATCTATGGGATTTTTGTACACTGCCCAACTTGGGAGTTTAGTATTACTTTCTGCATTTGGCATGACATGATTTCCAAACTCTTTTTTAATTTTTTTTAAATAAGAACCAACATTTGAACAATAATTAGGTTTCACTGCAGGGCTGGGATAGAAATCTGACTGTATTATAGTTTCTACTTTGAGATGTTGTTGCTTTGCCAGCCAGTGCCTTACAATATGTGCACATATGCCCATCTGTCACCCGACACATTCCAGACATGATTCTGTTTGCATTTTTTTGCAATCTGAGCTTTCATTTGCTGCCAATTTCAAAGCCGAGCCTTTGGGGATAGGAGCAGACTCTAACCCCTGGAGCAGCAATTGCTATGTTCTTTGTCCAAACTGCATGCAGGTACCTGTTCAGTCACTCTCCCAACCAAGTTTCCCATTGGCGCTGCAGGACCTCACCAACATGCTCTCCTCTTTTCTACCATTTCCCACTGCTGCCTGCCCAGTATTGCTCATTCATTTAAGTCTTCCCTCATAGTCTGACAATATCGTTTTGGCTTTTCATATTTTATCCCAGTTGGAACCCATACCATCACCTGTTGACATTACTTCATTGTTGGTTACTCTGTCCTCCCAGTGCGTTCCAAAAGCATGTAAACTCTGCTTCTGTGAAATCATCAGATTCCAGTTCCAGCACCATGCAGAAGTATGAACTAGCCACATACATTCCACCTTTTATATTACATGGTACATCTCTCCTCCAGAGTGGTTTCAAATGTATGTCAAAGACACAATCCGTCTCGTCATCTTTTTCTTGCATGCCCCTTCACCGGGTGCATAACATCCCAGCAACATGGACGTATCCACTTCCATTTTCTGGGAAACATCAAACTGATTTTAGGGTTATCACCTTCGATACACCTTCCGGAAATCCATTCTATGAGATGATCATTCTGTATGAAGAATTTCCTGATGTTTGTCTTAAATTTGCCATTTACTAGTTTGAACCTTTGTCACAGGTTGGTTTGAAGTAGTGTTCCAGATCTACTTTTTCTATACCATTTTCTTATCTCTTACGCAGAGAGACAGACTATTATCTGAATGGTGACAGATTAGGAAAAGGGAAGGTGCAACGAGACCTGGGTGTCATGGTACATCAGTCATTGAAGGTTGGCATGCAGGTACAGCAGGCGGTTAAGAAAGCAAATGGCATGTTGGCCTTCATAGCGAGGGGATTTGAATACAGGGGCAGGGAGGTGTTGCTACAGTTGTACAGGGCCTTGGTGAGGCCACACCTGGAGTATTGTGTACAGTTTTGGTCTCCTAACTTGAGGAAGGACATTCTTGCTATTGAGGGAGTGCAGCGAAGGTTCACCAGACTGATTCCCGGGATGGCGGGACTGACCTATCAAGAAAGATTGGATCAACTGGGCTTGTATTCACTGGAGTTCAGAAGAATGAGAGGGGATCTCATAGAAACGTTTAAAATTCTGACGGGTTTAGACAGGTTAGATGCAGAAAGAATGTTCCCAATGTTGGGGAAGTCCAGAACCAGGGGTCACAGTCTGAGGATAAGGGGTAAGCCATTTAGGACCGAGATGAGGAGAAACTTCTTCACCCAGAGAGTGGTGAACCTGTGGAATTCTCTACCACAGAAAGTAGTTGAGGCCAATTCACTAAATATATTCAAAAGGGAGTTAGATGAAGTCCTTACTACTCGGGGGATCAAGGGTTATGGCGAGAAAGCAGGAAGGGGGTACTGAAGTTTCATGTTCAGCCATGAACTCATTGAATGGCGGTGCAGGCTAGAAGGGCTGAATGGCCTACTCCTGCACCTATTTTCTATGTTTCTATGTCTATGTTTCTATGCCAGTACATCCGTAGGCTGAAAATCCTATGTTTCCCTAGACTTTCTTTCGAACTTTTTCTTGTGCGGCTTAGAATCAGGCTCATTGCTCTTTTCAGAATCTTGAACATCACTTTTCACCTTGCTGATCAAAATTGAACATGGTGTGGTCTGACCAGAGTGCCATATAATTTGACCATGGTTTCCATTGACTTGCATATCGTGCCTTACTCATGATTATGGTCCATGAAAATATACAACAAGATGGATGTATCTTTGAAAGACATCTGATGTTTTTCCTTTAACCTTCAAACAAGCCTTTGTTCTCTTTAACAGTCTGAAAATCTTTCCATTTACTCCACGGATTTCCAGGACCACATTCCACACCAAGTCTTATACTGGCTTAAAATCCCCAAAGCACAATTACAGATCCTAAGGATTAAATGGAAAGGTTTCCACCCCTTTCTCCGAACCATCCCACCCTCTCATTAGAAGAGTCCGTCCATTTTAAATTGCTGTCTTGTTCATTTATAACAGGTCTTTGTGAGCCAAGTCATTTTGTGTGTTCTAAGGAGATGGATGCTGCAAAGAGTATATTACAAGGAAAGTTGGCAGCCAGAAGCCAATAGCCTTATAATAATATGCCTTCTAACACAGATGACTGTGAGTACAAGAGTAGGTTCTCCCATGACTCGGCTGTTTCTTATTCCTTTGATTATTATATTCAATTATTTAAGCCCTTGACTGCTATGATAGGATTTTAGGGTATATTTATGGAATAAAAAGCTTCCAGTGAGACTGTTCCCACTAGACTCAATCCTTAATTTATAGTGAGTTATCTGCTCTCAGTTTGCAATATTACAGTTGAGCTCAGCACCCCGGGAGAGGAAGGGAAAAATCCACCCGTGTTTCCCCACCAGATCACTATCTAGTGACCCCATTAGAAAGTGTATGTGGACATTGGCTTCAACTGTGATCCATGGTCAAGTAGCCTAGTGCTGACACTTGCTGTCTAGGCTTGAAGGATGTCTACTTGGTTCTCCTACTATTGCATCCAAACCTGGATACTTTTACCTTCAGAAGAAAAGGAGAAAATGTTGAGCGGGGTGGGAAGGAAAAATGAATGAGAAGAAGTTAACTAAAGTGGAAATTAAGGGAATTTATGAAACGGAATGTTTATGTGCTTTCACTCATTTTTTGAATAAAACCAAAATTTATCTTTGTAGCCAAAATGGTGGTATGTTCTCAAAGGTTAAAGTCTTTAAGTATTTTGGTTAACTTTAAGATAGTGAAGTCATTGCTGAGGTGCACCTGTGTGTGTACGGTCTGCACATATGCACAACGTGATATCGCAATACAGGATCAGGCTTTCAGTAGCAAGTTCCTCTTGAGACCCATTTAACCTCCAGGGCTTCTGGAAGTTAGCAGTGTTCAGGAGTCAGACAAAGCCAAAACCCCTTTCAGCAGCCTGTGAGATTGCCAGATGGTACACAGACGTTTTTGAAGTAAATCCACTCCATTTTACATGAAAGTAATAAGCACTGAGAAGGTTTATAGAACCCCCCACAACCCTCCACCACACACACCACCCGGTAAACTGAGAGTTTGATATGTCCCTCTCGGTCTCTGAACCATTGTTCAATAGAATCTGTAATTCACACATGCAGCAGTTATTAGATCAAATATCTGCTTTTCATATATGTGAAGGCCCGGCACCTGGGTAACCAGAGATGGGCAATACACGTGACTTCGTCAGCATCGCTCACATACCGAGAACAAATGTAAAAAGTGGAATGATTTTAAGTTACTTTCTATAAAATATGCAGTGCAGACTCTGATGGTTCAAAATATGAAACGTCTATTCTTTTGACACAAATTATTGTATTTTCATAAACTTTATTAAAATTCTTACTATAATTAAGATAAGACTAAAATTAAAATATTTCTAGGATTAAAACAGCCTTGTCAATAGTACAGTGGGCTGAATCTTTCCCCCTCTTCCAGCCCAAGTCGGGCAATTGCTGTTGCTCAGATGAATCTGGTGAAACAACTTAGAACCGTAGAAGTCTTTTCCTCTCAAAACCCCTCATAATATTAAATCCTCTATTAAATCTCTTCTTAGCTTTGAACTGATCCCAATATCTCATTAATCCTTGTAGTTATAGTTTCCTCTGGCATTATCCTGGCGAATGTTCATTGTATGCTCTCTGGCTTTAATGCCCTTTCTATGATTGGGTGCCCAAAGTGCACACTTTGTACTCTGTACACATTTATCATTGCCTCTTTAGTCTTGTACTCTATTCTCATATTTATAAAATCCCAAATGCTACGGGCTTACCTGCACTCGCATTTTAAGGGAATTATGTATTCAATCTGAAGTTCACTCTGTTCATCCGCACCCCTCAGCGTCTCTCTATCGTGTGTATACTCCATTCCTTATTTTTTGTCACAAGACGAATTACCTCACATTTCTGCACATTAAATTGCATCTGCCACCTGTTGGCCCTTTCACTAACCTGTTTGTCCTCCTGAAGTCTTTTACAGTCCTCACTTTTAAAAAAATTATTGAGGAAACTTTGGCACATGGGTGGTACCAGTGTATCTGGCCTTTCCATCAGTACTCACACTGAGCTTAAGGCAGGAGTATGCCAGAACGCCCGTGGACATAGTACTGACCCTGGGGCATACTACTTCAAATCCTTCTCAAATTCAAGCATCTTTATTTACCATAACTTTGTTTCCTGTTTGTCAATCAACTTTGTATCCATGCTGCTACATTTCCTTTCATTCCTCATGTACAGGAAACCATCTGAAAGTATTGTTCAATAAGGAGGAAAAGGATATCAAATATTGTTCAATAAGAAGGAAAAGGATATCGGCGATGCCGGGCATCGGAAAAGGGGAAAAAATGGTCATACTTCCTGCATTTGGTTGCCAGAAAATGGAGGTCAGTTGAGCACAGATTGAGCTCCGCCGTTAGATCCCCATTGTCAAATAGCTGACGACATTCAATGTTCAGGCTCTCACATAAAGAATGGCCCCTTGGGTGAGGTTCTGGAAGCCAGCCAACCCTAGCAAGTTAACAATCTTGTCTTCATTGGAGGGAAAAAATTGGAGGGGCGAAACAGGGAAAGAAATTAGAAAGGATATTATTTTACAATATCTTCTGAGCTGTTTGACTTGGAAAGGAACGGGGAGGGTAATCAACATTGTTCTCCGGTTAGGTTAGTAATACATATTTTCCATCACCTCTCCTAATGACTGTCAAGCTTAGTATTAAGGACATGACTCCATTTGGAAAACAGCTGCTCTTTCTTGATACACTTAGTTATTTTACCACCGTGCTCATATCTGAGTCAAATGAGCCTATATTCTCTGGAGTTTAGAAGAATGAGAGGTGATCTCATTGAAGCGAATATAATTCTTAGAGGGCTTGATAGGTTAGGTGCTGAGAGGCTGTTTCCCCTGGCTGGGAGTCTAGAACTAGGGGTCATAGTCTTAGGATAAGGGGTCGGCCATTTAGGACTGAGATGAGAAATTTCTTCACTTGGAGGGTTGTGAATCCTTGAAATTTTCCACCCCAGAGGGCTGTGGATGCTGAGTCATTAAATATATATTTAAAACTGAGATTGCTAGATTTTTGACTCTAGGGCAATCAAGGTATATGGGGATAGGACGGGAAAGTGAAGTTGAGGTAAGAAATCAGCCATGATCTTATTGGATGGTGCAGAAGGCTCGAGGAGCCGAATGGCCTACTCCTGCTCCTATTTCTTACATTTTACATAGGATTACATAGAAACATAGAAAATAGGTGCAGGAGAAGGCCATTCGGCCCTTCGAGCCTGCACCACCATTCAATAAGATCATGGCTGATCATTCACCTCAGTACCCCTTTCCTGCTTTCTCTCTATACAACCTTGATCCTTTTAGCCATAAGGGCCACATCGAACTCCCTCTTGAATATATCCAATGAACTGGCATCAACAATTCTCTGCAATAGAGAATTCCACAGGTTAACAACTCTGAGTGAAGCAGTTTCTCCTCAGCTCAGTCCTAAATGGCTTACCACTTATCCTTAGACTGTGTCCCCTGGTTCTGGACTTCCCCAACATCGGGAACATTTTTCCTGCATCTAACCTGTCCAGTCCTGTCAGAATTTTATGTTTCTATGAGATCCCCTCTCATCCTTCTAAACTCCAGTGAATACAGGATCAGTTATTCCAGTCTCTCCTCATATGTCAGTCCTGCCATCCCGGGAATCAGTCTGGTGAATCTTCGCTGCACTTCCTCAATAGCAAGAACGTTCTTCCTCAGATTAGGAGACCAAAACTGATCACAATATTTCAGGTGAGGCCTCACCAAGGCCCTGTGCAACGCTGTAAGACCTCCCTGCTCCTATACTCAAATCCCCTAGCTATGAAGGCCAACATACCATTTGCCGCCTTCACTGCCTGCTGTACCTGCATGCCAACTTTCAATGACTGATGTACCATGACACCTAGGTCTCGTTGCACCTCCCCTTTTCCTAATCTGCTGCCATTCAGATAATATTCTGCCTTCGTGTTTTTGCCACCAAAGTGGATAACCTCACATTCATCCACATTATACTGGATCTGCCATGCATTTGCCCACTCACCTAACCTGCCCAAGTCACATCTGCAAACTTGGAGATATTACACTCAATTCCTTCATCCAAATCATTAATGTATATTGTAAATAGCTGGGGTCCCAGCACTGAGCCCTGCGGCACCCCACTAGCCACTGCCTACCATTCTGAAAAGGACCCGTTAATCCTGACTCTCTGCTTCCTGTCTGCCAATCAGTTCTCTATCCACGTCAGTACATTACCCCCAATACCATGTGCTTTAATTTTGCACACCAATCTCTTGTGTGAGACTTTGTCAAAAGCCTTTTGAAAGTCCAAATACACCACATCCACTGGTTCTCCCTTGTCCACTCTACTAGTTACATCCTCAAAAAATTCTAGAAGATTTGTCAAGCATGATTTCCCTTTCATAAATCCATGCTGACTTGAACCGATCCTGTTACTGCTTTCCAAATACGCTGCTATTTCATCTTTAATAATTGATTCCAACATTTTCCCCACTACTGATGTCAGGCTAGCCGGTCTATAATTACCCCTTTTCTCTCTCCCTCCTTTTTAAAAAAAAAAAAGTGGTGTTACATTAGCTACCCTCTAGTCCATAGGAACTGATCCAGAGTCGATAGACTGCTGGAAAATGATCACCAATGCATCCACTATTTCTAGGGTCACTTCCTTAAGTACTCTGGGATGCAGACTATCAGGCCCCGGCCTTCAATCCCATCAATTTCCCCAACACAATTTCCCGCCTAATAAGGATTTCCTTCAGTTCCTCCTTCTCACTAGACCCTCGGTCCTCTAGTATTTCCGGAAGGTTATTTGTGTCTCCCTTCGTGAAGACAGAACCAAAGTATTTGTTCAACTGGTCTGCCATTTCTTTGTTCCCCACTATAAATTCACCTGAATCTGACTGCAAGGAACCTACGTTTGTCTTCACTAATCTTTTTCTCTTCACATATCTATAGAAGCTTTTGCAGTCAGTTTTTATGTTCCCAGCAAACTTCTTCTCGTACTCTATTTCCCCCCTCCTAATTAAACCCTTTGTCCTCCTCTCCCAGTCCTCAGGTTTGCTGCTTTTTCTGGCCAATTTATATGCCTCTTCCTTGGATTTAACACTATCTTTAATTTCCCTTGTTAGCCACGGTTGAGCCACCTTCCCCATTTTATTTTTTACTCCAGACAGGGATGTACAATTGTTGAAGTTCATCCATGTGATCTTTAAATGTTTGCCATTGCTCATCCACCGTCAACCCTTTAAGTATCATTCGCCAGTCTGTTCAAGCCAATTCACGTCTCATACCATCGCAGTTACCTTTCCTTAAGTTCAGGACCCTAGTCTCTGAATTAACTGTGTCACTCTCCATCATAATAATGAATTCTACCATATTATGGTCACTCTTCCCCTAGGGGCCTCGCACAACAAGATTGCTAATTAGTCCTTTCTCATTACACATCACCCAGTCTAGTTGGTTCCCTCTAGTTGGTTCCTCGACATATTGGTCTCGCAAACCATCTTTAATACACTCCAGGAAATCCTCCTCCATCGCATTGCTACCAGTTTGGTTAGCCCAATCTATATGTAGATTAAAGTCGCCCATGATAACTGCACGCATCCCTAATTTCTTGTTTGATGCTGTCCCCAACCTCACTACTACTGTTTGGTGGTCTGTACACAACTCCCATTAGCGTTTTCTGCCCTTTGGTATTCCGTAGCTCCACCCATACAGATTCTACATCATCCAAGCTAATGTCCGTCCTTACTATTGCGTTAATTTCCTCTTTAACCAGCAACGCTACCCCACCTCCTTTTCCTTTCTGTCTATCCTTCCTGACTGTTGAATACCCCTGGATGTTGAGTTCCCAGCCTTGGTCACCCTGGAGCCATGTCTCCATGATGCCAATTATATAATATTCGTTAATTGCTGCCTGTGCAGTTAATTCGTTCACCTTATTACGAATACTCCTAGCATTGAGGCACAGAGCCTTCAGGCATGTCTTTTTAACACACTTTGCCCCTTTAGAATTTTGCTTTATGTGGCCCTTTTTGATTTTTGCCTTGTTTGATGCACAGCACAGAAACGGGCCATTCGGCCCAACCCATCCATTTTGGCATTTATGCTCCTCTTGAGCCTCCTCCTGTCTTTTCTCATCTAACTCTATCAGCATGACCCTCTATTCCCTTTTCTCATATGTTTATTTAGCCTCCCCTTAAATGCATCTACATACTGTTCGCTTCAACCACACCCTGTGGTAGTGAGTTCCACACTCACCACTCTGGGTAAAGAAGTTTCTTCTGTATCTATATTTGATTTCTTGGTGACTATCTTATATTGATGGCCTCTAGTTTTGCTTTTCCCCACAAGTGGAAACACTGGCCGAAATTTGTTAGCGGGCGCGATCGGTGACGGATCGGGTGGGAAAGTTGTTATTTTAGACAGCAAGTTGGGAACCTACTTACATAGTGCCTTTCATGACCTCAGGACATTTCAAAGCAGGACTCCAGGGAGAACTCCCTTGCTCTTGCTTGAAATAGTGACCTGGTTTCCTTTACGTCCACTGAAAGTTGGCATGTCCGACAGTGCAGCCCTTCCTCAGTACTGTACTGGAATGTCAGCCTGGATTTTGTGCACAAGTCTCTGAAGTGGGACTTGAACCCATAACCTTCTGACTCAGAGGCAAGAGTGCTACCACTGAGCCACAGTTAGATTTTCCTTACTCCTGCAAGACAAAACTTTTGAGTATTTTGGTTTAGTTTGGTTGTTGCCGAACATTTTGTGGTTTCTTGCATTTTGGATGGCTGGGCATAACTAAACCATGACAAAAACTAGTTTTATTTTGGTTTGTAAGCTTTGAATACTTTACAGATCCTAACAAAAAGCAGCAACCAATCCCCCTTTCTTTTTCTAATTTTATTTACCCAGTTTCTGGACTCAGTTTGCACATTTTATTGAAATTGTCTCTGAGCACTTTGAATCCAATAAATACAATTTTTCTACTTTAAATATATTTCATTTTCTTCTGACTATCTGGCATGCACTCCACCTGACAAGTAATTGGTTCTAGCCGTCTGCTGATGCCCTTGTTTAGGAAGTATAAAAGCAACTGCCTTTCCCTCAAGTAGGCTAAACTGGTGATTTTTCTCTTGTGTGGGTAGGTGCTTGTTTCCAGTTAGCGCAGCCTTGTTTTTTTTATTTCAAAATATACTTTATTCATATAAAAATTTGCACAATACATTGGAAAGCAGTTCAGTACATTTGGATGCAGTCAGCAATTCCATACAATACATTTGGATGCTAATGGCCGTTCCGTTCAATATATTTGCTTGCTTTACATTTCGAGGTACATTTCAGTACAATCCAGGATACATTGTAATACAGTCATTAAATGACTTTACTAGTGGCACTATACGGTACACGGAATGGATGAGGGTACAGTTACATTTCTTTGCAACATACATTACTAAACAGAACTTGCATTATACATGGCACTACATGGGTTTTTTCAGATCATGGTGCTCTATGTATACCAAAAGTTTACAAGTACAGCCCGAGGGGAGTTTTGTACTGATTCCAGCCCCTGGGTTTACCGTGGCAGAAGGGCTTTAAACTGTGGCTCTTCCCCACCGTACCTTTGCGGCGACTGCACCAAATTTTAGTGTGTCCCTCAGCACGTACTCCTGGATCTTGGATTGCGCCAGTCTGCAACACGCAAACGTGGACATCTCCTTGCTCTGGAAGACCAGCAAGTTTTGGCAAGACCAAAGTGCGTCTTTCACCGAGTTGATGGCCCTCCAGCAGCAGATGATGTCTGTCTTGGTGTGTGTCCCTGGGAACAGCCCGTAGAGCACAGAGTCCTGTGTTACGGAGCTGCTTGGGATGAACCTCGACAGCAACCACTGCATCTCCTTCCAGACCTGCCTTGCAAAGGGGCAGTCCCGAAGGAGATGGATGACAGTCTCGTTTGCACCACAGCCAACTCGGGGGCAGAGTGCCGTGACTCTGAAACCCCGGCTGTGCATGAAGGATCTGATAGGTATGGCCCTCCTCACCGCCAACCAAGCTACGTCTTGGTGCTTGTGTGAAATTCTGCCAGACGAGTTCAACAGTCTGCTCGGGGAACCACCCGACAAGCTCCACTCTCTCCTTTCGTAGGGCGTCCAGGACCAAACGTGCTGACCACTGCTTTATGGCCTTGTGGTCAAAGGAGTTTTTTCTGAAAAACTTTTCCACGAAGGACAGGTAGACAGGCATGGTGCAACTGATGGGGGCGTTTCACGGCAGCGTGGCCAGACCCATCCTTTGCAACACCGGGGACAGGTAGAACCTCAGCACGTAGTGACACTTGGGGCCCAAGTTTCGGGCCGCGCCTAGAACAGCACAGCCCCGACCTGGGCGCCCGTTTTTCGCGCCAAAAAGTGCGCCTAAAAAATACTTACCGATTCTCCGGCTCCCTGCAGGTCCTCTGGAGATGGGTGTGGGGGGCGGAGCCAGGTCCCTGCGCTGAAAACAGTGCCGGGACCTCTTCACAGGCGCGCTACAGTGGGCGCACATTTGCAGTAGCTCCAGGCGCCCAAAACTGTGTGGGAGGGGCCCGAAGCACACAGCCCCTAGCCCTGGCCGAATGTCCTCACTGGGACTGTGTGGATTAGGCTGCACCTCCCACGTCCAGCTCCTGCTTCCTCCCGACCCGACTGGACTCCTGCTCCCCCGACCCGACCCCCGTTCCCCGGACCGGACTCGACTCCCACTCCCCTCCCCCACTCCCAACCCCTGGACCCGACCCCCGGCCACCTACCTTTAAATCAAGTCTTGGGCCCAGCCCGTTCAGCCTCCCTCTCCTCTCTCCCCTTCCTCCTCTCTCTCTCTCTCTCTCTCTCTCTCTCTCTCTCTCTCCTCTCCTCCCTTCTCTCTTCCTCCCTCCCTTCTCTCTCTCTCTCTCTCTCTCTCTCTCCTCCCTTCTCTCTTCCTCCCTCCCTTCTCTCTCTCTCTCTCTCTCTCTCTCCCTCTCCCTCTCTCCTCCCTTCTCTCTCTCTCTCTCCTCCCTTCTCTCTCTCTCTCTCTCTCTCTCTCTCTCTCTCTCTCTCTCTCTCTCTCTCTCTCTCTCTCTCTCTCTCTCTCCCTCCCCCCTCCCTCCCTTCTTCCCCTCCCCTCGCTCTCTCTCTCTCTCTCTCTCTCTCTCCTCCCCCCTCCCTCCCTTCTTCCCCTCCCCTCGCTGTCAGAAACACAGACACTGACAGAGAGTGAGAGAGAGACACACAGACAGACAAAGAGATGGAGACACACTGGGGGGGCGTCCCAGCACGCTGTTGGAGGGCTCCCGGTGCTGAAGTCGGTAAGTAGAAAATGTTATGTTTTATTGATTTTTTTTATTTTTTATTAATTTTTTTTGATTGATTTATTGGTTGATATATCAGTTATTATTGATGATGGCTCTTTATTTGTAAAACTGAAGTGTTTAATGTTTGTAAACTTCCCTTTAAACCCCACCCCCCCCCCCCACCACGATTCCCTATACCTGATTTGTAACCTACGCCTGATTTTCTAAGTGTAGGCAAGGTTTTTCTGAGCGTACAAAAATCTACACTTACTCCATTCTAAGTTAGTTTGGAGTAAGTTTTCACTGCCTAAATTTTCAAAACTGGCGTAAGTGGCCGGACACGCCCCCTTTTGGAAAAAAAATCTGTTCCAAACTGAAACTGTTCTAACTGACTAGAACTGGAGCAAACTAAATGCCGAGAATTGCAATTTCTAAGATACTCCATTCTAAACCAGTTGTGCCAAAAAAACAGGAGCAACTCAGGCCGAAACTTGGCCCCTTGGTGTTTGCGTACCGGGGGTCTGTGCACAGCTTGATGCAGCTGCACACAAAGGTGGCCATCAGGATGAGGGCCACGTTTAGAACATCCTTTCCTCCACTGTCCAGAGATTTGTTTAGCGCCTCCTCGTTTTCTGCTGCAGCAAAAGCACGTCCAAGATCAGGAAGACATTGTGTGAAGAGCAATGCACACACACAACTTGATCTACCTCTCTTTGGTATAGCATGTTGGAACTTAGAAAAAATGGAAGAAAATTCAATGAGCAGTGACCATAGTAAGGAAAGAAGAAAAACTTGCATTGTAAAGCTTCTTATTACTACTTTCAAGATGCCCCAAAGTGCTCCACAGCCAATGGATTGCTTTTGAAGTGCAGTAATGGTTGTTATGTAGGCACCTGATGTATCCTGATAAAATAGAGCAAGAAAAGAAACGTTGCAACCAGAGAGTGTTGAGAGAAGGATCAATTATCAGATTGATTGGTCCATTGGAACGTATAGCTATTCTTAGATTAGGTTGGTATTTATTTGAAGTTTATGTTAAAGATTCCCATTCATGTTGGTCGCTTATAAGTATTTAAATTCTAAGGTAATAAAATTCCTCTTTTAAAGAAGGCTATTTTTCTCTAATGAAAAACTTAATAAAATCACGGCTTTGCTACGTACAATTTCTGACAATTTCTTCAGGAGTGAAGTTAGGAAACAGTTTTACATGCAAGGAGCAGTTGATGCTAGGACACTTGTTAATTTTAAATCTGCGATTGATAGATTTTTGTTAACTAAAGGCATTAAGGGATATGGGGGCAAAGGTGGGTATATCGAGATCAGCCATGATCTCATTGAATGGTGGAACAGGCTAAATGGCCTACTCTTGTTCCTAATGAGGTTTTATTAATTTATTCTAGTGATAAACAGGCACCTTTCCATTTAAAATATGAATTTCACACTAGGGTCAAGAGTAACTGAAAGAGAATGGAAGGAGGAATTTTATGTATCTGGGCTTCCTATATGTAATCTTTGGCACATTGACAGAGGGGGGGTTAATATTCCCAGTTGTGGCACTGACGGAGCATTGCTCACCAGCCATACATATTAGAGAATCACGGACTGTATGCTCGCGATCTCACGGTATGCACGGCTAATGGAAAAGCTCCCTGCTAGTAGTGGCCCTAGAGTGATCATTGCTGGCAATATAGTCATCGAACAAAAATAAATCACCAGTTTAAGGGTCAGTGCTGAGTGCAGACTCCAAAGTAATACAGTCGAGGACGACTCTCAACAGGGGCAGACTGCCCGAATGTTGCTTTTGCAAAATTGACTTTTGAATAATTTATCGAGTTTCCTGTCATCTTGATGGGTTTCATCAGCTCTGCAGATAATGTGTTTCACGAGAACATTAATGGGATTGGGAATTGTTCTATTGTCTTCTGATGTGAGGATTCAGCTGAGACAGAGATCGAGTTAGATAAAATGAAAGGAGGGTGGATTGTGCCGGGTTTGATTGAGTGCAGTGGAACTTAAATCACCGAACAACAATTATGGTTTTGATGTAGAGAAGAATGATAAAATAAAGCCTCAGTTGATCACAAGTTAGATTTGTATAAAGATGGCCCTTTTTCTCATCCTTCCAGGGCACCAACCCTAATATTTTCCCATTAAACTTTTTTTTAAAACATCCACCTGAACAGCAGACAGCACATCACTCAATACAGCCCCAGCTCTACTGCACTGGAATACCAGCCTAGATTATGTGCTCAAATTCTGGACTAGGGCTCAAACCTACTGCTTGCTGACCCAGAGGTGAGCATGCTACCAGCTGAACCAAGCTGCTACTGAATCCAGAGTATAAATTGTGTCCCTGTTCTTAAAAAGCTTATAAATCACATTAGTGTAACATTAGAAAACGTGATCAATGTTCATCCCATTTCTGGGAAGAACTGGGGCGACAGTGCTATTAAAATTGGGGTGCAGATCTTGTACTCCATTGCTGCTGCCAATCCACCCACCACCATTTCCTTTGGGGCCTAGACATGGATGACCAGAGTGGTTTCTGAAACACCCTGAGAACTGCGTGTATAACCCAGGGATGATTCTTCAGGCTTGGACATTCTCAGCTACCTCCTTCCAGGCCTGCTGCAGCATCTGCCTGGGCACCATTGTGCCATTTGTGGGAAAGCGGGCCTGTCTCCGGGCCCGCACCTGCTCCAGCAGGACCCACACCGCTGTATCATTGAACCTGGGAATGCTTGCTCTATCACTAAGTTCCAACAATCACGGCAATTACTTTTCAAATTTAATGCACACCTCACTTTTAAGAGGTGCAAGCTTGCTTTAAATAGGTGTTGAGCCTGCTGCAAATCACGCCCTCCAAAGCGGTGAGCTGTCAATCAACACTACTAATTCATAAGAAGGTCGCCTATAAGATTTAAATGGGGCCCAACCCATTTGCTACTGGTCCTGATTGCCCTGACCACCGATCGCCTGATTTGTACCACACCTGAAGATTGACCCCAATGTATAAGAAGCTGAACCACACCTAGAGGATTAAAAGTAATTGTGAAATAGTGGTGTGTACGCAGTGCCGTATTTTAATCAGATTACTGCCATGGAAAAGTGTGTTGTGTTGCACTTGGATAGATCACACACCACTTAATGGTTTATCAAACAGTCTTGGCTTGCCCTTGGCATGACGGGTATTGTATGTCGCTGTTCTGGCAGATCCAGTGCACTCTTGGACCTTGTGATTCCTTAGTCGGTGGAAACCTGGAGCTATTCCAGGGAGGAAAGATTAGAGAGTGCAAGAATCATTTTAGCAGCGAGGCCATGAGAAGTATTAGAAGTCTGAGAACAAATTGTGCAGCTGCCGTGTCAGCTGGGACCACTGCATGAGGACCTACAGAGTGTCTGCTTTGGCTGATCTTGAAATACGGATTTTAGATTATTTTGAAAGAAGAATCTTTAAATAGGCACTGTCACCTAAAGGATTGGGCTTTTTTTTCTCTTCAAATTACTAGCAGATCTTCTATGACATTGCTCAGTCAGCGAGCATCTACCAAAGGATAACATCTAAAGGGTGATGTTTGAAACGTGATAACTATGACACATGAAATTTAATATAGATAACTGTACAGCACTGCTCATTGCTCATTGGAAGGAAAAATGGGCAACATACATACTCCATAAATGGCGTTGAAAGAAACCAAGGCTCAAAGCTCAACATGTCCAACCAATGGAGAGCAGTAATCAACAAAGCCGATAGCATATTGGTCTACATAACCAAAACAGTAAAACACAAGTCAACAACAATTTGTATTTATATCGCGCCTTTAACATAGTAAAACGCACCAAGGATCTTCACAGGAGCGTTATCAAACAAAATTTGACACTGAACCACATAAGGAAATATTAGTACAAAGAGGTAGGTTTTAAGGAGCGTCTTAAAGGAGAAGAGAGAGGTAGAGATGCGGAGAGGTTAAGGGAGATAATTCCAGAGCTTGGGGCCTAGGCAGCTGAAGACACGACAGCGAATAGTGGAGAGATTAAAATCGAGGATGCACAAGAGGCCAGAATTGGAGGAGCGCAGAGATCTTGGAGTTGTAGGGCTGGAAGAGATTACAGAGATAGGGAGAGGTGAGAGGCCATGGAGGTATTTGAAAACAAGGATGAGAATTTTAAAATTGAGGTTTTGCCGGACAATGAGCCAATGTAGGTCAGCGAGCACGGGGAGGATGGGTGAACAGGACTTGATGCGAGTTGGGATACAGGCTGTAGAATTTTGGATGAGTTGAAGTTTATGTAGGGTGGAGGATGGGATTTTGGCCAGGAGAGCATTGGAATAGTCAAACGTAGAGGAGACAAAAGCATGGATGAGAGTTTTAGCAGCAGATGAGCACAGTGCTATAATCGGTTTGCACCTTGAGTACTAGATCCAGGTATCATTGCCTCTTGTCATTTCTGTTTGTTGTGTTTTGCTCGTCTCTACCGTTGTATTTTTTTCAGATTCTGTGCTGCACTTTTTTTTCCCGTTCTGTCTTTTTTTGTTCTTTCCTGTTGAGTGGGAGGTAGTGTGTGGTGTGGCAAATCTGGGCAGGGTCCAAGGTTGGACCGTTGGTTGTGGTAGAAGGAAGGATTAAAGCAGGGTCCAGTGATGTTTTGGGTTGTGGGAGGGGAGAAGGATGCAGGGCATCTCATGCCCTATTTCCTTGTACCAGTGGCAGTGACATTGCATCCAGTCTCTTGCAAAAATGGTAACATGTCACTTTACTTCGTCCTTGTACTCCTTCCCTCTCAGTCCCTTATCCCTGGTCAAGTCTGCTGTCCTCACCTTACTCTCTACACTAGGGCTGCCAATCGTCCAGGATTATCCTGGAGTCTCCAAGAATTAAAAGATTAATCTCATGGATGTTGCCGTGAGCAATCCGGGAGAAAAATCATAGGGGCATTAAAAAAATTGTGCATTTTTCATTTTCTTTGAACACTATTGCTTATTAGTTAGAAAAATATTGAAAAGGTGGAAAAAAGCTATTTGACTGGATGTGGCCTTGGAGTTGGGAACTCATGGGATAAAGCCTCCAGGAATATGCCCAACCAGAATTAGCTATCCTGCACTACACTTCCTGTTCTTTTATCATGTAACATATGCTTTGAGTGTATTTGGTCGCTCTCATTGACTTCCCAGATTGAACCATCTTTAAACTCCCACTTTCCTATCGCTCTGTATTACTGCACTCTGCCCGGGCCCCCATCTCCCTCTCTGCCTGATGCCCTAACTCATCCATATGTGTGGTCCTGGAAACCTAACCAGGCAAAGTCCAAAGCCTTTAAAGAACAAATTTGTCACTGTGCTTATTAAAAAAAAAAAGGGTATTTTTCTTCGTTAAGCATTATTGTATTATAACAAACAAAGATCGGGGCATCAACAGAAAATGCTGGGAATACTCAGCAGGTCGGGCAGCATCTGTGGAGAGAGAAACAGAGTTAACATTTCGGGTCTGTGACCATTCATCAGTTCTGACGAAGGGTCATTGACCGAAACATTAAAAAAATCTACATACATGCATAAACTTCAAAGAGACACGTTAAGAGCAGACTTGAAATGTATCAGCAGTGGTCAAATGGTTTAAATGTAAAATCCATTAAAAAAAAAATGCTTTTTAAAAAAAACAATGTCCACGTCACTTCCATAATTCTTCAGTATTTGTCGGAGGGGGAGGGGTCTCTTGCCTTGCGGAGTCGCTTGCTGAAGTCATGCTGTACTTCTAGCAGCCACTACCTGGGGTCACAGCAGCTCCCTGTTAACTCTGTTTCTCTCTCCACAGGTGCTACCTGATCTGCTGAGTATTTCCAGCATTTTCTATTTTTATTTTGGATTTCCACTTCTGCAGTATTTTATTTTTGTACCAGAGCATCACTGGTTGGAGGCCCAGGAGTGGACCAGAGAGAAAGTGGCAATTGGAGTTGCAGTCCAGATAAAATTAAATTGGAGTAATTTACTGAAGTGCTGCTGGTTTGCACTTCAATTTCAGGGGCATGATCGGTTTTAGAGCTAAAAACAAAATATTAGATTTCAAATTTTGAGATTATTCAAAATCGCAAAATAGTTGTAGAGCAACTTCTGCAATATAAAAAATGATAAAAGGTATCCCTGTAGTTCTGGGGCATAGAACAGTACCTTTGGACTCTTAAGGGATCAAGGGATATGAGGATCGAGCGGGAAAGTGAAGTTGAGGGCGAAAATCAGCTGTGATTGAAGCGTATGAGATACTGAGGGGGTTGACATAATGAACAAAATGTTGAATCATTGTGGGTGGAGATTAGAGATAGTAAGGGGAAAAAGTCACTGGTGGGCTTGGTTTATAGGCCCCCAAATAATAACTTCATGGTGGGGCGGACAATAATCAAGGGAATAATGGAGGCATGTGAGAAAGGAACGGCAGTAGTCATGGGGGATTTTAACCTACATATCGATTGGTCAACTCAAATCGCACGGGGTAGCCTGGAGGAGGAATTCATAGAATGCATATGGGATTGTTTCTTTGAACAGTATGTAACAGAACCTACAAGGGAGCAAGCTATCTTAGATCTGGTCCTGTGTAATGAGACAGGAAAAATAAACGATCTCCTAGTAAAAGATCCTCTCAGAATGAGTGATCACAGTATGGTTGAATTTGTAATACAGATTGAGGGTGAGGAAGTTGTGTCAGAAACGAGCGTACTATGCTTAAACAAAGGGGACTACAGTAGGATGAGGGCAGAGTTGGCTAAAGTAGACTGGAAACACAGACTAAACGGTGGCACAATTGAGGAACAGTGGAGGACTTTTAAGGAGCTCTTTCATAGTGTGCAACAAAAATATATTCCAGTGAAAAAGGGCAGTAAGAGAAGGGATAACCAGCTGTGGATAACCAAGGAAATAAAGGAAAGTATCAAATCAAAGACCAATGCGTATAAGGTGGCCAAGGTTAGTGGGAAACTAGGGGATTGGGAAAATTTTAAACAACAGCAAAGAATGACAAAAAAGCAATAAAGAAAGGAAAGATAGATTACGAAGGTAAACTTGCGCAAAACATAAAAACAGATAGTAAAAGCTTTTACAGATATATAAAATGGAAAAGAGTAACTAAAGTAAATGTTGGTCCCTTAGAAGATGAGAAGGGGGATTTAATAATGGGAAATGTGGAAATGGCTGAGACCTTAAACAATTATTTTGCTTCAGTCTTCACAGTGGAAGACACAAAAACCATGCCAAAAATTGCTGGTCACGGGAATGTGGGAAGGGAGGACCTTGAGACAATCACGATCACTAGGGGGGTAGTGCTGGACAGGCTAATGGGACTCAAGGTAGACAAGTCCCCTGGTCCTGATGAAATGCATCCCAGGGTATTAAAAGAGATGGCGGAAGTTATAGCAGATGCATTCGTTATAATCTACCAAAATTCTCTGGACTCTGGGGAGGTACCAGCGGATTGGAAAGCAGCTAATGTAACGCCTCTGTTTAAAAAAAGGGGGGCAGACAAAAGGCAGGTAACTATAAGCCGGTTAGTTTAACATCTGTAGTGGGGAAAATGTTTGAAACTATCATTAAGGAAGAAATAGCAGGACATCCAGATAGGAATAGTGCAATCAAGCAGATGCAGCATGGATTCATGAAGGGGAAATCATGTTTAATTTACTGGAATTCTTTGAGGATATAACGAGCATGGTGGATAGAGGTGTACCGATGGATGTGGTGTATTTAGATTTCCAAAAGGCATTCGATAAGGTGCCACACAAAAGGTTACTGCAGAAGATAGAGGTACGCGGAGTCAGAGGAAATGTATTAGCATGGATAGAGAATTGGCTGGCGAACATAAAGCAGAGAGTCGGGATAAATGGGTCCTTTTGGATTGGAAATCGGTGGTTAGTGGTGTGCCACAGGGATCGGTGCTGGGACCACAACTGTTTACAATATACATAGATGACCTGGAAGAGGGGACAGAGTGTAGTGTAACAAAATTTGCAGATGACACTAAGAATATTGGGAAAGCGGGTTGTGTAGAGGACACAGAGAGGCTGCAAAGAGATTTTGATAGGTTAAGCGAATGGGCGAAGGTTTGACAGATGGAATGCAATGTCGGAAAGTGTGAGGTCATCCACCTTGGGGGAAAAAACCAGTAAAAGGGAATATTATTTGAATGGGGAGAAATTACAACATGCTGCAGTGCTGCAGAGGGACCTGGGGGTCCTTGTGCATGAATCCCAAAAAGTTAGTTTGCAGGTGCAGCAGGTAATCAGGAAGGCGAATGGAATGTTGGCCTTCATTGCGAGAGGGATGGAGTACAAAAGCAGGGAGGTCCTGCTGCAACTGTATAGGGTATTGGTAAGGCTGCACCTGGAGTACTGCGTGCAGTTTTGGTCACCTTACTTAAGGAAGGATATACTGGCTTTGGAGGGGGTACAGAGACAATTGACTAGACTGATTCCGGAGATGAGGGGGTTACCTTATGATGATAGATTGAGTAGACTGGGTCTTTACTCGTTGGAGTTCAGAAGGATGAGGGGTGATCTTATAGAAACATTTAAAATCATGAAAGGGATAGACAAGATAGAGGCAGATAGGTTGTTTCCACTGGTAGGGGAGGCTAGAACTAGGGGGCACAGCCTCAAAATATGGGGGAGCCAATTTAAAACCGAGTTGAGAAGGAATTTCTTCTCCCAGAGGGTTGTGAATCTGTGGAATTCTCTGCCCAAGGAAGCAGTTGAGGCTACCTCATTGAATATATTCAAGTCACAGATAGATAGATTTTTAACCAATAAGGGAATTGAGGGTTACGGGGAGAGGGCGGGTAAGTGGAGCTGAGTCCACGGCCAGATCAGCCATGATCTTATTGAATAGCGGAGCAGGCTCGAGGGGCTAGATGGCCTACTCCTGTTCCTAATTCTTATGTTCTTACGTTCTTATGTTGACAGGGTGGATGCGGAGAGGATGTTTCCCATTGTGGAGGAATCTAGAACTAGGGGGCATAGTTGCAGAGTGGGGGCCCCCAATTGAAACGGAGATGAGGAGGAATTTTTCTCTCAATTGTAAGTCTGTGGAATTTGCTGCCTCAGAGAGCTGTGGAGCCGGGACATTGAATGGATTTAAGACAGAGACAGACAGTTTCTTGACCGATGGGGGAATAGGGGGTTATGGGGAGCGGGCAGGGAGGTGGACCTGAGTCCATGATTGGATCAACCATGATCGTATTGAATGGCGGAGCAGGCTTGAAGGGCCGTATGGCCTACTCCTCCTAATTCTTATGTTCTTACCTACTGCTTCAGATATAATAATCTGAAGGGAACTCGCAATTAATATTTTATTTTTATGTAGCAAGGTCAGGTTGGTCTTTGAAAGTGCTAGTTGCTGCAATTGTTGTGCTAACGGTGGATTTTTATTTATTAATCGGAGAAAGCTTAAATAATGCAAAGGGATCTTTCCTGAAAAATCTGAACAAGAATCCTATTACATAGGGGAAATGAAGAAATATCTCCATTCAGATCCCGGTGTGGTTTGTTGCTGGCTGGCTGATGTTGGATTGCTGTTACATTAGCAACTATTAGAGACCTTAAAAGGAAATCTGTGTGTGGAGGTGGAAGACGTGGGTAGGATTCTTAATGAATACTTTGCATCCGTTTTCACAAGAGAAGGGCGATGCAGACTTTGCAATGAGGGAGGAGGAGTGCGAAATATTAGACAAGATAAACATAGTGAGAGAGGAAGTATTAAGGGTTTTAGCAGCTTTGAAAGTGGATAAATCCCCAGGCCCGGATGACATGTATCCCAGGCTGTTAAGAGAAGCAAAAGAGGAAATAGCAGAGGCTCTGACCATCATTTTCCAATCCTCTCTGGCTACAGGTGTGGTGCCAGAGGATTGGAGGACTGCTAATGTTGTACCTTTGTTTAAAAAGGGAGAAAGGGATAGACCGAGTAATTACAGGCCAGTCAGCCTAACCTCGGTGGTGGGAAAATTATTGAAAAAAAATATGAGGGACAGGATAAATCTAAATTTGGAAAGATATGGATTAATCAAGGACAGTCAGCATGGATTTGTCATGGGAAGGTCGTGTCTGACTAACTTGATTGAATTTTTCGAGGGGGTAACCAGGAGGGTCGATGAGGGCAGTGCGTATGATGTAGTGTATATGGATTTTAGCAAAGCTTTTGATAAGGTGCCAGGCATGGCAGACTAGTCTCGAAAGTAATAGCCCAGGGCAAATTGAATCCAAAATTGGCTCGGAGGCAGGAAGCAAAGGGTAATGATTGATGGGTGTTTTTGTGATTGGAAGACTGTATCCAGTGGGGTTCCGCCAGGGCTCAGTGCTGGGTCCCTTGCTTTTTATGGTATATATCAATGACTTGGACTTAAATGTTGGGGTTATGATTAAGAAGTTTGTAGATGACACGAAATTAGGCTGTGTGGTTGATAATGAAGAAGAAAGCTGCGGACTACAGGAAGCTATCAATGTACTGGTCAGGTGGGCACAACAGTGGTAAATGGACTTCAATCTGGATAAGTGTGAGGTAATGTATTTGGGGAGGTCTAACAAGGCAAGGAAATACATATTAAATGGTACGACACTGAAAAGTGTAGAGGAACAAAGGGACCTTGGAGTGCAGGTCCACAGATCCCTGAAGATAGCAGGCCAGGTACATAAAGTGGTTAAGAAGGCGTATGGATTACTTGCCTTTATTAGTCGAGGCATGGAATACAAGAGCAAAGAGGTTATGCTTGAACTGGTTAGGCTGCAGCGGGAGTAGTGTGTGCAGTTCTGGTCACCGCATTACAGAAAAGATGTGATTGCACTGGAAAGGGTGCAGAGAAGATTTACAAGAATGTTGCCTTGACTGGAGAATTTTGGCTATGAGGAAAGATTGGAGATGTTGGGTCTGTTTTCTTTTGAACAGAGGAGACTGAGGGGCGACCTGATTGAGGTGTGTAAAATTATGAGGGGCCTGGATCGAGTGGATAGGAAGAACCTGTTTCCCTTGGCAGAGGGGTCATAGATTTAAAGTAATTGGGGGGAGGTTTAGAGGAGATATGAAGGGAAATTTCTTCACCCAGAGGGTGGAGATCTGGAACTCACTGCCTGAAAGGGTGGGAGAGGCAGAAACCCTCACCACATTTAAAAGATACTTGGATATGCACTTAAAGGGCCGGATTTTCGGCTTTCGGGGTTTTTCAGCGAAAAGGTAACGATATGTGAAACTTACCGTTTTTAGCCTGAACTTTCTGCCTTTACATCGGTCAGGGAGGCGTTGGACGAGCATTTGCTGCACAAACCGCTAGTTTTGGCAACTTTAGTCCGGGAGCGCTGCGAGAGAGGCTTTGGGAGGGGAAAAAACAAAAAAAATTGCAAAAACATTTACAACATCCTTATCTATCGAATCGCTGAAAAAAAATTTAAAAATAAAAACTTTAACTTGTCTTTTTTACAGGTTTTCATACTTACCGCTTCTGGCAGGGCTGCACTGGCAGATTTGACCTGTCGCTATTCTGGGCGTGGCGTATGGGTCGGAAGAGTGCCGAAACTCGGATGCAAACGCAATCCGAGTCGTTGCACGTCGGCGCATCTCTCCCTGGCAGTACTTGAAAGCGTTGCCACAAACAGGTACCCGAGGATCCTGCCCGGGCGTTGTGACTGGGTTTTTGCCGCGGAGGGCTAATTTGCGGCGAAAACCCAGTAAGAAACCTGCCGAAAATCCAGCCCAAAGTGCCATAACCTACAGAGCTATGGACAAAAGCTGGAAAGTGGCATTGGCTGGATAGCTCTTGGTCAGCTGGCGCAGATACGATGGGCCGAAATGGCCTCCTTGCAGATGACACTTAGCTGGGTGGCAGTGTGAGCTGTGAGGAGGACGCTAAAAGGCTGCAGGGTGACTTGGACAGGTTAGGTGAGTGGGCAAACGAGTGGCAGATGCAGTATAATGTGGATAAATGTGAGGTTATCCACTTTGGTGGCAAAAACAGGAGGCAGAATATTATCTGAATGGCGGCAGATTAGGAAAAGGGGAGGTGCAACGAGACCTGGGTGTCATGGTTCATCAGTCATTGAAAGTTGGCATGCAGATACAGCAGGCAGTGAAGAAGGCAAATGGTATGTTGGCCTTCATAGCTAGGGGATTTGAGTACAGGAGCAGGGAGGTCTTGCTGCAGTTGTACAGGGCCTTAGTGAGGTCTCACCTGGAATATTGTGTTCAGTTTTGGTCTCCTAATCTGAGGAAGGACATTCTTGCTATTGAGGGAGTGCGACGAAGGTTCACCAGACTGATTCCCAGGATGGCAGGACTGACATATGAAGAGAGACTGGATTGACTGGGCCTGTATTCACTGAGTTTAGAAGGATGAGAGGGGATCTCATAGAAACATATAAAATTCTGACGGGACTGGACAGGTTAGATACAGGAAAAATGTTTCCGATGTTGGGGATGTCCAGAACCAGGGGACATAGTCTAAGGATAAGGGGTAAGCCATTTAGGACTGAGATGAGGAGAAACTTCTTCATTCAGAGAGATGTTAACCTGTGGAATTCCCTACCGCAGAGTTATTGATGCCAGTTTATTGGATATATTCAAGAGAGTTAGATATGGCCCATACGGCTAAAGGGATCAAGGGTATGGAGAGAAAGCAGGAAAGGGGTACTGAGGTGAATGATCAGCCATGATATTGAATGGTGGTGCAGGCTCGAAGGGCCGATTGGCCTGCTCCTATTTTCTATGTTTCTATGTTTCCGTGCTGTAAATTTCTAAGATTCTATGAACTCAACTGGCAAGAGATTGCAGCTGTTGTGTGTCTGCAGCTGCACCTGGACAGGGAGAGGGCTTTGTCCCAGGAAGCCTCTGCTGGCTCCACTGGAGAGAGGAGAGGGGCCTGTGTGTCTGGTGAAGTACTCTGCCAGGCTCTGCTTCTGGGGTTACTCTGTCTTTGAAACCCCTCTTATCTGCTGCATGCTATAAAGGAAGTGTTCAGTCCAGTATCGCTGTAGCTTTTTAACCAGACAACTCCCAGAGTGAGGGAGGGAGCTCAGCTTCAGTTTATTCGATCCCCAGCTGTCTGATTTTGCACAGTGTGAAACATAAATGAGCCAAGTCTTGAAATATCCACTAGAGTGGGTGTAACTGTTAGGCAGTTCACTGTGGGCAGTTTTGTCACCCCTGGCAGGTTGTTAGTTCTTTTAATTGTATTGTTAATGAGGTCCTGCAGGGTATTTCTGAACAAAGAATCGGATCAGTTATAAGCAGCACACAGCTAACGTCATCGAGTCGTAATCCTGCGTTTTTGTTCCGACAGCTTAAGTTTTTTCCTCCTCCTCTTCTCTCCTGAGGGCACTGACTTGCTATAACTTACCAAGAGGGCATTCTTCATGTGTAAGTTTAGACAAGTAAGCCTGTCTTTGTTTAAATAGCATTTTACATCTTTCTTTGTGACTTCATGACAGTAATGCCTTCATCTAAATGACCTTTGTGCATCAAGAGCGAGGATGCTAGCATTGGTGTCTCTGGACTTGCCCAGGCCAAATGCTGAGTTCCAATTTGAAGGGGACTAAGCCTAGAAATGTAACTCGCGTAGTAAAGCAGAAATTCTTAGTCTCACCAGTGGTCCAAGTTCTATGATCTCCCTAAACGGAGATCTATCAACACGGACAGTATTTTGCAGTCACTATTAAGTTTGGGAGTAAAGCTGTTGCTCTTAACCCTCAGGATCTATTCCCCTGGTCAACCAAAACAAAAAGAAATAGCGCCTTTCACGACTTCAGGTTATCCCAAAGTGCTTTACAGCCAATGAAGTTCTTTTTTTAAAAAGTGTTGTCACTGTTGTAATTTAGGAAACTCGGCAGCCAATCTGTGCATAGCAAGCTCCCACAAAAAAGAGCAGATTCATCACAACATGAGACTAGTATAAAGTGTGGCATATAGAATACAGAGTTACATTTCAATTTAAACACTAAGCTGTATCCCTATGCTTAGGAGACATAGAAACATATGTGAAGATGTGACATTTATGTCAGAGTTTACAATAAAGCAGGATCACAATTTGGAATGAGTTTTCCTGTGTATTTTATCCATGACTGAGTCCTTTGGAGTCTGAGTTATGTTACAGGTTGGCACCATTTCGTTGCCACAAGCACGCTGCACCTTAAGGGTGCCGTTCCACTCGCCTGAGTTACTGAACTCAGCTGTGTGTTTGCAGAGGCCAAGCATCTAAAACAGGAGAGCAGAAAAATTGGATGGAATGAAACATGACTGAGATTGGCTTGGCATTGACCTGAGAAGACAATGTGGTGTAGGTCCATGTCCTGGGAGGAGAGCAGCAATGGAGAAAATGGGGGATGGGGAAAAGGAGTTCCATGGCCTTGAAATCAATTAGACCTTTATAATGCTATATTTACTGGATGGAACCAAGGTCAATTACACTGAATCTGACCAGAGAGCAGCTCATCCTGTTGAGAATTAGGCCATTGTTCTGCGGGTGTTCTGATGATCACTTAGTATTGCGCACGTTTCTGGAATAAGGTTACATTTCCAGATTATTCCTACAGTTGCACAGAAGCTGTTTCCTGCAACCATTGCAACTGATAACATTTTTGTATTACGGAAAGGCTTAGTCCATGAACGGGTTCCATTCAGCTGATTTGAACTCTGTTCCCTCCCCTCCTTCCTCCCCCGTCCCCCACCCTTGAGTACAGTGCTTTATGTAACGCCATTGAGGCTGGGGCTGTTTGCTCACATGTCGATCTGCCGCTGACAATCTTGTCTGGAGAGCAGAGTAGGAGCAGATGGTTTGAAGACTGCCTGCAGAACAGCATCACAGTGTGTGCCAGTCACAGCGGGATTAAACTACACAAATCAATGGGAGCTCCACAGGGCTGAGAGGCGCAATGGTGCCGGCAATCCTTTTTGTTGAAGTGTCTGCATCAAGGCTGTCTGATAATTGTCTACTGTATCATAATGACATTATTATGTAAATAACAGCAGAGCCACAGGGGCTAGAGCATCTGATCCGTGCCTTGTGATCAGCCTCCATCAGTGCTTTTTATCGCAAAATCTATCAATGCAAAATTACTTTTTTTTTTAAAGCTTTCTGTCTTTCTTTTTTGGACTTGTGCAACATTCCTCACTGATGAGAAATGTGTCATTAAAAATCTTGTTTGTAAGGACCCTATTGTCTGGTAATGTCTCCCCCCACCCCCGACCTCCCGATTTGCACAAGATTTTCATTTTCTGGCACTGACACTTGGAGGTTAATAGCTCCAGTGTGCCAGAAACCCTCAAAGTGGCCGTTCAAATGTGTCGGCTTTATAACAGAGTTATTTTGTCATGGAGTGCATCAGAGCCAAAACCCAACCCTGTACTCATTTAGGAACATAGAAACAGGAGGAGGCCATTCAGCCCCTCGAGCCTGTTCTGCCATTCAGTTAGGTCATGCCTGATCTGTATCCTAGCTCCATTTACTTGCTTTGGTTCAGTAACCCTTAATACCCATGCCTAAGAAAAAATCAATCTCAGTTTTGAAAGTTACAATTGACCCCCAGCGTAAACAGCATTTTGGAGTTGAGTTTTCCAGATTTCCACTACCCTGTGTGTGAAGAAGTGCTTCCTGACATCATCCCTGAACAGCGTAACCCTAATTTTAAGGTTATGCCTCCTTACCCTGGACTTTCCCACCAGAGAAAATTGTTGCTCTCTATCAAATCCTTTAATCATCTTAAACACCTCGATTAGATTTTCTTAATCTTTTATACTCAAGGCAATACAAGCCTAGTCTATGAAACCTATCCTTCTAACTTCACCCTTTTAGCCCTGGTGTCATTCTGATGAATCTGCGCTGCACCACCTCCAAGGCCAACATATCTTCCTCTGGTGCGGAGCCCAGACTGAACGCAGTGTCCAGATGGGGGTCTGACCGGGGGTCTGACCAGAACTCTGTACAGCTGTAACAAAATTTCCAGCCATCTTGAGATAAAGGCCAGCATTTCATTAGTTTATTAATTATTTTTGGTACCTCTCCACTAGCTTTTAGTGATTTCTGTGTTTGGACTCCTACCTGATGGCCACACCTGATGTGCAGTTTCTAGAATGAGATCAGAGGCAGTAATCCGGGCTGATTTCCCCACTCTCTAGGACACTGAAACATACTGTTGCATTACTGCCATCACCCCAGCTGAGATAAACAAACAGCACAGGCCCGGGGTCAGACAGACCGGGGGGGGGGGGGTGGGGGGAGGGTCTGGACAGGTCAGAGGTCGGACAGACCATGTCGGGCCACTAGGCCATTGGGAGAGCTTCAAAAAACTGCTCTGCTTTGTAAGTAGAAGCCATTAGTGACACAACAGTGCTTGCACCTCCCTGAACATCATTGTTTACCATTTTAAGAAAAATAAAAAAACGAGTTGTAAAGATTTGTGCTGCAGCAGGTGTTGTGCCTGTTACATAATTTACATTGCCTATCTGGAAAAGTTTTGAACAGTGGCTCTTACTGGAATGTGCTCTGCCTGCAATCTCCCATATATGGTTCTCGCAATGCTAACCTCCGTGGCACCAGACTGTATCTGCAGGCTTAATCACAGGCACAATGAATGATATGACCCTCTATGTGAGCTTGACTTCTGTTATCATAATAGGGTGCTCTCGATACAGTGTGTAAATGTGCTGACTGATGTGGTATTGAGCCACACCGACCAGGAAGGTTGCAGCCTCAATCCCTGCCTGGTCTGTGCTGAATTAACTGGTTTCAATCAGGACAATACAGTTGGTCTGAGGACCTGATTGGAGGGGGTTACTGCTCCTGATTGCAAACCAGCGACTCCTGTTGGTAAATGCATGGTATGTGATACTGAGGATCAGAATTATGAGTCTGATGATAGTGGTTACTGATGGGAGTTATGTGTCTGACGTGACGGTGATGAGTGCAGACTCCCCGACGACTCCCCGCCCCCCCCAGTTGTATCTGATGTGACAGTGATTAATGTAGATTCTCTCCCCGGTTATTTGTGGAGTGGTCTGGTTTGTTTTTTGAAGCTGTTATTTGTAAACTCTATTCATATGCTGCTGTACAGCTGGTGTGGGTCGTTGACCTGTAACTGTAAATGATCTCCCTTCCCTGCTCCCTCGCAGAATGGGAGCCCCTCTCCAACCCTTTGCTTACTCTACTCTTGAAAACATCTTTTTACACATTCACCTGAAACATAACGTTATGTAATTTGGGAACATTGGCTGATTTTTTTCCCCTCCCTACTCTAGGGATGTTGAAGTCAGTTAGTGCCCCAACTGCCTCAGTTGAGGTCAGCTATCTCATCAAGGAACTTGGCACCTTGCTGTTCAGTCTGGTTCAGTATTACACCACTGAAGGACCATGAAACTTTTCAATTTTAAATTAATTAAAAAAAATAACATGATTTGAAAGAAACATTTATAAATAAGTAGATTAATAAGCGGGTTATAATTAAGAACAGTGGTTGCATGAAGTTAAAGTATGTGAAAAACACAGACCTACATTCATGAACCTTGTTCCCAAAATAAGCCTTGACTTCTGACATCACCTGCTCCATTAGCAAAGGGGCTGTTGACCAAGAAGGATATCCTGTGTATTGTGTAGAGGCTGTGACAGCTGCTCAGGGATATATTCCTGGTGTGCAGCCTCCTGTGGCTTTTGTTCACATGTGCGTCGAGTGCCAGGCGGCTGGGGATTACACGCGCCTTTGGACCATCTGCTTCCAGTTATTGCCCAGGGTCAGCGGTTCAGGCATAAATATTCCGACAGGGTTAGGAAGGAGACGTTCTTGAATTCTGGAAGATTGCTGATACGTTTCATAACCTGCCGATGCAGTGAATTAGCCCCACTCCAAAAGAAAGACTTGCATTTCTATAACCCCTTTCACAACTTCAGGACATTCTAAAGCGCTTTACAGCCAATGAAGTACTTTTTGAACTGTAGTCACTGCTGTAATGTAGGGCACACAGCATGCTCCCACACACAGCAGTATGATAATGACCAGATAATCTATTTTCTTTTAAAGTGATGTTGACTGGGGCCAATATTTATCCCTCAATCATCAAGCTAGCTGGCAAATTGGAGTGTGCAGTGATTTTACTTTTAAATCAGAGAAAATGAGATGTATTATTGCATTCACAGTTCTTTCAAGTGGACAGTGGAGTGAAGTTGGGATCAAGTGTTTCTTTTTTTCCAATTCCTTTCCTTTTTGCTCCCCAGTTCTGAATGGGCAAGGAGTTTGTTCCATTTGAATTTTAAACCAGGAGAGTCAAATTGAAGGGACTTGGACCCCTGGGGTTCTGTACAAAGGGAATGGATGGGAAGGAGTTTTGTCGATTGGAATTCAACACTATGGGAGCTAATGGAAAGAGGTTTGATCCAATGAAACTCTGACCAAAGGGAATGAAGAGCAAGTTTGGATCAGAAAAGTTCTGTAGTTTTATTGGAATTGTTCTGGGATGAGGTGTGTGTTATCTGGAGCTGTTCATCTTTCACTGTCCTCTGTGTTCGCCATTCTGACATTTGGTGTCGACTGTAACTGTCCTTTTCACTTTGGTTTTCAAACAAGAGGTTAACAAAAGAACTCACATTTATATACCCCCTTTCACATCCTCAGGATGTCCCAAGGCACTTCACAACCAATGAGTTACTTTTGAAGTACAGGTTGAACCCCCTTTATCTGGAACCACCCCTAGTCCATCACAATCCCGGCCACCGGGTGGCGCATGTGCAGAACTCCAATATGAACAAATTGAAGTCCTTCCTCGCAGCCAACTCCTGCAATCACTGGCCTGACCCCACGATCCACCACCACCCTCCCCATGATCTCTCTGCCACATTCCCAGCCCCAAGCCAGCCAGCCCTGATATCCTCTTGCTCAGTACCTGTACCATCCAATTTAACGTGACCACCCCTCGTCCGGAAAAATCCCTTCTCCAGAACAAGCCAGGTCCCGAGGGTTCCGGATAAGGAAGGTTCAACCTATATAGTCACTTGTTTTGAAGGTAAGAGCGGGAGTCAGTTTGCACACACCAAAGATCCATGAGCAGAAAATGGCCAGAAAATTTGTCTTTGTGGAGGGATGAAAGTTGGCCAGAACACGAGGAGAACTTGTTCTTTTTCTACCAGGCAGATAGGGCCTCAGTTTAACCCCATCTCCACTGAAAAACAGCAGCTCTGACAATGTTGCACTCCTTCAGTGCTGCACTGATACATCAGTGTAGATTATGTGCTCAAGTCCTGGAGTGGAGCATGAAGGCACAACTTTCTAACTCTGGTATCACTGACCAAGTGACACTTGTTATTTTTTTCATATATTTTACCCCAAAGCTGAATTGAAAACTTGGCTGGATTTAATTTCTGATATTCTGAGAAGTTTACCGTGTTTTGGCAAAGAACGAGTGCAGTATTTCTCTTTGATACTGGTTAAGCTGAATCCTATCTGTGCTCCTATGTCTGGCTTTGTACTGTAGACTTTGTTTTCTTTTTGTTGAGAAACGCAGATGAAGGGCCAAATTCCATAGTGCAGACACCACCAAGTTGAAAAAAAGTAGGAGAGAAGACTGGGATAATCTGGAAGTAATGGCTCAGTGACACCATGTGAGTTTCAAAGCCTATAGATTGTGGGGGGAATGCAAGACTGAGGGTGGCAGTTCCACAGTTTTGAAATCCCGGAAAAGAATTTAATGAGGAAATGTGTGGAGACTTGATTTTAATATGTTGAGATGTGAGGAGGAAAAACATGTAGACAGTATATTTGGATCTTAGAAGGATCAAGAGGAGGATATTTAGTATACAAATGTTAGAAAAATACAATTTGTGCTTTATGATCCCAGATAAAGGTAAATGGATATATGGAGATCCAGGTGTTCGAATACTAGGGCTAATCCCATACTTCGATCAGGGAGCCGCACCCACAGGAAACATGGGTTCAGTATTCTCGTCTACTGTGTTGTGGCCCTCTGTAGCCCATACTTTCTTTGAGTGAGGCTTCCCTGCTGCGATTGTGGAATTAATTCTACTGACTATGACTTCAAAGCTTGCATTTGCAATTTCATTCAGAGAAAGGAGTACATTCTTCAGCTTTGATTGCCGTATAGATGCTTTTCAATCTCTTCTCAATGAGACCGCACTTATAAACCAACACTTTCCTCACATTCAATATAATTTAGCCAAATTCTGATGATGATCGTCAAACAGGCCATTCCAACTGATTTCCATAAATGGCAGGAAGAGAGTCCTCCACTTTGATATCCACTAGATGAAACATAGAAACATAGAAAATAGGTGCAGGAGCAGGCCATTCAGCCCTTCTAGCCTGCACCGCCATTCAATGAGTTCATGGCTGAACAATGAACAAGCAACAGAGGTGACAACTAGCTATCAGAGAGGGAAAATATTTTGTATTTTCTAGTACTAACAGGGTTGGATTCTCCTTTTTGATCCTGCCTGAAACCAGAGGGAATAGTGCAGAAGATGGAAAATTTGGATGGTGAGGCTGCCTCACCGCCTGACCTACATTTCCTTCCCACTGGGACTGTCACTGGCCACTCCATCCCCGCCTGCCACATGTAAATGGCTGCGGGGGTAAGCGGCAGGGTCCCTGGCTGATCATCTTGGCATCTTCCCTTGTTTGGTTGTCGTGCAACTAGGGGCCAGGGGGTGAACAGTAAACCATCCGGCTCTCGGAAGCATGAGGCCTGGGAGATTTTAATTCCTGGGTCTCATCAGCACAGGATCCATCAGCCCATCGGTCTCCTGCCCGAATCTGTGTGAGCCGGCAGGCAGGCACTAGATTTCAGGCGGCAGGAGGTGGCCAGTGAGGAGTCGGGGACCCAAAGGAACGGTCACCGCCACTCACTCAATGATTAGGAGCAGGATCAGGAGGGTATCGCAGTTGAGGGGAGAAGCGAAGCCCGGGGAAGAAAAGGCCCAATGTTTCCTTCTTGGGCCGGATGAGCACTCCTGCTCATTGTAGCCCACAAGGAACAAGTATTTTTTGCCTACCTGTCTGAGCCTCTTCTGGCTCCAGCTCCTGTGCCACCAGGTTGACTTGGTGAGGATGTTATGCCGGCTTCCCTGCACAAACCTCGGGTTTAAAATTGCAGTTGGAGCCCCGGTGCCTTCATCAGTGTTCAATCTGCATATGTAGGTGGGTGCCATTCTTGCCTGCTCGGAAGAGCCAATTAAAATTACAACCCATGAGAAGGCAGCGGGATTGCAGGGGTAAGTTGCTGTGGCAATTTTAACTGCCCGCCGCCTGGTTTCCATCAAGCGAGGAAGGTTAAAATGAGCTCTTTAATCATTTTGTGAACTTGCATCAAACTTAACAACCAGAACTCTTGCCGTTTCTTTTTTCTTTTTTATCCGTTTCTCTTTCTGTCTGTTACATTTCCCATTTTTCATTGTCTTTCTCTTTTCATTTCTCCATTCTATATCTCTGTTTTAGAATTCTTCCTCATCTGGGACAGACAGCACCATAGTCAAAGGAGACAAAGTAGATACAACACAGGACAGCATTGTATTATTCATGGCTTTCCTAATGCCTTTGAAGAGCTGCATTGAAGGGGGGAGGAGATGAATCTTGTTAAAACTTGGCTGTCATCCTGGTTGATATTTCTCTGGCTCAGAAACTGAGTTTTGCACAAGATCCTGGGAACAAACCTGATGACTTCCATTCATTCCCAGTGAAATGGCACTGTCAGAAAGGAATGAAGAGATTGATGGGGGGGTGGGAGTGGGGGGGGGTGGTGGAGAATCAGGTTGTAAGGAAACAGTTAAAAGTTCAAATAAGGTCTTGGGACTGTCACAGCTGGATGATCTGATGACAATATCTGTTTCATGAAGTCATGCTTCACAAAGTGACAACTCCAGATAGAGCTCTCAGCATCCAAGCACTGGGTACCCTGCGCAGAGCTCTGTCAGATTGCAGGTGGCGGTTCTGAGTTTCTAGATTATTTATTATATTCAGTGATGACTCTAGTCTTTATTTATAAACATTCCTCTCCTATGAGTGAGTGAGCCCTTTTTGAAGGAGAAATGCTGTAGTTTATTATCTGTCATCCTGTTTTTGTGATTACATTAGAACTTGAGGTTTATGTCGTTGAATCAGTCTTGTATCTGTGGAATATGGTGAGTCTTTCATTCTTCCAGCGCACTTGACCAATCAGCAATGCAGCAACAGACTCGCAATTTCCAGCTGGACAAAGATATTGATTCACGCAGTGATACAAGATGCTGCTCTGAAGCTCCATACTGTGGGTTTGAAGGCTGTGTTTTGTGGATTCTCATTAGGTACTGCACATCACAAATCTCGAGCTCTGGCAGTCCTACCTCACGCATTCCTGCAATGCGGTTTCTGAAAAGCCGTTCATTCTTCAACACATTTCTCTGCACAGAAATAGCAGCTTGTCATTGTTACCAATTTAAGTTTATCTAAGGGTTAAGTTATGGCAGGACAGCTCGGCCACGTGTTATGCTGTTCCTGTACTATGTGGGAAGTCAGGGACGCTTTCGGTGTGCGGGAAGTGCATCCGCCTGCAGCTCCTGACGGACCGCATAGTGGCACTGGAGCTGCGGGTGGATGAACTCTGGAGCATGAGCTGAGAGTGACGTGAATAGCACGTTTAATGAGTTGGTCTTACCACAGGTAAAGGGTACACAGCCAGATAGGGAATGGATGACCAACAGGAAGAACAGTGCAAGGAAGGTAGTGCAGGGGTCCCCTGCGGTCATCCCCCTGCAAAACAGATACAACGCTTTGGGTACTGTTTGGGGGAGGGGGGGGGATGACTCACCAGGGGAGGGCAGCAGCAGCCAAGTTCATGGCACCGTGGGTGGCTCTGCTGCACAGGAGGGCAGGAAAAAGAGTGGGAGAGCTATAGTGACAGGGGATTCTATTGTAAGGGATTAGATAGACGTTTCTGCGGCCGCAACCGAGACTCCAGGATGGTATGTTGCCTCCCTGGTGCAAGGGTCAAAGATGTCTCGGAGCGGGTGCAGGGCATTCTGAAAAGGGAGGGTGAACAGCCAGTTGTCGTGGTGCATATAGGTACCAACGATATAGGTAAAAAACGGGATGGGTCCTACAAGACGAATTTAGGGAGCTAGGAGCTAAATTAAAAAGTAGGACCTCAAAAGTAGTAATCTCAGGATTGCTACCAGTGCCATGTGCGAGTCAGAGTAGGAATCGCAGGATAGTTCAGATGAATACGTGGCTTGAGGGGTTCAAATTCCTGGGATATTGGAACCGGTTCTGGGGGAGGTGGGACCAGTACAAACCGGATGGTCTGCACCTGGGCAGGACCGGAACAAATGTCCTAGGGGGGAGTGTTTGCTAGTGCTGTTGGGGAGGAGTTAAACTAATATGGCAGGGGGATGGGAACCTATGCAGGGAGACGGAGGGAAGTAGAGTGAGGGAAGCTAAAGATGGAAAGAAGAAAAGTAAAAAGTGGAGGGCCGAGAAACCTAAGGCAAAAAGCAAAAAGGGCCACATTACAGCAAAATTCTAAAGGGGCAAAGTGTGTTAGAAAGGCAAGCATGAAGGCTCTGTGCCTCAATGCGAGGAGTATTCGGAATAAGGTGGACGAATTAACTGCGCAGATAGCAGTTAACGGGTATGATGTAATTGGCATCACAGAAACATGGCTCCAGGGTGACCAAGACTGGGAACTCAACGTCCAGGGGTATTCAACATTTAGGAAGGATAGACAGAAAGGAAAAGGAGGCGGGGTGGCATTGCTGGTTAAAGAGGAAATTAATGCAATTGTAAGGAAGGACATTAGCTTGGATGATGTGGAATCTGTATGGGTGGAGTTGCGGAATACCAAGGGGCAGAAAACGCTAGTGGGAGTTGTGTACAGACCACCAAACAGTAGTAGTAAGGTTGGGGACAGCATCAAACAAGAAATTATGTATGCATGTAATAAAGGTACAGCAGTTATCATGGGTGACTTTAATCTACATATTGATTGGGCTAACCAAACTGGTAGCAATGTGGTGGAGGAGGATTTCCTGGAATGTATTAGGGATGGTTTTCTAGACCAATATGTCGAGGAACCAACCAGGGAGCTGGCCATCCTAGACTGGGTGATGTGTAATGAGAAAGGACTAATTTGCAATCTTGTTGTGCGAGACCCCTTGGGGAAGAGTGACCATAACATGGTAGAATTCTTTATTAGGATGGAGAGTGACACAGTTAATTCAGAAACTAGGGTCCTGAACTTAAGGAAGGGTAACTTCAATGGTTTGAGGCGTGAATTGGCTAGAATAGACTGGCAAATGATACTTAAAGGGTTGACGGTGGATAGGCAATGGCAAACATTTAAAGATCACATGGATGAACTTCAACAATTGTACATCCCTGTCTGAAGTAAAAATAAAACGGGGAAGGTGGCTCAACCATGGCTAACAAGGGAAATTAAGGATAGTGTTAAATCCAAGGAAAAGGCATATAAATTGGCCAGAAAGAGCAGCAAACATGAGGACTGGGAGACATTTAGAATTCAGCAGAGGAGGACAAAGGGTTTAATTAAGAGTGGGAAAATAAAGAGTGGGAAAATAGAGTACGAGAAGAAGCTTGCCGGGAACATAAAAACTGACTGCAAAATATGTGAAGAGTAAAAGATTAGTGAAGACAAACGTAGGTCCCTTGCAGTCGGATTCAGGTGAATTTATAATGGGGAACAAAGAAATGGCAGAGCAATTGAACAAATACTTTGGTTCTGTCTTCACGAAGGAAGACACAAATAACCTTCCGGAATTACGAGGGGACCGAGGGTCTAGCGAGAAGGAGGAAGTGAAGGATATCCTTATTAGGTGGTAAATTGTGTTGGAGAAATTGATGGGATTGAAGGCCGATAAATCCCCGGGCCTGATGGTGTGCATCCCAGAGTACTTAAGGAAGTGGCCCTAGAAATAGTGGATGCATTGGTGATCATTTTCCAACAGTCTATCGACTCTGGATCAGTTCCTATGGAGGGTAGCTAATGTAACACCACTTTTTAAAAAGGGAGGGAGAGAGAAAGCGGGTAATTATAGACCGGTTAGCCTGACATCAGTGGTGGGGAAAATGTTGGAATAAATTATTAAGGATGAAATCGCAGTGCATTTGAAAAGCAGTGACAGGATCGGTCCAAGTCGGCATGGATTTATGATGGGGAAATCATGCTTGACAAATCTTCTGGAATTTTTTGAGGATGTAACTAGCAGAGTGGACAAGGGAGAACCAGTGGATGTGGTGTATTTGGACTTTCAAAAGGCTTTTGACAAGGCCCCACACAAGAGATTGGTGTGCAAAATCAAAGCACATGGTATTGGGGGTAATGTACTGACGTGGATAGAGGACTGGTTGGCAGACAGGAAGCAGAGAGTCGGGATAAACGGGTCCTTTTCAGAATGGCAGGCAGTGACTAGTGGAGTGCCGCAGGGCTCAGTGCTGGGACCCCAGCTCTTCACACTATACATCAATGATTTGGATGAAGGAATTGAGTGTAATATCTCCAAGTTTGCAGATGACACTAAACTGGGTGGCGGTGTGAGCTGTGAGGGGGACGCTAAGAGGCTGCAGGGTTACTTGGACAGGTTAGGTGAGTGGGCAAATGCATGGCAGATGCAGTATAATGTGGAAAAATGTGAGGTTATCCACTTTGGGGGCAAAAACGCGAAGACAAAATATTATCTGAATGATGGCAGATTTGGAAAAGGGGAGGTGCAACGAGACCTGAGTGTCATGGTTCATCAGTCATTGAAAGTTGGCATACAGGTACAGCAGGCAGTAAAGAAGGCAAATGGTATGTTGGCCTTCATAGCTAGGGGATTTGAGTATAGGAGCAGAGGATTTACTGCAGTTGTACAGGGCCTTGGTGAGGCCTCACCTGGAATATTGTGTTCAGTTTTGGTCTCCTAATCTGAGGAAGGACGTTCTTGCTAATGAGCGAGTGCAGCGAAGGTTCACCAGACTGATTCCCGGGATGGCTGGACTGACATATGAGGAGAGACTGGATCAACTGGGCCTTTATACATTGGAATTTAGAAGGATGAGAGGGGATCTCATAGAAACATACAAGATTCTGACGGGACGGGACAGGACGGGACATGTTAGGTGCGGGTAGATTGTTCCCGATGTTGGCGAAGTCCAGAACCTGGGGACACAGTCTTAGGATAAGGGGTAAGCCATTTAGGACTGAGATGAGGAGAAACTTCTTCACTCAGAGTTGTAAACCTGTGGAATTCCCTGCCACAGAGAGTTGTTGAGGCCAGTTCATTGGATATATTGAAGAGGGAGTTAGATATGGCCCTTATGACTAAGGGGATCAAGGGGTATGGAGAGAAAGCAGGAAAGGGGTACTGAGGGAATGATCAGCCATGATCTCATTGAATGGTGGTGCAGACTCGAAGGGCTGAATGGCCTACTCCTGCACCTATTTTCTATATTTCTTTGTTAACTTTGAATTGGTAAATAGCTGCAGTGGAAGTATTTGCAGAATTTATTTAACTTGCTTGGCTATCAAAATACAATGATGAGGCAACGTATTCACAAACATCAATTCCTGAAAGTGTGCTAACTCACTAATCACTGACTCACCTTGTACCTGAGACCCTCACCTTGTACCCGAGACCCTCACTGACTCACATTGTACCCAAGACCGTCACCATGTACCCGAGACCCTCACTGACTCACCTTGTACCCGAGACCCTCACTGACTCACCTTGTACCCGAGACCCTCACTGACTCACCTTGTAGCCGAGACCCTCACCTTGTACCCGAGACCCTCACCTTGTACCCGACACCCTCACTGACTCACCTTGTAGCCGAGCCCCTCACTAACTTACCGTGTACCTGAGACACTGACTCACATTGTACCCGAGACCCTCACTGACTCACCTTGTAGCCGAGCCCCTCACTAACTCACCGTGTACCTGAGACACTGACTCACCTTGTACCGGAGACCCTCATTGACTCAGACGACCTGGGGCTTGCACCTATCATTGTTACTGACCAATGTAGTTGTCACATGGTATAACGGAAAGTGTTATTTTTTCAAATTACTCGCGAAAAATTTCCAAAAATAGTCCCTGAAAATGTCAACACTCACAACACTTACTGTCAGGGTTTAGGCATGTAAAATGGCTATTAAGGGAATGTAGCAGAGGCCCATAATGTGCCACCCCGCCACACACATCACAGCATGAGCCAGCATGCTCAGATGGTGTGGGAATTCGGCAGGTCCACAGTCTGATGACGTTCCTCGAAGGTGTGAGTATGGTGTTGGGCGATGGCCACTTAGCATTGTTGTTGTCCAGTTGTTGAGAAAGATCTTCCCCTGCTTAGTGTCTTCCATAACACATGTTCATGTTTGAGAGTCTGAACCCTGGAGATTTATTTTAAAAATTCTCAAAAATACTACTTTAAAGTTTAACCAAGTTAAGTCGCCTGCTTGTTTCTTGGATTCAGTAAAACTTTGCTCCCCAGACTGAAGCCGTAAACTCTGTTCTCGTAGAATTGCAGCGAATTAACTGGTTCATTGAAGTAACTGGCAGGAAATGATAAGTTAATTTAACACTACTCCGGCATCCTGTGCTCCTCGTGAGGACAGCCTCTGAACAACACCACAGACTCCAAGAAAGTATGAACCCTCATCACCGGCGGGTTTGGGAAATACAGGAGAGGAGTCAGAAAGAAGATCAAATAACTTCATAAGCTGAAAAAAGAAAAATTCTGAATACTGGAATCAGAAATAAGGTTTTTTCTGATCATGCTCCTGTGAAGCACCTTAGGATTCTTTATTATGTTAAAGGTGCTATATAAATGCAAGTTTGTGTTGTTGAAGTAGGATATTAGCTGTGGATCAGTTGGTAGCACTCTTGCCTCTGAGTCAGAAGGTTTTGGGTTCAAGTCCCACTTGAGCATAAAATCTAGGCTGATACTTCGGTGCAGTATTGAGGGTGCGCTGCACTGCACTGTTGGAGGTGACGTCTTTCGGATGAGACCGAGGCCCCGTCTGCTCTTTCAGGTGGACTTAAAGGTCCCCGGTACTATTTCAAAGAAGAGCAGGGGAGTTATCCCCAGTGTCCTGGCCAATATTTATTCATCAATCAGCATCACTAAAAACAGATTATCTGGTCATTATCACATTGCTGTTTATGGGAACTTGCTGTGCGCAAATTGGCTGCTGCGTTTCCTGCATTACAACAGTTACTTCACTTCACATACTTAATTGGCTCTAAAACGCTTTGGGTGCCCTGAGATTGTGAAAGATGCTATATAAATGCAAGTCTGTCTTTTTACACAACAGATCTGTCAGCAACTGTATGAGAAAAGGTGAAACCTTCATCACTAGAGGCCAAACCTTTGGCAGTACATTCCCAACTACACTGACAGTGAAGCGGAATTGGAGTAGAATTGGACCGTGGCTTTTCAATGAATTTATCAGTGTGCATGTGTCCAATTTGTCATGTATTCAACTATCATTGTAACCCATGTATAAGCTGACCTAAGTTGTACACCTTGAGAACATTGACCACAAAGGGGTGAATTCGTGGGAGACACTCCTAACCTGGACTTTCAGGTATAAAAGGGGAAGCTCCACCCACCTTCATCATTTGAGGTCTTGGTAATAAAGGTAACTGGTCACAGAGTGACCACCTCTCAAGTATGGGCCTCGTGTGCATTTATACTGTATAGTAAGGATATCTCATTGGCGACGAGAAACTAGGACTTAAACCACGCGAGCGTGGCCACTAGAAGAGAGGTACTGTGTTGGTGATGATTGGGACGACTTTATTGAGAGATGACAGCAAAGTTTTGTCACTAAGGAATGGTTGGGACAGGATTTGGCCGACAAACGCATGGCTCATCTCCTGATGGTTTGTGGATCCAGAACGTACTCCCTGATGAAGGACCTTCTAGCGCCAGAGAAGCTGGCGGACAAGATGTTCGAAGAGCTCAGTAAGTTGATCGGGGAACACCTTAAACCGGCGAGCAGCATGCACATACATGGCAAGACACCGGTTTTACACGCACCGACGGCGAGAAGGGCAAAGCGTTCCAGACTTCATAACAGACTGGCGAGCCTATGTAAGTTCCCAGATACATGTCGAGCGGAGATGCTGCGAGACTTTTTTATTGAGGGCATCGGGCACGCTCGGGTTTTCATGAAATTGATTGAGACCAAAGACTTGACCTTGGAAGCGGCGGCTCTGATAGCCCAGACATTTATCTCAGGGGAGGAAGAGACCAGAATGATGTATGACAAAAATCTTGGCTCAAATGCAACAAACGACCAGGGAGTCAACATTGTTAACACGGCACACAGTTCTCTAGGAAGGCTAGGGCAATCGGACATGCCCCAGCATGTAGTCGAACCCAAAGGGGGAATTCAACAGTCAATGGCTAGCTGAACGGCGATTCATGCCATCGCAGTGGACAATGCAGCCAGTAATGGGTCCATCAACACCTGTTAATGTTGCGCTTAAGGACAGTTACAGAGACAGTCAGACGATCGACTGGTAATGGACCTTTTGTTTCCAACAACGGGGCCTCCAGCTCATGCTGGAGGTGTGGAGGCAAACACCAAGCCAGAGTTTGCAGGTATCAGCAATATACCTGCAGAAACTGCAACGTCACCGGTCACTTGGCGCGTATGTGCAGGAAGCCTGCAGCCAGGTTGATGTACGAGGGGGACGGGCCCGATGTAAACCCTACGAGGCCAAATGAATACTGGGGGAAATCGCTGGAAGCTGAAGTTCAGCGAGTTCATATGGAGCACATATACAGTTCATATACCAGGACGCCACCGATAATGATGAAAATGCTCCTCAATGGCATCCCAGTATCAATGGAGCTAGACATGGGGCCAGCCAGTCCCTGATGAGTATCAAACAGTTCGAAAGGTTGTGGGTGTCCAAGGCCAGGAGGCCAAAATTATTGCCGATTGACGCACGGCTACAGACATATGCAAAGGAGATCATTCCGGTGCTCGGCAGCGCCACAGTAGTCATGACCCACAAAGATTCGGAGAACAGGTTGCCACTCTGGATTGTCCCGGGGGACGGGCCGCACTACTGGGGAGGAGTTGGCTTGCTGTCATGAACTGGAAATGGGGCGATGTCGAAGCAATTTCTTCTGTGGAGCGAGTATCATGCTCACAGGTCCTGGACAAATTTGACTCTTTATTTCAACCCGGCATCGGCACTTTCATGGGGTCCAAGGTATGATTCACATAAACCCGGACGGCAGGCCAGTACACCACAAGGCCAGAGCAGTGCCGTACGTGATGCGGGAAAAGATAGAATGCGAATTGGATGCTGAGGGAAGGCATCACCTCGCCAGTCGAATTCAGTGACTGGGCGAGCCCGATCGTGCCGGTGCTCAAGGCCACCATCAATCGGATGTCACTCCAAGACCAGTACCCGCCATCGAGAGCGGAGGACCTCTTTGCGACGCTATCCGGTGGCAAACTTTTTTCAAAATTGGACCTGACCTCAGCTTACATGACCCAGGAGCTGGCGAGTGAGTCGAAGAAGCTGACCACCTTTACCGACACACAAGGGTTTTTTTTGAGTATAACAGATCCCGTTCGGGATTCGTTCGGCCGCCGCGATCTTTCAGCGAAATATGGAAAGCCTCCTCAAGTCGATTCCGAGGACGGTGCTTTTTCAAGACAACATCCTCATCACGGGTCGCGATACTGAAGAACACCTCCACAACCTGGAGGAGGTGCTACGCAGACTGGAATGGGAAGGGCTGCGGCTGAAAAAGGCGAAGTGCGTCTTCTTAGCTCCAGAGGTAGAATTCCTGGGGAGGAGGGTAGCAGCAGATGGGATCAGACCTACTGCGTCCAAAACGGAAGCGATCCAGAGAGCACCCAGACCCCGTTACACGACGGAGCTGCGTTCGTTCCTGGGGCTCCTGAACTATTTTGGTAACTTCCTTCCCAAATTGAGCACGCTGTTAGAGCCGCTACATGTGCTCCTACGCAAAGGTCGTGATTGGGTCTGGGGGGACGGCCAGGAAAGGGCTTTTGGTAGAGCACGCAATTTGTTATGCTCCAACAAACTCTTAACGTTATATGACCCATGTAAGAGACTTGTTTTAATGTGCGATGCGTCGTCCTATGGGGTCGGATGTGTGTTGCAGCATGTGAATGCCAATGGTCAGTTACAACCGGTAGCTTATGTCTCCAGAAGTCTGTCCCAGGCAGAAAGGGGCTACAGGATGGTAGAAAAGGAAGCGCTAGCATGTGTATATGCAGTAAAAAAAAAATGCACCAATTCCTGTTTGGCAGGAAATTTGAGCTGGACACAGATCACAAACCCCTAACGTCCCTTTTGGCCGACAACCAGGCCATAAATGCCAATGCATCGGCCCGCATACAGAGGTGGGCACTCACATTAGCCGCCTATGACTACACAATTCAGCCTATGACTGAAAACTGCGCCGATGCACTCAGCAGGCTCCCACAAGCCACCACTGAGGGGGCAACTGAGCATGATGCTGAGATGGTCATGGCTGTTGAAGCTTTCGAAAGCGAAGGCTCACCTGTGACAGCCCGTCAAATTAAAGTCTGGACAAATAAAGACCCGCTACTGTCTTTAGTTAAGAAATATCCTGAATGGGGACTGGGCAGCCACATACGGGGCATGCCCTGAGGAATGCAAACCATTTCATAGGCACAAGGATGAACTCTCGATTCAGGCCGATTTTTTTGCCTACTGTGAGGAAACCGAGTAGTCATGCTCCAGATGGGCAGAGAGGTGTTTATCAGAGAACTTCACAATGAGCACCCGGGCATTGTCATGATGAAGGCAATTGCCAGGTCACACCTTTGGTGGCCAGGGATAGATGTAGACCTGGAACTTTGTGTTCGCAGCTGCAATACATGTGCTCAGCTGGGCAACGCATCCAGGGAAGCCCCCCTTAGTCCCTTGTCCTGGCCCGCCAAGCCATGGTCATGCATTCATGGCCTTTCATGGGAAAAATGTTTTTGGTTGTAGTAGACACCTACTCCAAATGGATTGAATGTGCCATCTTAAATTCAAGCACATCCTCTGCCACGGTAAAAAGTCTACGGGCAATGTTCGCCGCCCATGGTCTACCGGATGTCTTGGTCAGCGACAATGGCCCGTGCTTCACAAGCACTGAATTCCAGGACTTCATGGCAGGCAATGGAATCAACCATGTCAGAACAGCACCGTTCAAGCAGGCCTCAAACGGCCAGGCGGAACGAGCAGTGCAGATAATCAAACAGGGGATGCTCAGAATCCAAGGGGGTTCCCTACAAAGCCGCTTATCACACCTCCTGTTGGCCAATAGATCCCGACCACACTCGCTCACAGGGGTTCCATCCGCAGAGCTGCTAATGAAAAGGATGCGCAAAACCAGGTTATCCCTTATACACCCTACTATGAAAGAAATTGTTGAGAGCAGGCGTCCGTCACAATGTGACTACCATGACAGGAATGCGAGGGCGCGATATATTGATGTCAATGAGCCTGTTTTTGTCAATGAGCCTGTTTTTGTCCTTAATTACGCTGCAGGGCCCAAATGGCTTGCAGACACTGTTATTGCCAAAGAGGGGAATAGGGTTTTGGTAGTTAAACTTACCAATGGACAAATCTGCCGCAAACACGTGGATCAAACTAAAAGGAGGTTCAGCAACCCCATAGAAGAAGCAGAGGAAGAACACGACATAGAGTTTACTCCACCACAGGTGACCGAACACCGGAACCAAGTGGAGGAGAGCCCAGTCACTGTGGGCAGTCCGGACAGGCCTGAGGCACCTCAGACACTCAGGCCAGCGCCCAACAACCGGAGCCCCAACTCAGGCGCTCTACAAGGGAGCGTAAACCACCAGAGAGACTTAATCTGTGATCCCAATAAGACTTTGCGGGGGAGGTGATGTCATGTATTCAACTATCATTGTAACCCATGTATAAGCTGACCTAAGTTGTACACCTTGAGAAAATTGACCACAAGGGGGCGAACTTGTGGGAAACACTCCTAACCTGGATTTTCAGGTATAAAAGGGGAAGCTCCACCCACCTTCACCACCTTGAGGTCTTGATAATAAAGGTAACTGGTCACAGAGTGACCTTCTCTCAAGTATGGGCCTCGTGTGCATTTATACTGTATAGTAAGGATATATCACAATTTATGTAATTCTTGACCTAAAATAGAACCATGTGCTGTCCCTTTATCTGCTGCATTTCTGATTTTATTTGTCCTGCCTGTCATTTTCTGCGGTATGGTTAAAAAATAATTAATTGACATGCATGTAAAACAGTAAATGGTGTAGTTGAGGTAAACCCAGATTATTACTTCAAAGTAAGTTAGATTAGAAGGACTAAAGGACATAAATGGAGGTGTAAATTTAGAAGAGAACATTACTCAAGAGTGAGAAATGTTTGGAATAATCTGTCAGACAGGACAGTGGAGACAAAAACATTGGGGTTGTTAAAATACAGTAAGAGTTAGCGAGAGCTCTAGAGTTAGAGAGCCACACTCAATGATCCAAGCAGTGTGTAATTTTAATATGACATTGTTTTGGCTATACAATTCAGTATTGTTTGCTGCTCCAGAGAAACTGGACATGTTGAGCACTGAATCTACTAATACCACAGATCTTTTGTAACTTCATCCTCAGCTAACTCCACCATTCATGGAGTACACGGGGCTGAGAGTGCAGTACTTGCACGTCGCTGCTGCTCATTAGGCACTGAAAATGATGTATAGTCAGAAACAGAAACACAGAAAATAGGTGCAGGAGTGGGCCATTCGGCCCTTCTAGCCTGCACCGCCATTCAATGAGTTCATGGCTGAACATGCAAATTCAGTACCCCCTTCCTGCTTTCTCGCCATACCCCTTGATCCCCCTAGTAGTAAGGACTTCATCTAACTCCCTTTTGAATATATTTAGTGAATTGGCCTCAACTACTTTCTGTGGTAGAGAATTCCACAGGTTCACCACTCTCTGGGTGAAGAAGTTTCTCCTCATCTTGGTCCTAAATGGCTTACCCCTTATCCTTAGACTGTGACCCCTGGTTCTGGACTTCCCCAACATTGGGAACATTCTTCCTGCATCCAACCTGTCTAAACCCGTCAGAATTTTAAACGTTTCTATGAGGTCCCCTCTCATTCTTCTGAACTCCAGTGAATACAAGCCCAGTTGATCCAGTCTTTCTTGATAGGTCAGTCCCACCATCCTGGGAATCAGTCTGGTGAACCTTCGCTGCACTCCCTCAATAGCAAGAATGTCCTTCCTCAAGTTAGGAGACCAAAACTGTACACAATACTCCAGGTGTGGCCTCACCAAGGCCCTGTACAACTGTAGCAACACCTCCCTGTCCCTGTACTCAAATCCCCTCGCTATGAAGGCCAACATGCCATTTGCTTTCTTAACCGCCTGCTGTACCTGCATGCCAACCTTCAATGACTGATGTACCATGACACCCAGGTCTCGTTGCACCTCTCTTTTTCCTAATCTGTCACCATTCAGATAATAGTCTGTGTCTCTGCTTTTACCACCAAAGTGGATAACCTCACATTTATCCACATTATACTTCATCTGCCATGCATTTGCCCACTCACCTAACCTATCCAAGTCACTCGGCAGCCTCATAGCATCCTCCTCGCAGCTCACACTGCCACCCAACTTAGTGTCATCCACAAATTTGGAGATACTACATTTAATCCCCTCGTCTAAATCATTAATGTACAGTGTAAACAGCTGAGGTCCCAGCACAGAACCTTGCGGTACCCCACTAGTCACTGCCTGCCATTCTGAAAAGTATCCATTTACTCCTACTCTTTGCTTCCTGTCTGACAACCAGTTCTCAATCCATGTCAGCACACTACCCCCAATCCCATGTGCTTTAACTTTGCACATTAATCTCTTGTGTGGGACCTTGTCGAAAGCCTTCTGAAAGTCCAAATATACCACATCAACTGGTTCTCCCTTGTCCACTCTACTGGAAACATCCTCAAAAAATTCCAGAAGATTTGTCAAGCATGATTTCCCTTTCACAAATCCATGTTGACTTGGCCCAATCATGTCACCATTTTCCAAATGCGCTGCTATGACATCCTTAATAATTGATTCCATCATTTTTCCCACTACTGAGGTCAGGCTGACCGGTCTATAATTTCCTGTTTTCTCTCTCCCTCCTTTTTTAAAAAGTGGGGTTACATCGGCTACCCTCCACTCGATAGGAACTGATCCAGAGTCAATGGAATGTTGGAAAATGACTGTCAATGCATCCGCTATTTCCAAGGCCACCTCCTTAAGTACTCTGGGATGCAGTCCATCAGGCCCTGGGGATTTATCGGCCTTCAATCCCATCAATTTCCCCAACACAATTTTCCGACGAATAAGGATTTCCCTCAGTTCCTCCTCCATACTAGACCCTCTGACCCCTTTTATATCCGGAAGGTTGTTTGTGTCCTTCTTAATAAATACAGAACCAAAGTACTTGTTCAATTGGTCTGCCATTTCTTTGTTCCCCGTTATGACTTCCCCTGATTCTGACTGCAGGGAACCTACGTTGTCTTTACTAACCTTTTTCTCTTTACATATCTATAGAAGCTTTTGCAGTCCATTTTAATGTTCCCTGCAAGCTTCCTCTCGTACTCTATTTTCCCTGCCCTAATCAAACCCTTTGTCCTCCTCTGCTGAGTTCTAAATTTCTCCCAGTCCCCAGGTTCGCTGCTATTTCTGGCCAATTTGTATGCCACTTCCTTGGCTTTAATACTATCCCTGATTTCCCTTGATAGCCACGGTTGAGCCACCTTCCCTTTTGTATTTTTACGCCAGACAGGAATGTACAATTTTTGTTTTTCATCCATACGGTCTCTAAATGTCTGCCATTGCCCAGTCTAAGATGGCCTCCCCCCTAGTTGGTTCCTCGACATATTGGTCTAGAAAACCATCCCTTATGCACTCCAGGAAATCCTCCTCCACCGTATTGCTTCCAGTTTGGCTAGCCCAATCTATGTGCATATTAAAGTCACCCATTATAACTGCTGCACTTTTATTGCATGCACCCCTAATTTCCTGTTTGATGCCCTCCCCAACATCACTACTACTGTTTGGAGGTCTGTACACAACTCCCACTAACGTTTTTTGCCCTTTGGTGTTCTGCAGCTCTACCCATATAGATTCCACATCATCCAAGCTAATGTCCTTCCTAACTATTGCATTAATCTCCTCTTTAACCAGCAATGCTACCCCACCTCCTTTTCCTTTTATTCTATCTTTCCTGAATGTTGAATACCCCTGGATGTTGAGTTCCCAGCCCTGATCATCCTGGGGCCACGTCTCCGTAATCCCGATCACATCATATTTGTTAGCATCTATTTGCACAGTTAATTCATCCACCTTATTACGGATAATCCTTGCATTAAGACACAAAGCCTTCAGGCTTGTTTTTTTAACACCCTTTGTCCTTTTAGAATTTTGCTGTACAGTGGCCCTTTTTGTTCTTTGCCTTGGGTTTCTCTGCCCTCCACTTTTCCTCATCTCCTTTCTGTCTTTTGCTTTTGTCTCCTTTTTGTTTCCCTCTGTCTCCCTGCATTGGTTCCCATCCCCCTGCCATATTAGTTTAACTCCTCCCCAACTGCACGAGCAAACACTCCCCCTAGGACATTGGTTCCGGTCCTGACCAGGTGCAGACCGTCTGGTTTGTACTGGTCCCACCTCCCCCAGAACCGGTTCCAATGCTGCAGGAATTTGAATCCCTCCCTGCTGCACCACTGCTCAAGCCACGTATTCATCTGCGCTATCCTGCGATTCCTACTCTGACTAGCACGTGGCACTGGTAGCAATCCCGAGATTACTACTTTTGAGGTCCTACTTTTTAATTTAGCTCCTTAAATTCGTTTTGTAGGACCTCATCCCTTTTTTTTAAACCTATGTCGTTGGTACCAATGTGCACCACGACAACTGGCTGTTCTCCCTCCCTTTTTAGAATGTCCTACACCCGCTCCGAGACATCCTTGACCCTTGCACCAGGGAGACAACATACCATCCTGGAGTCTCGGTTGCGGCCGCAGAAACGCCTATCTATTCCCCTCACAATTGAATCCCCTATCACTATTGCTCTCCCACTCTTTTTCCTGCCCTCTTGTGCAACAGAGCCAGCTACGGTGCCATGAACTTTGCTGCTGCTGCCCTCCCCTGATGAGTCAGCTTATTTAAATATTTTCTAGCACTCCTGGCATGCAGTGGATGACACACTGGGAGTGCCAGTGGAGGCAAGGAGTGACGGCTGGCAGCCTCTGGACTGCCACTTTCTTTTTCTGTTTGGGGCACAACGTCCCCACAATAGGAAGTTAGAAACCTGATTGAAGGAGAGGACTTTACTATAGGGCGATCCTAAAAGAAAGAGAGGGCCAGTCAGAAGTAAAGATTTCAGTGTTTTCAGCAGACCTCCCCATCACTTCCCTTCCTGTGGCTGGAACACTCATGACATCTTCCAGCTGCATTATTGAAAGGCCCCCTCACTTTCATTATTTCTGAGGCATCAATAACCCACTCAGTACCTTGGGTGTAATAAGTGTCACGTACACTAATACAGACCATACCAATCATATCACCGGTCCTCATATATTAACCACTTTTTCTTTTGATGTGCACTACTTTTCAATTTCATCTATCACTGGATAACTGATTTACATGTTCTATCCTGTATCTACATAAGAAATAGGAGCAGGAGTAGGCCATATGGCCCCTTGAGCCTGCTCCGCTATTTAATACGACAATGGCTGATCCGATCATGGACTCAGATCCACTTCCCTGCCTGCTCCCCATAACCCCTTAGTCCCTTATCGGTTAAGAAACTGTCTTAAATTTATTCAGTGTCCCAGCTTCCACAGCTCTCTGTGGCAGCGAATTCCACACATTTACAATCCTCTGAGAGAAGAAATTTCTCCTCATCTCAGTTTTAAATGGACGGCCCCTTGTTCCAAGATTATGCCCTCTAGTTCTAATCTCCTCTATCAGTGGAAACATCCTCTCTGCATCCACCTTGTCAAGCCCCCGCATAATCTTATACGTTTCGATAAGATCACCTCTCATTCTCCTGAATTCCAACGAGTAGAGGCCCAACCTACTCAACCGTTCCTCATAAGTCAACCCCCTCATCTCTGGAATCAACCTAGTGAACCTTCTCTGAACTGCCTCCAAAGCAAGTATATCCTTTCATAAATATGGAACCCAAAACTACACACAGTATTCCAGGTGTGGCCTCACCAATACCCTGTATAACTGTGGCAAGACTTTTATACTCCTTTGCAATAAAGTCCAAGATTCCATTGGCCTTTCTGATCACTTGCTGTACCTGCATATTATCCTTTTGTGTTTCATGCACAAGTACCCCCAGGTCCTGCTGTACTGCAGCACTTTGCAATTTTTCTCCATTTAAATAATAACTTGCTCTTTGATCTTTTGCAGATCATTGACTGCCCTAACCCCAACCCAACCCAACGCAATTGATTGCAAATTTGATTATTTGCATTGTTTTTCTGAATCCAAGTGATTATTATAAATTAGCAGCAGTGCTTTACACACTCTGACTTCACTCCCCTAAACAACTACACACAGCCTCTTGCCCTTTAACCAAATATTTATTAATTCTCAAGAATTCTCATCTCTTTAAGCCAAGGCATTTGTGTGATGAGGCTTTCCACAGGTAAAGGAGTTGGGTCAGGCAGGATGGATCCTGATCTTTGCTCCCAATGATCAATCCCATTAATGTACCTGAATATGTTTTTTGTCACCTTTTTGAACAGTGGATAGCATATTGTCTTGGATATTACCTCTGTTAAAAAGAGGAAGGTGTAGAATGGAGATCAGCAAGTGAAGTTGTGGCAGTACAGGGCACATGTTTGAGACACGCTTCTGAGTCCTCGAGCTCAGCTATGCTACCATCTGGATATACCAAGCAGGTAGTGTAATTATTGTGTGACTGGAATAGAATTCCACAGGCCTGAAAATGACCATGAACATTGTCAGATTATAAAAACCCAACTGGTTCATTCATGTTCTTCAGGGAAGGGAACCTGCCACCCATATCTGGCCTGGCCTTTGTGTTACTCCAGTCCCACACTATACAGACAATAAATGCAGTGTTGCCCACATCTCAAGAATCAAAAATGGTCAATAACCAGGGGGGCATAGATTTAAAGTAATTGGTAGAAGGATTAGAGGGGAGATGAAGGGAAAAAAAATTCACCCAGAGGGTGGTGGAGATCTGGAACTCACTGCCTCAATGGGTGGTAGCGGCAGAAACCCTCATCACATTAAAAAGTATGTGGATGTGCACTTAAGAACCGTAACCTACAGGACTATGGACCAGTGCTGGAAGGTAGGATTAGGCTGGGTAGCTCTTTTTTGACCGACACGGATACGATGTGCCGAATGACCTCCTGTGTCGTAGTTTTCTATGATTCTATGACAATGCAGCACTCCCTCAGTACTGCATTGACACGGCAGCTAGACTATGTGCTCAGCGCCAGAAGTGAGGCTTGAACCCATAAACATCTGACTCACAGGTGAAGGTGCTACCTACTGAACCAAGCTGGCCCTTCAGAGAGAACAAAGCTTCTCTAATCATTCAAGCTCTACTATTTTGTTTGACTCTGTCTCCTTACTTTAAAAAAAAATTAATTCCGGGATGTGGCAAGGCCGGCATTTATTGCCCATCCCTAATTGCCCTTGAGAAGGTGGTGGTGAGCCGCCGCCTTGAACCGCTGCAGTCCGTGTGGTGAAGGAACTTCCACAGTGTTGTTAGGGAGGGAGTTCCGGGATTTTGACCCAGCAATGTCGAAGGAACGGCCAATATATTTCCAAGTCAGGATGTTGTGTAACTTGGAGGGGAACTTGCTCCCATGAGCCTGCTGCCCTTGTCCTTCTAGGTGGTAGAGTTTGCGGGTTTGGGAGGTGCTGCCGAAGTCCTTGCGAGTTGCTGCAGTGCACCTTGTAGATGGTGCACACTGCAGCCACGGTGCGCCGGTGGTGGAGGGAGTGACTGTTGACGGTGGTGGATGGGGTGCCAATAAATTGGGCTGCTTTGTCCTGGATGGTGTCGGGCTTCTTGAGTGTTGTTGGAGCTGCACTCATCCAGGCAAGTGGAGAATACTCCATCACACTCCTGATTTGTGGCTTGTAGATGGTGGAAAGGCTTTGAAGAGTCAGGAAGTGAGACACTCGCCGCAGAATACCCAGCCTCTTACTGGCTCTTGTTGCCACGGTATTTATGTGACTGGTCCAATTAAGTTTCTGGTCAATGGTGACCCCCCCCAGGATGTTGATGGGGGATTTGGCGATGGTAAGACTGCTGAATATCATGGGGAGGTGGTTAGACTCTCGCTTGTTGGAGATGGGCATTGCCTGGCACTTGTGTGGCGCGAATGTTACTTGCCACTTATCAGCCCAAGCCTGAATGTCATCCAGGTCTTGCTGCATGCGGGAATAGATTGCGTCATTTTCTGAGGAGTTGCGAATGGAACTGAACAATGTGCAATCATCAGTGAACATCCCCACTGCTGACATGATGGAGGCAAGGTCATTGATGAAGCAGCTGAAGATGGTTGGGCCTAGGACACTGCCCTGAGGAACACCTGCAGTGATGTTCTGGGGCTGGAATGATGACCTCCAACCACCACAGCCATCTTCCCTTGTGCTCGATAAGACTCCAGCCACTGAAGAGTTTTCCCCCTGATTCCCATTGACTTCAATTGTACTAGGGTTCCTTGATGCCACACTCAGTCAAATGCTACTTTGATGTCAAGGACAGTCACTGTCACCTCACCTCTGGAATTCAGCTCTTTCGTCCAAGGATGTAATGAGGTTTGGAGACAAGTAGCCCTGGCGGAACCCAAACTGGGCATCAGTGAGCAGGTTATCAAGTGCCGCTTGATAGCACTGTCGACGACACCTTCCATCATTTTGCTGATGATTGAGAGTAGACTGATGGGAAGGTAATTAACCGGATTGCATTTGTCCTGCTTTTTTGGACAGGACATACCTAGGCATATTGTCGAGTAGATGCCAATGTTGAGCTGTACTGGAACAGCTTGGCTCGAGGCGTTGCTAGTTCTAGAGCGCAAGTCTTCAGCACGAAAGCCAGGATGTTGTCGGGGCCCCTCATCATCATAGGCACTCCCTCGGGGTCGAGGATGACTTGCTTTCACACTTAAAATGAGTACTAAGGTGACTGATGAACTCATTTTAAACGTTGGAAGATGCCTGTGCGTAAATTCTTTTAACGTGTGGTGGCCTTTGCACACCAGCTACCACACGGGCTCAACAGAGCAAGGTCTTGATCCAGTGGCAAGGGGATCCAAGACGACTGGAGACCGGGCTCTGCTACATGTGCCAATACATACACAAGGGGCCCATAGCCTTTGATGTATCCAGTGCACTCAGCCATTTCTTGATAACCCATGGAGTGAATCGAATTGGCTGAAGACTGGCTTCTGTGATGGTGGGTACCTCAGGGGGGAGGTCAATATGGATCATTCACGCGACACTTCTGGTTGAAGATGGTTGCAAACACTTGAGCCTTGTCTTTTGCACTTGCGTGCTGGGCTCCGCCATCATTGAGAATGGGGATATTCATGAAGCTGCCTCCTCCCGTTAGTTGTTTAATTGTCCACCACCATTCACGACTGGATGTGGCAGGGTTGCAGAGCTTTGATCTGATCCGTTGATTGTTGGATTGCTTAGCCCTGTTTATAGCATGCTGCTTCCCCTGCTTGGCATGCATGTAGTCCTGTGTTGCAACTTTCCCAAGTTGGTACCTCATTTTTAGGTACAATGACTGTGCAGTGATCACTGCTACCAGGATTTTACTCTGGGTGGGGGACTCCAATGTCCATCACCAAGAGTAGCTCGGTAGTACCACTACTTGACCATGTCCTCACCAATCTACTTGTCACAGATTGTGACAGGTAGGTTGGTGAGGATGAGGTCAAGTCGGTTTTTCCCTCTGTGTTGGTTCTCTCACCATCTGCTGCAGGCCCAGTCTGGCAGATATGACCTTCAGGAGTCAGCCAGCTTGGTAAGCAGTGGTACTACCGAGCCACTCTTGGTGATGGACGTTGAATCCGCCACCCAGTGTGCATTCTGTGCCCTTGTTACCCTCAGTGCTTCTTCCAAGTGGTGTTCAACATGATGGAGTACTGATTCATCAGCTGAGGGAGGGCGGTAGGTGGTAATCAGCAGGAGGTATCCTTGCCCTTGCTTGACCTGAAGCCATGAGACTTCATGGGGTCATTTTCCCTTTTCATATGCTGCTTTTTCTTATTGGAATTGTGACAAAGCGTTGAAGGTCAGAAGTAATGGAACTTGGTTGAGTCGATCAGTCACCATGATGATACTTGGGGTTAATTGTTTCCATGGTGATATACTATCAATCCGTAGTTTCCCTCTGTGTTATATAATGCTGTGTTTGGGGAGGAAGCCAGCATTGTTCATTCAGAAAACTGTGGAAGGGAAAGAAGGCGAGCTTGGGCTGTGGTGGAAAGATGGGGGCAAAGCCAGTATGTTCTGGGCCGTGCTGCTGGGTGAAGGGGGCAATGTTGGCCTGTAGGGTGAGAGTGCCATGTCATGCAATATTGGGATATGTGCTGCTGGAGCGAGCAGGGACAACGCTAGGATATGCTGCTGCTGAAGGAGTGAGGGCTGGACATTTGGAGGGACAGGGGGCAATGCTGGACTGGACTATTGAATGAAAGAAAGAAAAGGAAAGAAAGACTTGGATTTATATAGCACCTTTCACAACCACTGGAAGCCTCAAAGTGCTTTACAGCCAATGAAGTACTTTTGAAGTGCAGTCACTGTTGTAATGTAGGAGATATTGGAGAGACAGGGGGCAATGCTGGACTGTACCATTGGAGAGATAGGGGCAATGCTGGACTGTGCCATTGGAGGGACGGGGCAATGCTGGACTGTGCCATTGGAGGGACAGGGGGCAATGCTGGACTGTGCCATTGGAGGGACAGGAGACAATGCTGGACTGTGCCATTGGAGGGACAGGAGACAATGCTGGACTGTGCCATTGGAGGGACAGGGGGCAATGCTGGACTGTGCCATTGGAGGGACAGGGGGCAATGCTGGACTGTGCCATTGGAGGGACAGGGGACAATGCTGGACTGTGCCATTGGAGGGACAGGGGACAATGCTGGACTGTGCCATTGGAGGGACAGGGGACAATGCTGGACTGTGCCATTGGAGGGACAGGGGACAATGCTGGACTGTGCCATTGGAGGGACAGGGGACAATGCTGGACTGTGCCATTGGAGGGACAGGGGACAATGCTGGACTGTGCCATTGGAGGGACAGGGGGCAATGCTTGATTGTACCATTGGAGCGATAGGGGGCAATGCTGGACTGGAATATTGGAGGGAACAGGGAGCAGTGCTGGATTGTGGTACGAGATTGAATATCAGAGACCAGCGAAGCACAGAACAAAATTAACAGTCAGTTGTTGCAGCTGTTTTTAACTCAACACAGCTTCCACTGACACCTCTTGTATTTGAGTTGCAGTGAAATGACGGATTTACTGGAATTCCTTTCTGATTTTCACATCTGTTTCCAACGAGTTGACTTTCTCCGTCATCACCTCTGGCTCAGATAGTCGCTGCTGGCAAATCAGAGGCTTGGAACAGCTGACAAAGGCACCTGAACAGTGAGTGTAAGCAGAAGACAGAGCCTGATAGTGAAAGAGGGATTAACCAAGTTATTAAACAGTCCGCCTCTGAGCACTGGCATGATAGTAAGCACATCAGCCTCTGACTCGGTAGATACGTAGGGGGTTTCTTCCTGAATCATGTAAAGGCAGTCCCAAGAGCTGGCCAACTGGGAAGAAACGATGGAGGGCTGTGGTGTAGGCAAGAAGTTGAGAACAATGCATCATGGTCAAAGTGACCATCACAACTTTGGCTAGAGCCGCTTGTTGCTATGAGAAGACTAGAAGTCGGACTGGAGTGATTCAAACAGTGAGGTTTGAGATGTAGCCTGAAGCTGGGAGGTGATGACAAGTTCAAGATAAAGAGGATGAAGAGGTTAGATATGGGGTGGCAGTTAGATGAGGAGGGGGAATGATGATGCTGATACTTTTGAGAGAGAGAGGGATAATGGTTCTGGTAAGGCAGCCATTAACAATTAGCTTGGGTCTATGGTGGTAACTAAGTGGCAAGGGGTTGAGCAGGGAAGGGATCAACAGAATAGTAGATTTAAATGCTATTACTGTAGAGTTTTATCTTCTTCCAGAGAAGAACTCTGCCTCCTCTCAGTGTGTGGCGTGAGATGATCCACCTGCGGGTTGGCAGTGTGGGCTCTGTGCGTGGGAAACATTTAATGAAGACTTGTTTGAGTTGCACTGACCTGAAAATTGAGCCAGCTGTGGGTGTAATGTGCTTGTTAGTCACTGTTCAGAGCGTGAGGGGAGGGGATTTGTTTCAGGAAAATGTGATGAGGTAGATGGGAGTTGGGAGCAGCTGAGGCCACTTCGTATTAACTTCCAATCTTTCCAGGAGCGAGATTCCTGCAATTACTGTTACAAAGCAACACAGCTAAAAAGGATGCTCATTGTTAAAGTGCTGCAGTTGGTAAATTAGTAGCTTAAAATGTTGTGCACCTGTCGTTATCTGACTGACTGACCACCAATAGTGAAGCCCGGTTACTGGCTCCTCGGCTGCCTTGACTGCCCCTGTCACTGTGAGACTGACTCACCCCATGAGAAAGCGGCCCCAATCTTAGCCACCGCCAGCAGAAGGAGCTGCGGCACCTCCCAGCAGGAGCAGAGAAAAATTTGGGGTGCAGCGGGTGGGGGTGGATCAGTGGCGTAACTAGAGGATGTGGGCCCCAAAGCAAACATAGATTTAAAAAAATCACAGAACGACAGGGAAAAGTGCAGCTGGCCAGGGAAGACCCTGCGCAGTCGACCCTCAAGTGAGGGGGTCTGGGGGGGGGGGGGGGCGGAAGAGGGAGTTCGGGGCGAGGGGGAGCCGGGACCAGTGTGAGGAGGGTTTACGGGGTGGGGGGGTGACCACGGAGGCCGGGAGCGGAGCTGAGCCGGGTGCAGACGGCGGGACGATGGTGATCCAGGTTGGGCTCTGTACGATTTCCAGAGCGAGAATGTGGGCGAGATTTCTGTGCGGGAGGACGAGGTGCTGACCATGTACAGCAAGCATGACATCGAGGGCTGGCTGGAGTGGGCCAACAGCCACAGCCAGAGGGGTCTCTTCCCGGCCTCGTACGTGCAGATCCTGCGGGCTGGAAGCGGGGGCGATGCTGTGCCTGGTGTTGGTGCCGCCGAACCTCCCGCTATGCCAATGTGCCGACCGGCGGCTACGACAGCCCGGCACCGCCCCCCACCCCGCCAGCAGCTTCCCCCTGCCGGCCTGCCCTGCCGCTAGCACCTTCTGCCCCACGCCTCGCACCCAAATGGGTGGCGGCGGCCTCAAGGTCCTGGTCCTGGCGGGGCTGCAGCACCAGGCGTCGGGCAGCGGCGACGATGACGACTGGGACGATAACTCGATGGTGGCGGACGAGCCGCTGTCCAGGGGCGGCGGGAGCGTGGGAGGCAATGGCGGGTTCTCGGATTTCGACGGGACGGGCCGCTATCAAGTGAGCATGGGGGCGAAGTTCCCCATCATCTCGGTATCCCACATCCCCGATTAGCAAGCCACTGGCCGCTTCGAGGAGGACGTCATCTCCAAGTGGATGAACCACATGAGCCACCTGGTGCTGGCCCGCTGTAATGCCTTCCAGCACTTCCTCACCTGCAACGACGAGAAGGCTTGGAAGCAGGGCAAGAGGAAAGCCGAGAAGGACAACATGGTGGGGGGCAATTTCTTCCTGATGCGCAGCACCCCGCAGAGCCCACTCGACCTGCAGGAGGTGGAGAGCAGGGTCGACAGGTTCAAAACTTTCACCAAGAGGATGGGCGAGAGCGTTTTCCAGCTGAGCCACACCGCCCAACGAGTTCGCGAGGAAGCAGGTGGTGGGCCCCCTTTTAGGCGAGGGCCTCAATGCCACTGCATTGGCGTAGTTACGCCACTGGGGTGGAGTTAATACTAGGTGGTCTCTTGCACCATCTGTAACTCATCTACAGGTGGTGACTTTGGACCAGAATGTGCGACGATCCTCCCCGCTGGAAGTATCCGGTCAGACAGATGAGGAAATAGAAAACGGGGCAGAGAAGTAAAGTTACCCAAATAAAAATCCAATTAAATAAAAATGAAGCCCAGAAGTTCCATTCACCAACATTTGCATTTGCAGTGGGACGCTCGCTCCAGTTTTCTCTCTCCTCCCCCATGCACCTGCCAGTTGCGTCTCTGCAATGCCAAGCAGGCTAAGCAGCAGAGTAAAAGCTTTGATTTTACACAGAAATTTTAGACACTAGTTTCCGTGGAAGCAGACAGGATGTCTGTCAAGTGGAGTGTTGGAGGCAGGTGTACACACAGTCCGATCTTGCTCACTGGGATTTGAAAAAGCGTGAGGTTGAACAGCACCTGGATTTTTTGCTGTGAATTAAATAGGATTCTGGCGTCTGACAAGGGTCTCTGTCAAATTGGTTGTTTGAGCCAGAGTTACAACATCTAGAATGGTGGACAGGTTAAATCTTTGAGAAGGTACCACATTAGCAACGGTGACAAAAGGCGATCTGTAGCTTCATTGGCTCCTATAACATTCTGATGATAATTGGGTGCTGGGAAATGGAACAGAGAAGTTAGACATGTCGCCAATGTTTTGGGCAGGTATTTGTTCAAATAGTGTTGAAACACGTAGCTCAGTTGGAAGCAGACAGGATGTCTGTCAGTTGGAGTGTTGGAGGCAGGTGTGCACACAAATAGACCTTGCTCACTAGGGTTTGGGATTTGCAAGAGCATGAGGTTGAACAGCACATGGAGTTTTTGATGTGGCATCTGACAAGGATCTCATAGTAAATGGATCAATACAGACCTGAAATAGATTTCATTTTGTGTCCCCTGTTATCACATCAGGATTTAGATAAATTTGAGTGCATCCAAAATTCTACTGCCTGTATCCTTATTCGTACCAAGTCCCGTCCCCTGTGCTCGCTGACCTATATTGGCTCCTGACAATGCCTCACTTAAAAAAAACTCATCCTTGTTTTCAAATTGCTCTGTGGCCTCGCCCTTCCCTATCTCTGTAACCTCCCCCAGCCCCACAAACCTCCAAGATCTCTACGCTTCTTCAATTCTGGCCTTTAATGCATCCCCGATTTTAATTGTTCCACCATTGGTGGCTGTGCCTTCTGTAGCCTGGGTCCTAAGCTCTGGAATTCCCTCCCTAAACCTCTCCGCCTCTCTACCTTTCTCTCCTCCTTTAAGACACACCTTAAAATGCCTCTTTGATCAAGCGTTTGGCCACCTGTCCTAATATCTCATTGGGTTCAAGATTCGGCCTGAGTAGCTCCTATTTTTTTGGAGCAACTATTTTAGAATGGAGCATCTTAGAAATTGCAATTCTCGGCATTTAGTTTGCTACAGTTCTAGTGAGTTAGAATAGTTCCATTTTAGAACAGATTTTTTCTTCAAAAGGGGGCGTGTCCAGCCACTTTCACCTGTTTTGCAAGTTTAGTCAGTGAAAACTTACTCCAAACTAACTTAGAATAGAGTAAGTGTAGATTTTTGTACGCTCAGAAAAACTTTGCCTACACTTAAAAATCAGGCGTAGGGAACGAGAGATGGGGAGGGGGGTGGTTTACAAACATCAAACACTTCATTTTTACAAATAAAGAGCCATCATCAATAATAAATGATGAATAAATCAATCAATAAACCAATAAATCAATCAAAAAAAATTTTTTTTTTAAATCACAAATAAAAAATTATTTCTACTCACCTACTGCAGCACTGGGGAGAAGAGGGGGGGGGAGGGGTGAAGAGAAGAGGGGGGAGGGGTGAAGAGAAGAGAGGGGGCGGAGAGGAAGAGAAGAGGGGGAGAAGATGAGAGGTGGGGGGGGGTGGTGGAGAAGAAGATGATGACGGGGGGAGGGGAAGAAGACGACGAAGCCAGGCCCCGCCGAGGACTTGGGGCGGGGCCTGCCCTCAGCGAGATGCCGGGCGGGCGGGCCCCGCCGACGCTGGCTCCAACGAGGACTTCGGGTGGGGCCCGCCCCCAGCGAGAGGCTGGGTGGGCAGCCCCCGTCGCCGAGGTAAGATGCGTCAAGCCACTCGGCCCGGGATAGCGGCGACGTCCCTTCGGCATGGGATAGGGTCGTCGCCCCGGAGACAGGACGCGCAGTTGCCGGCACTATTTTTGGCGCGGGGCTGTAGCTCCGCCCCCAGCAGCTCCTGCTGCGCCGCGCCAAGGTGGAAATCGGCCTACAGCTATCGGAGAATCGCGAGGTAATTATTCGACGCAATTTTTGTTCTATAAATTAGACGGGCCTCTCCAATGTGCGCGCTGTTCTAGCGGGCATCCGAAACTTGAGCCTCTTATGTGACCCGGTGTCAAATTTTGATAATCGCTCCTATGAAGTGCCTTGCGATGTTTTACTCCATTAAAGGCAAGCTATAAATACAAGTTGGTGTTGTTGTTGTAAAACAACCACATCAGACATGTGTATCATACTATCATTGTAGCTTACCCCAAATATTTACAACAGTGTGACAAATATCTACTTTCTATCCACAAACCTTACTTCCTGTTGTCTTGATTTTAGGTCACTTTCATGTCAACATTGAAACTATCTCTTTAAACATGAATGCAACTTTCCATAATAAGCAGTTGTCTGTCTTGATTTGTCGATGAACCAATCGAAACAGTCAAAATGCTCCCCCACTCCCCCCGCCCCCACCAAAAATCTATTTTTTTCTTGATAACTGAAATTTATAAAAATCCAAAATAAGATTTTAAACACAATAAAAAATTCAAAACCTTCCCTATTTCAGAATAACATTGTTAAATGTACCTTCAAGCTTTTACTCAAAGCCTCAAACTATTTCACAAATCTGGACTTCAACTGGAAATGTTTATATCCGAAAGAGTTGCAGAGAGCTTCCAACCATATCTGTGCAGTCTGAGCATATACAATATGTAGAATTTCCCAGCTTGAAATCTGCATCAACATTATTCTGGGAAGATTTGTGAGTTTATTCACTTGTTACAAAAGATTTCTCAAATATTCAATTCAACCTCGTCTCCTTAAAAACATGAACTGTTTTTCTATTATCAGCAGCAATGGTGATTTCTTTGTTTGCCTTTACAACTGCCAACAAAGGTTAGTTATTGAGAATGGATTTCTTGTTCTTCAATTGAAAGGTTGAAAATTCAGTTACAAAATCTTTCCTTTCTGAACCATTTTTGAGGGATTATGCGAATATTTTTATTTAAAATTGGCAAACTGTAAACAACAAAGTTTCAATGTTTTATGAGGTAATTTTTATCTATCGATAGGACGGAGAGCCTGATGGCTTTAAAGGGACCCATTTTCTTGGCTTCCTCCGCCATCAGGCTTGTACTCCCAAATACTGCCAGACCCCAGAAAACCCCAATTTTGCTAGATTCTGTCATCCCAAGGCTCCCAAACCCCCCCCCAATCCAGATGCATCCTAGGACCACCTTACCCAGGACTTCATCCCCATTCCGACAACCTCCTCTCAGTACTCACAAGCTCTAAATCGCGTGTGGTTCATGATCCTAGGGTGACCCTAATGCTTCCAGTCCTTGGGATACTCTCCTTAATGCTCCAGATCACTGGGTCTCTCTCCCAGTGAACCCAGTACCTCTCTGATTGCAAGACCTGTCCTAGTATTCCCACAACTCCTCCTTAATCCTCCAAGACACTGGGATGTCCTCAAAGTATTACTAGACCTGAGACCTCCGCTGTTAATATCAGACCATGGACTGCCCTCAATGCTGATAAATTAGTGTCTTCGATGATATGACTTGGCAAAACACCCATGTTCTTGTACAGTCTCTGACGTACCATAAACAATGCTAGCTTTCATACACATGGATCGAGGTGGGGGAGGTTTATGAGGTGAAAACATGGAATGTAGTTTTATATTTGCAAGGGATGTTTTTGACATTCTTTGGGTGTCACAGCTGCTGAGCAACAGATGTTGGAATGTCTCTGGGATCCAGTAAAAGCAGAACTAAGCCCCATGGTTAAAGGATTTGTCTCCTTGGGCGTCGTTTAATATTTTGAGGATTATCAGACAGAAAGCTGTTTAAAAATGGATTTAAACCAATACCTGCTCCAGACATATCAACGAGTTCGGAGGTCATTTCATATCCGGTCACAGTGATGAAAATTAGGTTCAACAGACTTCCACTGTAAGCCTGCTTCTAAATCTCTGCCCATTAGGAGCCATTGTATGAAATCCTACTGTCCCATTGCCAACCCAGGGCTTCTTCCCGGTTGTCATGGTGCTGATTCAGGGCCTGCAAACTCACTTGTGCTGTTAGTGCAGGGCCTGCTCCTGATTGCACGGTGGTGATCCAGGGACTTCTCCTGCTCTTACAATGCTGGTACATTTCCTGACCTTGGTGCAGGTCCTGGGCCTGTCTTTTTTAGTGTCACTGCAGTCTGTCCCTGTTCTCACTATCTCAGTGCAGGATTTGTCCCTGTTCTCACTATCTCAGTGCAGGATTTGTCCCTGTTCTCACTATCTCAGTGCAGAGTCTGTCCCTGTTCTCACTATCTCAGTGCAGGATTTGTCCCTGTTCTCACTATCTCAGTGCAGGATTTGTCCCTGTTCTCACTATCTCAGTGCAGGATTTGTCCCTGTTCTCACTATCTCAGTGCAGGATTTGTCCCTGTTCTCACTATCTCAGTGCAGGATTTGTCCCTGTTCTCACTATCTCAGTGCAGGATTTGTCCCTGTTCTCACTATCTCAGTGCAGGGTTTGTCCCTGTTCTCACTATCAGTGCAGAGTCTGTCCCTGTTCTCACTATCTCAGTGCAGAGTCTGTCCCTGTTCTCACTATCTCAGTGCAGGGTTTGTCCCTGTTCTCACTATCAGTGCAGAGTCTGTCCCTGTTCTCACTATCTCAGTGCAGAGTCTGTCCCTGTTCTCACTATCTCAGTGCAGGGTTTGTCCCTGTTCTCACTATCAGTGCAGAGTCTGTCCCTGTTCTCACTATCAGTGCAGAGTCTGTCCCTGTTCTCACTATCAGTGCAGAGTCTGTTCCTGTTCTCACTATCAGTGCAGAGTCTGTCCCTGTTCTCACTATCAGTGCAGGGTCTGTCCTTGTTCTCACTATCAGTGCAGAGTTTGTCCCTGTTCTCACTATCAGTGCAGAGTTTGTCCCTGTTCTCACTATCAGTGCAGAGTTTGTCCCTGTTCTCACTATCAGTGCAGAGTTTGTCCCTGTTCTCACTATCAGTGCAGAGTTTGTCCCTGTTCTCACTATCAGTGCAGGTTTGTCCCTGTTCTCAAAGTGCCGATGCTGAACCTGGACATGCTCTTCATGGACAATATCTGAGCACTTCTCAGCAAAGTGAGATGATCAGACTCGTTTGTCTCAGACAAGCTCTTTATGCAAGAGGAGTTTTTCTCTGAAAGAATCATATAGCCCTGAGCTCTGGTAAGGTCAGGCAGCCTTTAGTATAGAGATTACTGTTTGTTGGAGAGCTCTTGCAGCTATCTCTTGGTGTAACATGATGCTTCCCCTCATTATCATCCTCCTGCCTCCATTTCTTTTGAAGCCGAAAAATCAGAATTGCAGGATTTAATGGCTTCAATGATCTTTACAAAGCGGCTTTGACTTGATAAATAGATGACTCCTTCCTTGGTGGTTCATTGAATGACACTGCTCAGTCCTGTCTGTTACAGTCTGACGAGAGGGTTGGGGTAATTATCGCAGTTCAATTGAAAGACCGCTCTCAGTGGAGGAAGAGCATCTGGGAGGGCGCTGAGCACCTCGAGTCTCGTCGCCGAGAGCATGCAATAAAACAAGCACAGGCAGCGGAAGGAGCGAGCGGCAAAGCAGACTCCCCACCCACTCTTTCCTTCAACCACTGTCTGTCCCACCTGTGACAGAGACTGTAATTCCCGTATTGGACTGTACAGTCACCTGAGAACTCACTTTTGGAGTGGAAGCAAGTCTTCCTCGATTGAGGGACTGCCTGTGATGGTGATTTTTGCTGATTGACCTATCTCAGCGACACTGCTGTAGGGAGACGTACTCCATGACCTGCTACAGTGCAAATCCATAAGCCGTTTGGAGATGTTAGAGGAGCCCTCAAGGTAGATTCTCCATCGGATTTCCCATCTTGCCTTATGTGGAAGCACCCCTCCTATTCTCATGGTCTGGACGGGGTTTATGGGAAGGCTCGAGGGGTGACCAATTGACTGTGTACACATTTTTGTGAGGAAATTACTATTTTTAAAAATGTGTGTACAACACATTAGATTGCTATGTGCAGAAATACATTTAACAACTTTATGACTGAAACTCCTTTAAATACTTTTGTGTGCATGGGCTATCTTTGCCTTGCGTCATCGGTTGACCCTTCCTCTAGCACCACATTAAGAAACAGGTAACCAGGATAGCAACTTGTATTTATATAAGAGAAGAATTAGAATTTCTGTAGCACCTTTCACAACCTCCGAACGTCTCAAAGTGCTTTCCAGCCAATGAAGTACTTTTTGAAGGTGGTCACTGCTGTAATGTATCTTTTAATGTAGAAAACATCCCAAGCAGGGGAAAAAAAATACCATAAAGCAGGTCCTGACACCATCCAGTGGCCACATACTCATCTCCATTCCCAGTCCCATAATTTCCAGTCACCTCGTTTAAGCACTTTGCATCCTGCTCCAAAACTGTCCTCATCACACTGCACTTGTATTAATTCCACCATCCTTGCTCCTCCCACCCACATGGTTCTCTGGACATTGGTAAATATTCGCAGATTCCACATACCTATGGGGACCATCTTTCCTAGAGGTCGGCAATCTCTGGCTGTGTTTATGCATCTGGATTTGCTCAGTGTCTAAATTCAGACTGGATGTAAAATGGAGCCATGCGCGGTTACTGCTGTGAGACGAGCGGCTGGTAAATGATCATAAAACGCAGGTTTTGAACGACTCTGTCACTGCCTGTGCCAACTGGCAAAGATCCTTAAAAGAGATTGGGAGTAAATAATACGCCTTTCATTAGCACCCTCGCTATTTTACGAGCAGAGGACAAGGGTCAGAGGCCCCATTTCCTGCTGATATTTTAAAACCAGTGAGGTCAAGGTAGTTTTGTACTTTCTGGATTTCTCCCTGACTTGTTACAGTTTTGAGAGGATGCGGGCACTCACTGGGTGAGTAGCGTGGGTTTTTACTGATTTTTTTTTTTCTTTCTTTCTCCCTTGAGGGTTCAGAATGTTAAAGGATGATGGGGTCATGAGATGCTGCAAGAAAACAAACTGGTTACAAAGCCATTTTTGCTCACTGCTCATTATACAAATAGTGCAGGGAGAATATCTAGAGTTTTCCCAATCTTTTGCCACAACTTGAGCGGAACCCTGGAGAAATGGCCATTTTTAGCCATTTACACCTTTTCCCCAGTGTTGTGCCGAAGCTATGGCAGTAGGCAGAAGACGTATGTTTTTGCTGTTTCCATGTGCTCTGTGTGGAATCATGAGTCTTATAACACCTCCAATTATTAGAATGCAGCCAATCACACTCCGCCACCTACCAGCTAATTACCTGTCCTGTCTTTCTAAACATAATCATCAATCACATGCCTGAAAATCACATTTATCTGTCAGATACCAGAATCTTGAGTCTGGATGATGAATCATCTTTGCAGTCCTGCCTGATACACCCCTCACCCCACATGAAATCTGCCTTAAAAACCAAATGCATTCCTGCAGCTCCCTGACTGCACGAGTGAGCAAACATAACTCTAGGTATGGACAGTACTAAGACATATAGACCAAGAAGGTCCCAGATTCAATCCCTGTACGGTTATCTGATCTCAGCAGTTGAGGGACTATAATCGGCCTTAGCACCCTTGGTCTAGGAAGGGCAAATGAGGCAAGGTTCCAGTGACTTGTTGGAAAGTGCATATACATGAACATTGGGAAAGGCAAAGTTGAGCATGGGTGATGATGCCTGTGAAGTTGAAAAATCTGTCACTATCTAGGCTCCTATATGCAGAACTCATTTTTATAAAGTACTAGAGGGCACCCAGCACCCGTAGATTTGTACCCAGCTTGAATCAGCAGCTAATCTGCCGATTTAGCTGGGTGCTGTAGAGTTTCTACAAATGCCCTCAGTGTCTCTTGCTGGGGAGGAGAAAGATTATTATGGTCGTTGTGTATGATCATTGTCTAGTGATCTCTGGAAAGTACACGTGAGTGGACAAGACGAAGCTCATCCATGATGTCCTTGCAATTGAATAGGCTGCTAATGCTTCAATGTCTGAACCGAGACATTAATAATGACCACTTGTGGCTGATTAACATCTTTACTCAGTGAGGATCAACGTCTTCAAGAGAGGGGAAAAAATCTATCCCCTCACTTCACCTTGATAAATCCTTCGCCCTTTGAAACCTTGTTTAGAAACCCATATTCTGTTTTCAAATCTGGCAATGCTGCTTGTTCCAAAATTGTAAAATTGAAAGAAAATTCAATTAAATACTTGGGTGTTAATGAGGTGCCATTTCATAGGTTGGTACCCAGATATACTGCTTGGTAACCCCCCCCCGCCCTGTTAGTACAGCGGGCTAAGAGCAGGACTGACAGCTATTGCTGCATGGAGGTTGTGGGCCGGGTTACGCCAGGAGATGAGATTTGGAGGAAATTGAACATTAAAGAAATGCACCTGTTTGTAACGGTACAGGTGCAGCGCCTAAAATCTGGCACCCTCGAGACCGAGGCCGTTCCGAATTCCGGGCTTTTCCGGACTTAGGATTTGCTTGCTGACATCACGAATCCGGAAACACCTGAGCCCAGGTTCGGGTATTTCTGGATTTTGGAACATCAGAAAGGGGGGCGGGGTGGGAGTGGATTCCCGCCGAGGAGCTGTTCGGGCTGTCTAGGTCCCGTCGAGGAGGAGGTTGTGGGGCTGAGGAGGATGTCTGGTGCGGGCCCCGCCAAGAGGTGTTCCGGGTGGGCCCCGCCGAGGAGGATGTAGGGCGGGGCCCAACGAGGAGGTGTTCAGGGTGGGCCCCGCCGAGGAGGTGTTCAGGGTGGGCCCCGCCGAGGAGGTGTTCAGGGTGGGCCCCGCCGAGGAGGTGTTCAGGGTGGGCCCCGCCGAGGAGGTGTTTGGGGTGGGCCCTGCCGAGGAGGATGCAGGGCGGGGTCCCCGCCGAGGAGGTGTTCCGGGTGGGCCCCGCCGAGGAGGATGTAGGGCAGGGTCCCCGCCGAGGAGGTGTTCCGGGTGGGCCCCGCCGAGGAGGATGTAGGGCGGGGTCCCCGCCGAGGAGGTGTTCAGGGTGGGCCCCGCCGAGGAGGATGTAGTGCGCGGGCCCCGCCGAGGAGGTGTTCAGGGTGGGCCCTGCCGAGGAGGATGTAGGGCGCGGGCCCCGCCGAGGAGGATGTAGGGCGCGGGCCCCGCCGAGGAGGTGTTCAGGGTTGGTCCCGCCGAGGAGGATGTAGGGCGCGGGCCCCGCCGAGGAGGTGTTCAGGGTGGGCCTCGCCGAGGAGGTGTTCAGGGTGGGCCCCGCCGAGGAGGTGTTCAGGGTGGGTCCCGCCGAGGAGGATGTAGGGCGCGAGCCCCGCCGAGGAGGTGTTCAGGGTGGGCCTCGCCGAGGAGGATGTAGGGCGGGGTCCCCGCCGAGGAGGTGTTCAGGGTGGGCCCCGCCGAGGAGGTGTTCAGGGTGGGCCCCGCCGAGGAGGTGTTCAGGGTGGGTCCCGCCGAGGAGGATGTAGGGCGGGGTCCCCGCCGAGGAGGTGTTCAGGGTGGGCCCCGCCGAGGAGGATGTAGGGCGGGGCCCCCGCCGAGGAGGTGTTCGGGGTGGGCCCCGCCGAGGAGGTGTTCAGGGTGGGCCCCGCCGAGGAGGTGTTCAGGGCGGGCCTCGCCGAGGAGGATGTAGGGCGGGGTCCCCGCCGAGGAGGTGTTCAGGGTGGGCCCCGCCGAGGAGGATGTAGGGCGGGGCCCCCGCCGAGGAGGTGTTCAGGGTGGGCCCCGCCGAGGAGGATGTAGTGCGCGGGCCCCGCCGAGGAGGTGTTCAGGGTGGGCCCTGCCGAGGAGGATGTAGGGCGCGGGCCCCGCCGAGGAGGATGTAGGGCGCGGGCCCCGCCGAGGAGGTGTTCAGGGTTGGTCCCGCCGAGGAGGATGTAGGGCGCGGGCCCCGCCGAGGAGGTGTTCAGGGTGGGCCTCGCCGAGGAGGTGTTCAGGGTGGGCCCCGCCGAGGAGGTGTTCAGGGTGGGTCCCGCCGAGGAGGATGTAGGGCGCGAGCCCCGCCGAGGAGGTGTTCAGGGTGGGCCTCGCCGAGGAGGATGTAGGGCGGGGTCCCCGCCGAGGAGGTGTTCAGGGTGGGCCCCGCCGAGGAGGTGTTCAGGGTGGGCCCCGCCGAGGAGGTGTTCAGGGTGGGTCCCGCCGAGGAGGATGTAGGGCGGGGTCCCCGCCGAGGTGGTGTTCAGGGTGGGCCCCGCCGAGGAGGATGTAGGGTGGGGCCCCCGCCGAGGAGGTGTTCGGGGTGGGCCCCGCCGAGGAGGTGTTCAGGGTGGGCCCCGCCGAGGAGGTGTTCAGGGCGGGCCTCGCCGAGGAGGATGTAGGGCGGGGTCCCCGCCGAGGAGGTGTTCAGGGTGGGCCCCGCCGAGGAGGATGTAGGGCGGGGCCCCCGCCGAGGAGGTGTTCGGGGTGGGCCCCGCCGAGGAGGTGTTCAGGGTGGGCCCCGCCGAGGAGGTGTTCAGGGTGGTCCCCGCCGAGGAGGATGTAGGGCGGGGCCCCCGCCGAGGAGGTGTTCAGGGTGGGCCCCGCCGAGGAGGATGTAGGGCGCGGGCCCCGCCGAGGAGGTGTTCAGGGTGGGCCTCGCCGAGGAGGTGTTCAGGGTGGTCCCCGCCGAGGAGGATGTAGGGCGGGGCCCCCGCCGAGGAGGTGTTCAGGGTGGGCCCCGCCGAGGAGGATGTAGGGCGCGGGCCCCGCCGAGGAGGTGTTCAGGGTGGGCCTCGCCGAGGAGGTGTTCGGGGTGGGCCCTGCCGAGGAGGTGTTCAGGGTGGGCCCTGCCGAGGAGGTGTTTGGGGTGGGCCCCGCCGAGGAGGATGCAGGGTGGGGTCCCCGCCGAGGAGGTGTTCGGGGTGGGCCCCGCCGAGGAGGATGTAGGGCGGGGTCCCCGCCGAGGAGGTGTTCCGGGTGGGCCCCGCCGAGGAGGTGTTCAGGGTGGGTCCCGCCGAGGAGGATGTAGGGCGGGGCCCCCGCTGAGGAGGATGTCTGGCAGGTCGGCGAGGAGGCCCCGAGGTAAGGGCAGCGGCAGTGAGGCGAGCACTGGCAAAGCAAGTCCCGAGGTCAGGCAGCAGCGGGGCCTCGGTCGGCAGGGTAGTCTGGTCTGGATTCCGGAACATTTTACAGATTCTGGACAACCCTGCTGTCTATTGTTCTGGAACATTCTGGATTTCGGAACTCCAGATTCTAGACACTGCACCTGTACCATTAATCTGTGAGCAGCTGGACAACAGTCATTCTTCAGTTTCACTTGTACCAGGGCTCAGGGTGTTTTATTGTTAGTACAGCAACTTACATTGATATAGCAGCTTTAATGTAGTAAAATGGCCCAAGGCGTTTCACAGGACCGTAATCAAAATTTGATACCGAGCCACATAGAGAGATATTGGGTCAAGAGGTAGGTTTTAAGGAGTGTCTTAAAGGAGGAAAGAGAGAGGGGCGGAAAGGTTTAGCAGTGTATTCAGTGGTCTCGCAATGCACATCATGTAACTGAGACACAAGCTATGAGATACATGTTACATAGTGAGTAATCATTGAATATTGAAACTGATATACGATAAAGGTCTAAAATGTACTCGGTTTGTAGAGTGGGTCGGACATGGGTCTCCGATTGCCCACACAGTCAATTTTTGTTTACCATCATGCCACTATGGCATCAAGTGGAGATCAGGCAGTTGCCTGTATGGAGCAAGGGAATATAGGAGTCTTGATCAATGTAGACACAGATCAGTTTTGTAGAAACATAGACATTTACAGCGCAGAATGAGGCCATTTCGGCCCATCATGTCCACGCCAGCCGACAAAGAGCCGCATGACCCTCAGTCAGCAGCCCTAAAGATTGCATAGAAATCTATGAACAATGACGGAAAGGCAAAGAGCACCCAGCTCAACCAGTCCGCCTCACACCACTGCGACACCCCTTGTACTGAAACATTCTACACTCCACTCCAACCAGAGCCATGTGATCTCCTGGGAGAGGCCAAAACCAGATAAAAATACAGGTCAATTTAGGTAGAAAAAATCTGGGAAAATTCCTCTCCGGCCCATCCAGGCGATCGAAACTAGTCCAGGAGATCACCCTGGCCGTATTATGTTCCCTGCAGTACTTACCATTATATCTGCGCCATCCAACAAAAGGTCATCCAGTCTAATCCCAATTACCAGCTCTAGGTCGCTAACCCTGCAGGTTACTGCACTTTAAGTGCCCATCCAACCATCTCTTTAAAAGTGGTGAGGGTTTCTGCATCCACCATTCTTCCAGGCAGTGAGTTCCAGATCCCCACAACCCTCTGCGTAAAGAAGCCCCCCCTCAAATCCCCTCTAAACCTTCCACCAACCACCTTAAAACTATGCCCCCTCGTAATAGACCCCTCCACCAATGGAAATAGACCCTTACTATCCATTATGTCCAGGCCCCTCAATATTTTGTACATCTCAATGAGGTCTCCTCTCGATCTCCTCTGTTCCAATGAGAACAAACCCAGCCTATCCAATCTGTCCTCATAACTAAAAATCTCCATTCCAGGCAGCATCCTATGTGTATGTGTAACAGCTGGTCAGATTTGTACACAGTCACATATAAAGTGCCTTGCACATACATTTACATCTAGAATCAAGCCTCATGCATGCCTCTCTCATGTGATATTTGTCCACAACGCTTGTTTTTTTGTAAATAATTGGAGGGATAAACTTCTGGGGGCCACTCATACGCTGCACACTGCAGTGCAAGTGATATTACATTAGCCTGACATTGAAAAATAGCACTGCTGCATCCTATTAAAAATTGTAAGAGTGGAACGCTGAATAGATTTCAAGGAGGATCAAACAGAAGCAGCTGCTTGAACAAAGCAGAGATTATTGGATACCAAGTCCCAGTGATTAACACTAACCTTCTACTTCCTGCTCAGAACAAAGGAGAGTTTCAGCCTCTTGAGTGATGTCACTGCTCAGAAATGAGCTGGTCTCACAGTTCGAGCCTGGGCACTGCACTGGGACAGGAGGGGGCACATGGCGTTCACAGGAGGGAATAGGAGAATTTCTGCTCTAATACATTTCTCAAATCAGGAAACATTCACCAGTCTTTTAATGGATCCTACTCCATACCATCCAGGGACAGAATAGATCTACCTATTAACCCTTTCTAGATGGATGGGTGGGGAAAAGGTAGAGGCCAGAGAGTTTAACTGTACAATAAAACTATGATTTGTTCATTCCCAGACCTTGGTCGAGTTAGCTGGTTTGAGTCAGAGTGGTAACTAGAGCCAGTGCAATTGCCCTCAGCACCACTGGAATGAAGAAGGGAAATGTCAGCCGGATTCTCACTCCTGATAGCTGCAAAGTGTGTGCGTGTTGATGTTGGATGAGCACAGGCACAGGCTCAGCTTCATGCCTTCCACAGTCAAATATCCATCTGATACTCGCGGGCATGAAGAATGGCCACTTGAGCAAGATGCTGGAGTGCTGCTCGTGCTCACAGTAACATACCCAGGAAGAGTCAGTGGGGGTGAAATAGGTCTTGGGTGGTAGCAGATGGGCCCTGTTTGACACACCGCCTGATTTACATGTCCATTGACTTCAATGGAAATGAAACCGCTTGGTGTGTACAACCAGCGGCCGATTCACTACAACCCGCTCTGTACTACCGCCAGAGATAGAATTTCTACCCAAATGCATTCTGGAGAGGTGGGGAGACGATTGGAAAAAAATAGTGCTCACCGAGTGCCTGGAGCCTGTTGCAATGAGTTCACTGTCTTTTAAACATTTACATGTTGCACAGTATTAGTGGGTACATGTCCATTTATGTTTCATTCTTTAATTCACATTATTTTAGCATATTTTTAATTGGAGTAACTATGGACCATAGATTTTCATTGGCTTTATTAGTGTTTCCGACATTACAAGAGTGACTACATTACATAAGAACATAAGAAATAGGAGCAGGAATAGGCCCTATGGCCCATTAAGCCTGCTCCGCCATTCAATAAGATCACGGCTGATCATCGACCTCAACTCCACTTTCCCGCCCGATCACTATATCCCTTGATTCCCCTAGACTCCAAAAATCTATCTATCTCAGCCTTGAATATATTCAGAGACTCAGCTCTCATTTCAAAAGTACTTATTGACAGTCATTTTCCAACATTCCATTGACTCTGGATCAGTTCCTATGGAGTGGAGGGTAGCCAATGTAACCCCACTTTTTAAAAAAGGAGGGAGAGAGAAAACAGGGAATTATAGACCGGTCAGCCTGACCTCAGTAGTGGGTAAAATGATGGAATCAATTATTAAGGATGTCATAGCAGTGCATTTGGAAAATGGTGACATGATAGGTCCAAGTCAGCATGGATTTGTGAAAGGGAAATCATGCTTGACAAACCTTCTGGAATTTTTTGAGGATGTTTCCAGTAAAGTGGACAAGGGAGAACCAGTTGATGTGGTATATTTGGACTTTCAGAAGGCTTTCGACAAGGTCCCACACAAGAGATTAATGTGCAAAGTTAAAGCACATGGGATTGGGGGTAGTGTGCTGACGTGGATTGAGAACTGGTTGTCAGACAGGAAGCAAAGAGTAGGAGTAAATGGGTACTTTTCAGAATGGCAGGCAGTGACTAGTGGGGTACCGCAAGGTTCTGTGCTGGGGCCCCAGCTGTTTACATTGTACATTAATGATTTAGACGAGGGGATTAAATGTAGTATCTCCAAATCTGCGGATGACACTAAGTTGGGTGGCAGTGTGAGCTGCGAGGAGGATGCTATGAGGCTGCAGAGTGACTTGGATAGGTTAGGTGAGTGGGCAAATGCATGGCAGATGAAGTATAATGTGGATAAATGTGAGGTTATCCACTTTGGTGGTAAAAACAGAGAGACAGACTATTATCTGAATGGTGACAGATTAGGAAAAGGGGAGGTGCAATGAGACCTGGGTGTCATGTACATCAGTCATTGAAGGTTGGCATGCAAGTACAGCAGGCGGTTAAGAAAGCAAATGGCATGTTGGCCTTCATAGCGAGGGGTTTTGAGTACAGGGGCAGGGAGGTGTTACTACAGTTGTACAGGGCCTTGGTGAGGCCACACCTGGAGTATTGTGTACAGTTTTGGTCTCCTAACTTGAGGAAGGACATTCTTGCTATTGAGGGAGTGCAGCGAAGATTCACCAGACTGATTCCCGGGATGGTGGGACTGACCTATGAAGAAAGACTGGGCTTGTATTCAGTGGAGTTCAGAAGAATGAGAGGGGACCTCATAGAAACGTTTAAAATTCTGACGGGTTTAGACAGGTTAGATGCAGGAAGAATGTTCCCAATGTTGGGGAAGTCCAGAACCAGGGGTCACAGTCTAAGGATAAGGGGTAAGCCATTTAGGACCGAGATGAGGAGAAACTTCTTCACCCAGAGAGTGGTGAACCTGTGGAATTCTCTACCATAGAAAGTAGTTGAGGCCAATTCACTAAATATATTCAAAAGGGAGTTAGATGAAGTACTTATTACTTGGGGGATCAAGGGGTATGGCGAGAAAGCAGGAATGGGGTACTGAAGTTGCATGTTCAGCCATGAACTCATTTAATGGCGGTGCAGGCTAGAAGGGCTGAATGGCCTACTCCTGCACCTAGTTTCTATGTTTCTATGTAAAGCACTTTAGGATTTTCTGAGGTCGTGAAAGGCGCTATAGAAATGCAAATCTTCCTTTTTTCTTTTATAGGAGGGAGAACTTTCACAGTGATGCAGTCGCATTGATTCTGGGTTTGATTTGAGCTGGGGGCATGTTTGTGGCCCGTGGGGTGTGGAACCAGAGGGGAGCTCAACGTGAGGCTCGGGCCATTTAAACTCCTGGCCCTTATTTTAATAAACGTAAGAGCATTCAAAATAGACCAAGGTCCACCTAGTTAGCCTTCTACCATCCTGGTAGTCGCATGATACAACGATAATGGAGTTGTTGACTAATCACAGTAATCGATCTCTAACAATGAGTCTACAACAGACCCAGACATGACACAAGGAAATCCCAGTGGTGGAGAGCTTTGGGGATCATAGCTCCAACATTACCTGTTCCTCCCAAGCATGCTACACTTACCTGTCTCAAATTGCTCAGAGACTGTATCCCAGAATGTTATTGCTGAAACAAACTGCTCTAATTTGCAACTAATAAAACCGAATTCCTGCCCAAAACTAGTAGGAGTGATGTCAGGGTCTGTTATGTTTAGAATAACTCCACAAGACTATATATCTTAAGCTCAAACTGTTGTGATCTTGGTCTCTTTATTGTGACTCCAGAGTGAGAAGGCAGCATGATATACCTGCTTGCCCAGGGTGTGCAGGTGACCCTTGGGTCTCCCACAGGTGCGCCCCCTGGTGGCAAGTCTTACACATTGGTAATGTTTACATACATAACATCATTTCCCCCCCAAAGTCTTATGTACAAGTTATTTACAAGTTGAGGCGATCCGGGGCTCTGTGTTCCCGGGTTGATCGCCTGAGTTGAAGTCCTGGCATTGGTAAGTCGGTCGGATCATTGCTGCACTGCGGTGTGGCTGGTCTGATCGGACTGTCGGGCATGGTGGGTTCATCCTCGTGGTTGACCACGAGGTCGATTGCTGGTTGGGTGTGTGTGGGTGGATCAATTATGGTAATGTCCTCTTCAAACTGTTCTTGGTTGTCAGTGACCCGCAGTTTGGTCTGATCCAAGTGCTTTCTGCATGTTTGTCCATTCAAAAGTTTGACAACATACACTCTATTCCCCTCCTTGGCTAACACAGTACCAGCAACCCATTTGGGACCATGACCATAATTAAGAACAAACACAGGGTCATTAACTTCAATGTCGCATGATACAGCCGCGTGATCGTGGTACATGTTATGCCGGTGACGCCAGGTTTCTACATGATCTATTGAGATCTGGGTGGACTAAGGAGAGCCTGGTTTTGAGTGCTCTCTTCATTAGCAATTCTGTAGGGGGAACCCGGGTAAGCGAGTGAGGTCGCGTGTGGTAGCTGAGCAGAATCCGAGATAACCAGGTCTGCAGGGAACCGTCCATCACGCGTTTCAAGCTCTGCTTGATGGTTTGGGGACTGCCTGTTCCACTTCACCATTGGATGCGGGCTTAAACGGCACAGACCTGACATGCTTGATGCCATTGCGGTCATGAACTCGTTGAATTCCGAGCTGGTCACTAACAAGGACATCAGGCAAACCATGGGTGGCGAACATGGCCCGGAGGCTTTCAATGGTGGCAGTGGACGTACTTGACGACATTATTATACATTCAATCCATTTAGAGTAAGCGTCCACTGCTACTACGAATATCTTTCCTAGAAAGGGGCCAGCGAAATCTACGTGGACCCTTGACCACGGTTTGGAGGGCCATGACCACAGACTCAATGGGGCCTCCAAACGTGCGACCTGGCGATAGCCTTCATCATGACTATGCCTGGGTGGATACTGTGAAGGTCGCGTATGAACATGTCCCTGTCTTTTTTTGGCAAAATTACATGATTCCCCCATAGGAGGCAGTCAGAATGGATGGACATTTCGTCCTTGTGTCGGTGGAACGGCTTAATTTCGTCTTGCATTTCCCCCGGGTCCGCCGACCAGCTCCCATTTAGGACGCAGTTTTTTTTACTAGTGATAGCACTGGGTCCTGGCTAGCACTGGGTCCTGGCTAGTCCAGGTCCTGATCTGGCGAGCCCTGACGGGTGATCCCTAGCTCTCAAAAGCATCCATTACAAGGAGCAAGTCTGCGGGTTGTGCCATTTCCACCCCGGTGGTGGGCAATGGTAGCCGACTGAGGGCATCCGCACAGTTCTCCGTGCCTGGTCTGTGGCGGATTACATAATCATACGCAGATAACGTTAGTGCCCATCTTTGGATGCGGGACGAAGCATTGGTGTTAATACCTTTGCTTTCTGAGAACAACGAAATGAGCGGCTTGTGGTCAGTTTCGAGCTCGAACCGGAGCTCAAATAGGTATTGTTGCATTTTTTTAACCCCGTATACGGATGCTAATGCTGCTTTCTCAACCATGCTGTAGGCCCTTTCAGCCTTAGATAAGCTTCTGGACGCATATGCAACCGGTTGCAGTTTGCCTGACCCATTGGTTTGCTGTAACACGCAACAGACCCCATACGAAGATGCATCACAAGCTAGTACTAAACGTTTACACAGGACATACAATACAAGTAACTTGTTGGAACATAGCAGGTTTCTGGCCTTGTTAAAGGCTGTCTCTTGAGCTTTACCCCAAACTCAGTCGTTACCCTTGCGTAGCAATAAATGCAATGGTTCCAGCAAAGTGCTCAACCCCGGTAGAAAGTTACCAAAATAGTTGAGTCCCAGGAACGAACGCAGCTCCGTCACATTCTGTGGTCTGGGTGCATTCTTGATGGCCTCCGTCTTGGTGTCCGTGGTCTGATGCCGTCCGCCGCAATCTTTCTCCCCAGAAATTCGACCTCTGGTGCCAGGAAAACACACTTGGAGCGTTTTAGCCTGATTCCCACTCTGTCCAGTCGCTTGAGAACCTCTTCCAGGTTTGCAAGTGTTCGGTGGTGTTGCCGCCAGTGATCAAGATGTCGTCTTGGAGTACCACGGTGCGCGAACCGATTTCAGCAGACTCTCCTCTGGAAAATGGCCGCTGCCGAGTGAATCCCAAAGGGGCATCTGTGGTATATGAACAGTCCTCTGTGCGTGTTGATGCATGTCAATTTTTTCGAAAGTTCAGCCAGCTCCTGTGTCATGTAAGCAGAGGTTAGATCCAGCTTGGTGAACGACTTTCCCCCCCCCCCACTAGTGCTGCAAACAGGTCATCTGCTTTGGGTAGTGGGTACTGGTCCTGTAACGAGATTCGGTTGATCGTTACCTTGTAGTCTCTGCAGATTCTGACCGTCCCATCGCTCTTCAACACCGGCACAATTGGACTGGCCCACTCGTTGAACTCGACTGGTGATATGATCCCTTCTAGTTGAAGTCTGTCCAGCTCGATCTCGACTTTCTCTCATATCATGTATGGAACCGCTCGGGCCTTGTGATGAACGGGTGTGCATCAGGGACTAGATGGATCAGCACTTTGGCGCTTGTGAAGTTGCCGACCCCTGGCTCGAATAACAACGGGAATTTGTTCAGCACTTGGGCGCATGAGGCGTCATCCTCCGAAGACAGTGCTTCCATCGGATCGTTCCTAACCAGCTTCTGCCGAACAGCGGTGGGCCATCGCCAGGTACAATCCACAGTGGTAAATCATGCACAGCTCCATCGTACGATACCTTCACTGCCGCACTGCCAATGACTGGTATGAGCTCCTTGGTGTAAGTGTGCAGTTTGGTGTGGATCGGGCTTAGTTTTGGCCTTTGTGCCTTGTTGCCCCACAGTTTCTCAAAAGCCTTCTGGCTCATAATTGACTGACTCGCCCCCATGTCCAATTCCATGGAAACGGGAATGCCGTTTAATTTGACTTTTAAAATTATCGGAGGGCTTTTGGTGGTGAAGGTGTGTACCCCATATACTTCCTCTTCAGCCTCGGGTTGATGCCCCTCTTACTCGTTCGGCATGATCCGCGCCGGATCGGTCATCATCTGCCGACTCTGCCACGTAGTGAGTTGCAGCACGTCTGCACATTTGCTGGAGGTGCCCCATTGTTCCACAGCCCTTGCACACGTGCTTGAATAGACATTGATGGGCTCGATGATTACGCCCGCAGCGCCAAAATGGTGCTAATGGATTCGCATTCACGCCCCACAGCGGACTCTGAGTCATCCTAGGTCTGACCTCTGCAGGAGTGTAGGACCTGCCATGTACAGTTCTGCCTGCTGAAGGTATACAGTAGTGTTCCCCAGGGGTCGGTACTGGGACCATTGCTTTTCTTGATATATATTAATGACTTGGATGTGGGTGTACAGGGCCCAACGCTGTTCGGCAGAAGCTGGTTAGGAACGATCCGATGGAAGCACTGTCTTCGGAGGATGACGCCTCATGCGCCCAAGTGCTGAACAAATTCCCGTTGTTATTCGAGCCAGGGGTCCGCAACTTCACAAGCGCCAAAGTGCAGATCCATCTAGTCCCTGATGCACGCCCGTTCATCACGAGGCCCGAGCGGTTCCATACATGATATAAGAGAAAGTCGAGATCGACTTATGCACGGTACTTGCTGGTGAGTTCCGATGCTGCAATGATATCTGTTTAGTGTTATCGTTCGTGGACATAAAAGCCTGGACTATCGTGGTGGCCTTACTCAGATCTAGGGATTCGGCAGACAGCAGTTTGCGAAGAATGACCTCGTGGCTGATTCCAAGCACGAAAAAGTCTCGCAACACTTCCCCCAAAAATCCAGCAAATAAGCACGGTCCCGCAGAGCGTCTTAGGTCGGCGACATAGCTCGCCACGTCCTGGCCCTCGGAGCGGTGGTGCATATAAAAACGATACCTGGCCATCAAGATGCTCTCCTTCGGCTTGAGGTGTTCCCGAACCAGCGTGCACAGCTCTTCATATGTCTTCTCTGTTGGTTTCGTCGGCGCTAGCAGATTTTTGATAAGGCCATATATCGTGGACCCACAAATGGTGAGGAGAATCGCCCTGTGCTTGACCGCGGTTTCTTCCTTGGCCACGAAGTACTAGTTAAGACGCTCAACGAAGGCTTCCCAATCATCACCCTCAACAAATCTCTCAAGAATACCAACAGCATCCATAACTGTGTGAATGTTACTCGTCGCCAATTGTTACATTTAGAAAAACTCCACAAGACTGTATATCTTAAGCTCAAAGTGTTGTGACCTTGGTCTCTTTATTGTGACTCCAGAGTGAGGAGGCAGCATGGTAGACTGCCTTTTATACCTGCTAGCCCAGGATGTGCAGGTGACCCATGGGTCTCCCACAGGTGCGCCCCCTCGTGGCAAGTCTTACACATTGGTAATGTTTACATAAATAACAGGGTCAGTGTGCGGGAGCTGAGGACCGAAGGGAACGGCCCTGGGCATTATGTTAGCGCTGGGGAAGGGGATTGGCAGCAGGCAGCAACACTGGGAAGGAGAGGCAAAGGTGGGCGGGGCTGGGGAAGCCCAAGGGGGAAACACACTGCACCTCCTGGCCCACAGGATTTCACAGAAAAGTGACATTTTTAAACTTACCATGGCCTCGTCTGGCTTATCTGTGACTCCTGCCGTAGTTTTGCTGTCGGTGTGGACCTCTCGATTTCCGAAAGTTAAAATGCTAGTGCGGTGCCAATGATGTAATCGGCCATCACTTTGCAATGTAAAGCAGGCCCCCACCTGTCCTGTGTCTGTTCACAGGTAAGTTAACCCCCCGCCCCCCTGCAGGCACCATTCCTGCCGGACAAGGGGGTTAAAATCTACCCCTCTATTTCTTCATGGTATTTCAATAAAAATTCCCACCCCTCAGTTACTTGAACTCTTCACAGCTCAAACACTGATTGTTCAAATCCTACAGTGTAGTTGACTCATTAACTCATTTGGGTGGTGGAGTCTTTTCTGCTTCTCAGTTACAACTTAGAAAGTTCAAATTTTAAAATCTCTGCCACTATCCTGCTCCCCTCCTGTTCAGATACAGATCTTTCTAATGAAAATTATAAGCAGCTGCAAATGGAAGGAATTTCACAGTGCAATTCATTTTCATCTTAGTGGTGCCTCCGTCAGTAAACAATCAAAGTTTTTCAGTCTTACTGTGTATCAGTCAGCAACAATATTCCTGTTGACTTTCAATTTCCTATTCCAGTTAAGGATAAAGCTCTTTAAAGTATTTTCTCTTTGTCCCCTTTCTGTTGGTTGATAGTCGCAGAATCATTGTGTAAGGGCCCACGCAACAGATGATACAAACTAGGGTTGTATTCAATGTTCCCCCTAATATTTTTGGGGTGTTGAAGCCCATGGAATAAAAGGGACAGTGGCAGTATGGTTACGAAATTGGCTAAGTGACAGGAAACAGAGAAATGGGGAACGGTTGTTTTTCGGACTGGAGGAAGGTATACAGTGGTGTTCCCCAGGGGTCGGTACTGGGACCATTGCTTTTCTTGATATCTATTAATGACTTGGATGTGGGTGTACAGGGCACGATTTCAAAATTTGCAGATGGCACAAAACTTGGAAGTATAGTGAACAGTGAGGAGGATAGTGATAGACTTCAAGAAGACCTAGTCAGGCTGGTGGAATGGGTGGACACGTGGCAGATGAAATTTAATGCAGAAAATGTGAAGTGATACATTTTAGAAACATAGAAACATAGAAAATAGGTGCAGATGTAGGCCATTCGGCCATTCAATAAGATCATGGGTGATCATGGTAGAAAGAGTGAGGAGAGGAAATATAAACTGAAGGGTACAATCCTAAAGGGGGTGCATGAACAGCAAGACCTGGTGGTATGTGCACAAATCATTGAAGGTGGCAGGGCAGGTTGTGAAAGCGGATAAAAAAGCTTACGGAATTCTAGGCTTCATGCATAGAGGTAGAGTAAAAAAAACATGGAAATTATGTTGAACCTGTATAAACTATTGGTTCGGCCTCAACTGGAGTATTGTGTCCAATTCTGGGCACTGCACTTTAGGAAGCATGTGAAGGCCTTGGAGATGGTGCAGAAAAGATTTATGAGAATGCTTCCAGGGATGAGGGACTTCAGTTGTGTGGATAGACTGGAGAAGCTGGGGTTGTTCTACTTAGAGCAGAGAATGTTGAGAGGAGATTTGATCAAGGTGTTCAAAATCATGAATGGTTTGGACAGAGTAGATAGAGAGAAACTGTTCCCATTGGCAGAAGGGTCAAGAACCAGAGGGCACAGATTTAAAGTGATTGGCAGAAGAATCAAAAGTGACAAGAAAAAACTTTTACACAGCGAGTGGTTAGGATCTGGAATGCACTGCCTGAAAGAGTGGTGGAGGCAGATTCAATTACTGTTTTAAAGAGCGAGTTGGATAAGTACCTGTAAGTGGGACTAGCTGAAGTGCTCTTGCAGAGAGTCAGCATGGGCTTGACAGGCCTCCTGTGCTGTAACCATTCTAGGATTCTATGCACAACCCCTCTAAGGGGCTGCACGGCCCATTCAGTTTAGCAAATGTGCAAAATTTAGCATTAGAAAAGCTGGTCCCGTACTTTCAGGAGTGAAGTTAGGCAATACAGGGTGGTAAAAGTTTGGAACTTTCTTCCACAAACAACAATTGGTACTAGGATACTAGGTCAGATTTTAAATCTGAGATTGATAGATTTTTGTTAACCAAAAGGTATTAAGGGATATGGGGGCAAAGGCAGGTATAATGGAGTTAGGTGAAAGATCAGTCATGAGCTCATTGAATGGCGGAACAAGCTCAAGGTGCTAAATGACCTCCTCCTGTTTCTACGTGTTCCTAGTTTTCTGACAATGACATGCATTTTTTGATTATGCCTCTGTGATGTGCTTTGGGCCATTTTTCTACATTAAAGGCGCTGTAAAAATGCAAGATGTCGTTGAAGCCGATCACTATAAAGGTACTTGCCAGTGTCTGATTTTCCAACTCCATCTGTGAGCTTGAGGTTTGAATTACCCCTCCATCCTGCAGTGGAATAGCTGAGGTGCAGAGCTCATTGTGTGCGAGTATGGGAAGGCTGGGTGGGGTAGGTGTCAGGAAAGATTCAGATGAGCTGGACTGATCAGTATTTAGGACTCAGCTGAACTTTTACTCGGACAGAGTCTCGGTGTTGCCAACAGATGGTGCGTCAAATATTTTAACTTGTTTGACTTATTTCTCAGAAGCTGCAGGACTGTTCTCAGAGTTACAAAAGTGGGCTGTAAATACAGTCATCAAATCATCATGCAGTAGGCGTAGCTTCTCCCAGTGGCTCCATGGGTAACTGCCCCATCCAATGTCACACAGATCAGGATGGTCCCAAGTTCAATCCCCCATTTGTGGTCACTTGGCTGATCTCAGCTGGGCTGGTGGAGCTACAATTGATATCAGCATCCAGGTCAAATTAGCTTCTCATCACCAGCTTGTGATCCCCAGCTGGAAAATGCACAGGCCTGAATGTTGGGTGAGGACATGATTGGGCTTGGCTTTGATGCACCTCATGGTCAGTACTCGCAGCCCTCAAGTGAAGAATGGCCTCTTGGATGAGGTATCTAATGATAGGCAGTGCCTGTTGAACTGTACCCCCAGTGCCTTCAGGAGAGAAGGGAAGAAAAGTAGAGGGTCACGGTGAGGGAGGCGGTTTTGCCGTCAGCTATGTCCACTACCAAGCAATGTTTCAGTTTCATGGGATCTAGAACTTGAGAGTACATCAGAATGTGGAGATGGACCTTGTTTTATTAACACTGTAACTCACAATATTTAAACATTTGCAGATTCATTTTCATTTAATTATAGTTGCACACAGAGGAGCTCTTCCTTACTGGAATTGCTGTGATTACTGCCAGAGGACTATCATCTTGCAATGGCTAGAAGGGATGGACTGAGTCTCATATTCATGCCTCTCTCCATTTTGAATTTTTCACACTGCTCTGAGTGTTATGTTGCAGGTCCCCTGAGTGCTGCGTAAATGAGACACAAGGGTTTTGTACAGTTAAAATGTAAAAATATGATGAGCTGCCCATGTGCTGCCAAAAGAAATATTAGTCCTAAATCTGCCCTTGAATCCCATTTGTACCACGGCTGAACTGTAACACTGACATAGACTGCAAACTGAAACCCAGTGCTCACAGCAAGACTATATCCTCTGCAACTGGAGGTGAAACCCAGTTCTGCTATCAGACCACTGTCTCAACAGTGAGTATAACTTCAGCTGAATAGCTGTTCTATTTGTGTTCATCACTGGGGAAGGTGAGGTCCCTAATGTGCTCACTTGCACGCTTCAGCCATCACTGAGCTCCTGGGGGCAAAAGCTTGATGTATTTAATGGATGTCTGATGTCTATTCCTGTTTCTGTGCCAACACTACTGAATGAGCTTTGGTGAATGGGGTCTGTGTCAGTGCCAGTGTGAACAAGGGCTGTGTTCTGAAACTGCTGTGGTGTTCAGTTTCACAGCTTGTCTGAACACTGCAAGAGTTATTGATCCCGGGTCCATGTGGGTTAAGGCTGGAAGTGTGTCACTGGGTAAAGTATGCTGCCTCTTGTATTGCCTCGTTGAGCTTCCTGACCCAACCCATACCACTGATGGTTGCTCTGCTTTCCAGTATTTTTGCTTTGCATTAACCCCAGTATAAAGAGAATGGTGTGCTGAAGCCTGATTGCCAACCCTCCAATCTGGCATCAAAAAGGTAAGGGCCCATCAGAAAGATCTATGAAGACTTTGAGTTAGCTGATTTCCGCTTGGGTAGCAGTTCAGCCACTGCAATTAGTCTGGGCATCCTTGGTCTCACGAGGAAATCCAATCTGGTTCCTACTCCTGACCTCTATCCACTGACTTCAGTTAGGTGCATCCATAGTAAAATCTCCTGCCGACACTGGGGGAAATTCCCTGAAATCAGGCTGGATCATGGTGGTGAATGAGGCATACACCATCTCACTGCCCTAACTGGGATTTTCCTTCCCCCTGCCCGGACCAATACTGGCCCGCTCCTTCCCCGCCTGCTGCATGCGAATAGCCAGGTGAGGCGGGACCCAATCCCTGAAGGAGACCCATCCCATCTGCCCCACTTACCAGCGTTGCCTGGGGCAGCCATCTGAAAGATGTAGTAAAGGCCTTGAGGTTTCTTCCTGTAGTGGCCTCATCTACCACCAGTCGACCATCAAACATTTACCCACCGAAGGCCTCGGTCTCAGCACTACTGGAATTTTCTGCACTGATGGGAGCTTGCCGTTCATACAGGATAAACCCCAACCAGGGAAAATGGCCCCCACAGAACTCCACTCTGAACAAGAGAATCCAGGCATCACTGTCCAGACACACATACAAAGACCGAGTGAGGTTCTAGGGGCAGCCAGTATTTGTGGAGTCAACAGCTGCAGGGGAGGAGGGGAAGAGAAAGTTGATGGGAGAACAGAATCCTTTCAGTGAGATGCATATGTTCCAGACGCATAGCCGGTACCCAATTTTGTGAAAATTTTCTTTGTCGGTGGGGGAAATGCAGTGGTGTGTGTGCATGCACATGTGTGAGTAAAACTACAGGGTAAAGCAGCACATCTTCCACTACATGAACTGGAGTAATATAGTAATGCACTGTAGCACAGTCATTACAAAGCCTTGTCACAATATGCAACTTTGTGTCCTCCCTATTTACACTTAACCTACAAATTTTGGCTGGGTTCGCTGTGTACAGTGAAATGGTTAACAAATCTTTGTGCCAATGCCTAATTTTAACCTTAACACTAGATTACGTGTGTTTGACGCTGAGATCGAGTCAGCTGATTGCTGGCCAGTGTGCATAAACAAAATGAATGCAGCTATTGAGAGTTTACTGCCAAAAATGTGAAGGCAATTTTTTTTCTAAATACACTGTGAAGCTTACTTAGAGCTCTGTCGAGCTCCAAATGGAGAACAGCACGGGAGGGAGTTGGGAATACATTCCTGGTAGCGGTTGAGCAAATTCTCATGTCCTTAATTGGGAACATCTGGATTCAACAGCACAGAATAAAGACTGGCAAGAGTGCAAGGCATCAGTGTGTATAGTATATGTGTGTGTGTGTGTAAAAAGGTCCTTGGGGGTCTATAGAACAGAAGCTCGCCCCTGTTCTCCTATCCCCTGCCCGCCCCCCAAGTGGAGATAATCCTCTGTTTGATTTAATCCACTCCCTCAAAATTTTCACACTTGTCTGAGTGTCGCCATGTTTTAAAAGTTATTTCTTTAAATTCTGCTTTTAGAATTAATTTTGATTACAAAAGTGAGAAAAAAGCAGCTATGAATTCCATGCACCCGATCACCTGGATAGTTCCTCATCTGTTTTTGTAAAATATGAAAAGTTGGTTTACTTCTTAGGATTTCAGTACTGAGGGAGCGCCGCACTGTCGGAGGGGCAGTACTTAGGGAGCGCCGCACTGTCGGAGGGGCAGTACTGAGGGAGCGCTGTACTGTCGGAGGGGCAGTACTGAGGGAGCGCCGCACTATCGGAGGGGCAGTACTGAGGGAGCGCTGTACTGTCGGAGGGGCAGTACTGAGGGAGCGCCGCACTATCGGAGGGGCAGTACTGAGGGAGCGCCGCACTGTCGGAGGGGCTGTACTGTCGGAGGGGCAGTACTGAGGGAGCGCCGCACTATCGGAGGGGCAGTACTAAGGGAGCGCCGCACTGTCGGAAGGGCAGAAAAAAATCAAAGAGCAAGTTATTATTTAAATGGAGAAAGATTGCAAAGTGCCGCAGTACAGCGGGACCTGGGGGTACTTGTGCATGAAACACAAAAGGATGGTATGCAGGTACAGCAAGTGATCAGGAAGGCCAATGGTATCTTGCCCTTTATTGCAAAGGGGATGGAGTATAAAAGCAGGGAAGTCTTACTACAGCTATATAAGGTATTGGTGAGGCCACACCTGGAATACTGTGTGCAGTTTTGGGTTCCATATTTACGAAAGGATATACTTGCTTTGGAGGCAGTTGAGAGAAGGTTCACTCGGTTGATTCCGGGGATGAGGGGGTTGACTTATGAGGAAAGATTGAGTAGGTTGGGCCTCTACTCATTGGAATTCAGAAGAATGAGAGGTGATCTTATCGAAACATATATGATTATAAGGGGGCTTGACAAGGTGAATGCAGAGAAGATGTTTCCACTGATGGGGAGACTAGAACTAGAGGGCATGATCTTAGAATAAAGGGCCGCCCATTTCTTCTCTCAGAGGGTTGTAAATCTGTGGAATTCGCTGCCTCGGAGAGCTGTGGAAGCTGGGACATTGAATAAATTTAAGACAGGAATAGATAGTTTCTTAACCGATAAGGGGTTATGGGGAGCGGGTGGGGAAGTGGAGCTGAGTCCATGATCAGATCAGCCATGATCTTATTGAATAGCGGAGCAGGCTCAAGGGGCCGTATGGCCTACTCTCTTATGTTCTTATGTACTGAGGGAACGCTCCGCTGCACTGTTGGAGGGACAGTACTGAGGGAATGCTGCACTGTCGGAGGGGCAGTACTGAGAGACTGATGCATTGTCAGAGGGGCAGAGCTGAGGGAGCACTACACTGTCGGAGGGGCAGTACTGAGGGAATGCTGCATTGTGGGAGCTGATGTCTTTCAGATAAAACATTAAACCGAGGCCCCAACTGTCCTCTGAGGTGGACGTAAAATATCCCATGGCACTATTTCAAAGAAGAGCAGGTGCGTTATCCCCGGTGTCCTGGGGCCAATGTTTGTCCCTCAACCAACATCAATAGAACAGATTATCTAGTCATTGTCACATTGTTGTTTGTGGGAGCTTGCTGTGCTCAAATTGGCTGCTGCTTTTCTTACATTACAACAGTGAATACACTTCAAAAGTACTTCATTGACTGTAAAGCGCTTTTTGATGTCCTGAGGTTGAGAAAGGCACTATATAAATGCAAGTTCTTTGTTTTGTCTCAAAATTAAATGCTACCTTTCCCCCCTATAAAGCACAATATCTGCTCCCTGTGCTTCTGCCACTGCCACTGTTGATCTGACCTTCTGGCATGCAATAGCCTGGGGTGACCAGCCCTCCTTTTTAAGACATGCCAATCTCTAATATGTACCATTTAAAATTCTTTAAAATTATGTTTAAAATTCTGACTGGTTTAGACAGGTTAGATGCAGGAAGAATGTTCCCAATGTTGGGGAAGTCCAGAACCAGGGGTCACAGTCTAAGGATAAGGGATAAGCCATTTAGGACCGAGATGAGGAGAAACTTCTTCACCCAGAGAGTGGTGAACCTGTGGAATTCTCTACCACAGAAAGTTGTTGAGGCCAATTCACTAAATATATTCAAAAGGGAGTTAGATGTAGTCCTTACTACTAGGGGGATCGAGGGGTATGGCGAGAAAGCAGGAATGGGGTACTGAAGTTGCATGTTCAGCCATGAACTCATTGAATGGTGGTGCAGGCTCGAAGGGCCGAATGGCCCACTCCTGCACCTATTTTCTATGTTTCTATTTTCCACTCCTCATGCTGAAGATTTCACATTTTCTTTATTTTCTCCCCCTTTTTGCTGAAGATGCTAACTCTTGCTGGAGTACAGTACTCCAATACCCAAATGACTTCTTTATGGATTAGCCTTTTAGCTGTGGAGGATGCGACCCTCTGTCCCTACCCAACATCCACACATGCACTATCCAGCAGGTGCATACCCAATTCCCAAGGCTGCTTTACAACACTGGATTTGCAGCTTTCCTGGTTTGTATGGCCTAGGTACCCGCTGAGTGAAGAGACTGATCCAGCGGGGGATTTGCTGCACATGTTACCCAGGCCAGTGACAGCTGTCGGATTGTGGGTTAATCCCACAAAACAATGCCTTCCTGAACGGAGAGAGGGATCGATAACGTGTGCAATTGCAGTCCAGAGGCTGTGTCCCCAAGTGGTAAAAGCTTGAATAATGGATAATCTGCAGAGACAGATTTCTGCTCCCAATTGATACTAGCCCAACTGTTTATGAGCAGCTCGGTACAGTCGACAATCCGTGCTTGTTGCAGGTATAGGCACATGGAACTTCTTGGAGCTGACTCACAAAATAACTGTACTCACAAGCATCTGTGCTTTAAGCTCTTATTTTGTCACGGCCCTGAGAGCTGTGCCACATTAAATGCGATGTGTCTCAACATTGACGATCAAAGGCTAAAGGTAGCAGAAGCTGAAGGGTTAAATCAGTGCTCTAAGTATTGGGAACAGTTGCTTCTGAGGAGTTATGAACAATGGGGTGTCAACATCACATGCCAACTGCACTTGTAAATATCCTAATAATGCATGCACCTTTCAACATGATTTACACCATTGTATTGCTTGATTATAAATAAAGCAAGCTTTGCCAGACTCTCGTTTCATGAAGACAAGCACCCTAGAAATATGAAAGAGGGTTGTGACAGACTGAGTGTAGAGATTAATAAGTGAGCGTGGAGGGGTTTATAGTGAGGGGGTGTGAATGTGGAGGGGTTTATAGTCGGGGGGGGGGGGGAGCGGTTGTGCGTGTGGAGGGGTTTATAGTCGGTGTATGAGTATGGAGGGGTTTATAGTGAGGGTGTGAGTGTGGAGGGGTTTATAGTCGGTGGGGGGGGTGCGTGTGGAGGGGTTTATAGTGAGGGGGTGAGAGTGTGGAGGGGTTTATAGTGAGGGGGTGTGAGTGTGGAGGGGTTTATAGTGAAGGGGGTGTGTGCGTGGAGAGGTTTATAGTAAGGGGTGTGTGAGTGTGGAGGGGTTTATAGTGGGATGGTGAGTGTGGAGGGGTTTATAGTGAGAGGGGTGAGAGTGTGGAGGGGTTTATAGTCGGGGATGTGGAGGGGTTTATAGTGAGGGGGGGTGGTGAGTGTGTGGAGGGGTTTATAGTGAGGGGGCTGTGAGTGGAGGGGTTTATAGTCTGGGTGTGAGTGTGGAGGGGTTTATAGTGAGGGTGGTGTGTAACACTGAGTGTGGAGATGTTGATTTTAGGTTTTGTGTGCTGGTTAATTCGCGATCTTCAGAATTTGCTGCCTTATTAAGCCAACATGAGCTGGCTGCCGTCTTAAATCACTTCATTCTAACAGCAGTTAGTTCCTGTTGCTGCTATTTAATAAGTAAATTGTTTCTGTATGATATCCAGTATATTTTCCTGTCCACTGGCAGTGCACAACTCTGCTACAGTTTGTCAAAAAGAGTGAATGATTCACTCCCGACCCTCTCGTGCCGACAGATACTATCATCATATTCTCGTTCCAGGTGACCTGATTCTGTCCAACAAACTCACAATTCTCTGTGAATCAGCTTTCTTTCTCTGCCCTGCAATTTATTACAATAACACGAGTTAGTCTTCTATTACAATCCTGATATACCCCCCACCCATCACTATAACACTCTGATATACCACACCCGTCACTGTAACACTCTGATATACCCCACACCCCTCACTGTAACACTGATATACCCCATACCCGTCACTGTTGCACTCTGATATACCGCACATCCCTCACTGTAACCCTCTCTGATATATCCCATACCCTCACTGTGATGCTCTCTTATTATAATCTATAGCCCTGACACACTTTATTGGCATGCGGAGGTAAGTTGGAGCGTTTCTGATGAAAGGTCATCAACCTGAAACGTTAACTTTGTTTCTCTCTCAATAGATGCAGCCTGACCTGTGTAATTCCAACATTCTCTGTTTTTATTTTAGCTTAATTGAGAGTTGCAGAGAAAACATTTGAAGCTAATATCTTTATTTGCTCTTTGCTCGCAGGCATAATTGGCACAGTTAAAGTTTCTACACCACCTGTGGTGGAAGCAGAGATGGAGAAACCCATCAGCATCCCATGTGTTCCTGAGATATCCACCCCGAGCACAATGAAATACATCCAGTGGTTTGCTGTAAGTATAATCATATTGCTACTTAACTGACTGATCCCACAATAGTGCACCCTGTCACTGTGTGACTGACTGATCCCACAATAGTGCACCCTGTCGCTGTGTGACTGACCCCTCGATAGTGCGGCCCCGTCACTATGACTGGCTGAGCCCACGATAGTGCGGCCCCGTCACTGTGTGACGCACTGAGCCCTCGATAGTGCAGCCCCGTCACTGTGTGACTGACTGAGCCCTCGATAGTGCGGCCCCCATCACTATGTGACTAACTGAGCCCTCGATAGTGCGGCCCCCATCACTGTGTGACTGACTGAGCCCTCGATAGTGGGGCCCCGTCACTGTGTGACTGACTGAGCCCTCGATAGTGCGGCCCCGTCACTGTGTGACTGACTGAGCCCTCGATAGTGCGGCCCCCATCACTGTGTGACTGACTGAGCCCTCGATAGTGCGGCCCCGTCACTGTGTGACTGACTGAGCCCTCGATAGTGCGGCCCCCATCACTGTGTGACTGACTGAGCCCTCGATAGTGCGGCCCCCATCACTGTGTGACTGACTGAGCCCTCGATAGTGCGGCCCCCATCACTGTGTGACTGACTGAGCCCTCGATAGTGCGGCCCCCGTCACTGTGTGACTGACTGAGCCCTCGATAGTGCGGCCCCCATCACTGTGTGACTGACTGAGTCCTCGATAGTGCGGCCCCCGTCACTATGTGACTGACTGAGCCCTCGATAGTGCGGCCCCCATCACTGTGTGACTGACTGAGTCCTCGATAGTGCGGCCCCCATCACTGTGTGACTGACTGAGCCCTCGATAGTGCGGCCCCCATCACTGTGTGACTGACTGAGCCCTCGATAGTGCGGCCCCCGTCACTGTGTGACTGACTGAGCCCTCGATAGTGCGGCCCCCATCACTGTGTGACTGACTGAGCCCTCGATAGTGCGGCCCCCATCACTATGTGACTGACTGAGCCCTCGATAGTGCGGCCCCCATCACTGTGTGACTGACTGAGCCCTCGATAGTGCGGCCCCCATCACTGTGTGACTGACTGAGTCCATGCTGGTGTGGTCCTGATCCTTTGTGACTGTTGGTAAGCACCCTGGCGCACACAGACATGTGAAAAAATATTGCCACAGGAATTCTGTCACTAAGCTGACAGAGATTATCAGCAAGACTAATGTTCCAAAGGTCTGATTTTCAGACTGCAGGAGAGTATTTATGAAAACTATTTGTTTATTATGTTGAACATGTAGGTTTTGAGAATTTGCATACATAGGTGTGTGTTTATATAGACTTTAATTCTGAATTAATTATAGTTAAATTGGAATTGATTAAATGTTAAATTGATGAACGAACCTATCTGAGCCAAAAGCTGCGTGCTTGTAAAGTTTTGGGAAATTGCTAGCAAGTCGACAGCTGTTCAGCATCTGTTCCACCCATGGCTTCTGATCAGTGAGGGATTGAAGCCAAAGACTCCAATATAATTGCCTCTCAATTCTCCCCGAGCGTGTTGCTCTGTAACAAATCCTGACAAAATGTGGCCTCAAAATAGCACTGAGCTACTGCTCCATGGCTGGTTAGCACAAGGGTTTGTACCGGGTATCTGCAGTGCTGAAGTGGAGGAAGGCATGGAGACATTGCTCAAAGACTACTCTTCAGCATCTCCTGGAGGCCACTGACAGACAGGCACTGTCTGATGCATTAGAGTAGGTCATCTGCTTAGCATTTCAGCTGGTGTGTGGCACAAGGAGAAGCAGCTAAAGGGAGCAAGAATTATAACTATGAAACTTACATTTTATTAAAACTCTTTAAAATTCCAACTTGTATCTGTGTTCAGATGGAGAAGGATACTCGGCAAAGAATCTATTTCCAGGATGGGGAAAGTAGCACTGTCGACAATGCCACCGACTACACTGGTCGGATCAGAGTGGATAAGAACTACACTCTGACCATTGACCATGTTAAGCTCGGAGATGAGCGGACATTTTTGTGCCAAGTTGGCGCTGGTTCAGCAGGCAGCAATGAAGCCCCAACAGAGCTCAAGGTTTACGGTAAGGCTTCTTTTTGGAACAGTCTGTTAGAATCATAGAATGATACAGCACAGTTGGAAGCCTTTCGGCCCATCACACATGTGCCGGCTCTTTGGTAGAGATTTCCAATTAGTCCCACTCCCCTGCTCATTCCCCGTAGTCCTGTAATTTTTTTCCATTCATGTATTTATCCAATTCCCTTTTGAAAGATATTGAATCTGCTTCCACCACCCTTTCAGGCTGTGCATTCCAGATCACAACAATTCATTGCGTACATTTTTCCCCCCTCATGTTGCCTCTGGTTCTTGTGAAAGCGATGGTCGGATCAGTCACTTGACACGTATTGACTTCACATCTGCATTTTGCATTGCGGGAGCAGGTTGGGCAGGCACAGATAAGAGCAGAGCTTTAGATTTTGTGCATGCTTAAAAGTGCCCCTGCTTCGCCATCTTTTTTTTACAATCTCTTTTTTTTTTGCAGATGCACCAGAGATGCCCGAGATCATTCCAAGTGCTACAAGCATATCGATAATGGGGACAATGCCAGCAGAGGTAAGAGGAGCTAAATGCTTATCTCATTTTTACACTTGGAGAATGTTTTACTATGTAAAGAAATTGCTGAGCCTCACAGATGCCTTCTGGTAAAGAAAACAACAGTGCAAATTCTCCCTCAGTACCACACACCTCCACATAACCTGACACCAACGTGTTGCTCTGATCTCTCTAGAGAGTCTTAGTCCTGTTAACTGACAAGGAGTTAGGTCACAGATCAGCCATGATTTCATTGAATGGCGGAACTGGCTTGAGGGGTTAGGAACATAGGAACAGGCTTCCTCCTGTTCCTATGTTCCTAACTCCAGGAAAGGTCTGAATATCTGTTTTAAGAATATATTATAAATAAAGTTAAATGCTGGAAATAGAGAATCTGTAAAAAGAAAAGATGGTTTAATTTTTTGGGTGTCGCCCCTTCATCGGCAATGCTGGATTTTTGTCCTGCGACCGTCCCACTTGCACTCCGAGACGGGGCAGAGTGCAACGAAAATGGAGCGGCTGCTAACTTGCTGATTTACCGCTGCTTTGACTGCTGAGATTTTTGGGTGGACTTGAATCCTGTTGGAATTCCTGCCTGATTTACGGCAGTTTCTGCTCCCACTCACAAACCAATGAACGGTACATTTGGGACACTGCAATTTCCAGCAATACTTAAAGGGACCCTCTGGTGCTGTCGGGTAAAGCTGGATGAAGCTTTTGGAGACATTTTTCTGGCAGTCAATTGTGGTTTTTCCACCTTAATGAATTTGAAATCTTATGTAGTTGCGGCTGAAGGTTCAGCACCCATGTTACCCGCTGATCCACAGCGCTGCTTCTTTCTGTTTCTGACGTGAAGTACATCTCCCATTAAGCTGCTGCTGAAGGCCGTTGACAAGTGGCCGCACCTCTGGGCCACACAAAGAAACTTTGAGCCTCACCTGCCCCGGCAGGTGGGGAAAATGCTTGAAGCTATCATTAAGGAAGAAATAGCGGGACATCTAAATAGGAATAGTGCAATCAAGCAGACGCAACATGGATTCATGAAGGAGAAATCATATTTAACTAATTTACTGGAAATCTTTGAGGATATAATGAGCATGGTGGATAGAGGTGTACCGATGGATGTGGTGTATTTAGATTTCCAAAAGGCATTCGATAAGGTGCCACACAAAAGGTTACTGCAGAAGATAAAGGTACGCGGAGTCAGAGGAAATGTATTAGCATGGATAGAGAACTGGCTGGCTAACAGAAAGCAGAGAGTCGGGATAAATGGGTCCTTTTCGGGTTGGAAACCGGTGGTTAGTGGGGTGCCACAAGGATCAGTGCTGGGACCACAACTGTTTACAATATACATAGATGACTTGGAAGAGGGGACAGAGTGTAGTGTAACACAATTTGCAGATGACACAAAGATTAGTGGGAAAGCGGGTTGTGTAGAGGACACAGAGAGGCTGCAAAGAGATTTAGATGGTTAGGCAAATGGGCTAAGGTTTGGCAGATGGAATACAATGTCGGAAAATGTGAGGTCATCCACCTTGGGAAAAAAAAACAGTAAAAGGGAATATTATTTGAATGGGGAGAAATTACAACATGCTGCAGTGCTGCAGAGGGACCTGGGGGTCCTTGTGCATGAATCCCAAAAAGTTAGTTTGCAGGTACAGCAGGTAATCAGGAAGGCGAATGGAATGTTGGCCTTCATTGTGAGGGGGATGGAGTACAAAAGCAGGGAGGTCCTGCTGCAACTGTACAGGGTATTGGTGAGGCCGCACCTGGAGTACTGCATGCAGTTTTGGTCACCTTTCTTAAGGAAGGATATACTAGCTTTGGAGGGGGTACAGAGACGATTCACGAGGCTGATTCCGGAGATGAGGGGGTTACCTTATGATGATAGATTGAGTAGACTGGGTCTTTACTCGTTGGAGTTCAGAAGGATGAGGGGTGATCTTATAGAAACATTTAAAATAATGAAAGGGATAGACAAGATAGAGGCAGAGAGGTTGTTTCCACTGGTCGGGGAGACTAGAACTAGGGGGCACAACCTCAAAATACGGGGGAGCCAATTTAAAACCGAGTTGAGAAGGAATTTCTTCTCCCAGAGGGTTGTGAATCTGTGGAATTCTCTGCCCAAGGAAGCAGTTGAGGCTAGCTCATTGAATGTATTCAAGTCACACATAGATAGATTTTTAACCAATAAGGGAATTAAGGGTTATGGGGAGCGGGCGGGTAAGTGGAGCTGAGTCCACGGCCAGATCAGCCATGATCTTGTTGAATGGCGGAGCAGGCTCGAGGGTCTAGATGGCCTACTCCTGTTCCTAATTCTTATGTTCTTATGTTCAATACTGTCCCGGAGCACTTAACCTTGTTTCATGGATCCCCGGCAGTGGCCTGCTGCTGCCTGCTTTTAGTAGCTGTGCCGTCATTTCGCTCAGCAAGTCGACAAGTGGCATATTACTGTGACCCGGCCTAACCTGCCTTGAAGCCGCCCACTCCGGTTTTAACGGAGGCAGGACGGAGAGGGGCAACCAATCTGCTCTCAGGAGGCGGGTTGGTCGGTAAAAGCTTTTAAGGAGGCTATGTGCCACCATTTGTACAGGTTTTTTATTTTTAACCGGTTTAGGCCGAGCCAGCAAGAAGCTATCCATAAGGTAAATGTATTTACAGCACTGCTTGTGGGCCAGGAGGAGCAGGAGTGTTTCCCCCGTGGCCCAACGGGTTTACCTGCTTTCAGCTCTATGATCGTTGACTCGCTCTTTTTCCCCCCCCCTCCCCCCCGCTGTAATATCTCTCCCTCCATGCTCTTTCTCCCTTCCCACCCATGATCTCCCCCAACAACCTTGCTCCCCCTGTACGCTCTTTCCCGTCCCCATGATCTCCCCCATGACTTCGCTCTCCCACACTTCGCTCTGCTCCTCAGCTTGTCAATCACTCTGGCTGTTGGGCGGAAAAACTGTAGAAAAATAGTAAAAGACATCCTGCAATTAATATCTGCAGGATTTCCGGGAAACCCATACTTCCACTCAGCTCTGGATGCAATTCCCCATAAAAGTTTGGGTTGTTGTGGCCAGTAATGCCACCCCTCCATATGACAAATGGAAAATGATCTCATTAAAAGAATTGTTGTCATTTTGAATAATGTATGCAACAACATGTATTTTTCTGTAGATATTTTTTTCTACTCGTAATGGAAAGAAAATTCCCTTTAGAGGCATTTGCCCAATTATGGGATATTCGCTGAACCCAGGCAATCCATTGCGTCTGGGTGCAGACCCAGAAAATCTCTCCTATAGTCTCATATAGCTTGTGACAGATAGAAAGAACTTGCATTTATATAGCGACTTTCACAACTTCAGGATGTTCCAAAGCGCTTTATAGCCAATGAAGTATTTTTTAAGCATGCTGGTGATTTACTGTTGACGAAATTGTCATCATTGATGCGCTTTGACAGTCATTGTGGTATATGTCTCTCTTTTTCAGATTGCCAGCTGTAGGACTAGGAATGGTTACCCCGCTCCCAACATCACATGGTACAAGGACCGTATGCCACTGCAAGCTACCGCCATGATGAACGACAGTACGTCACATTCTCATGTCAACTTTCTCATCCCCTCCACCGACAGCTGCCAGCTCTGGCATACACTGCCTGAGAACAGTGAAAAGAGCACCTCCCCTCTATATAAATTGTCGTGTCTAGTATCATCTATCACTCACTTCCTGACTCTGTCTGCACACCAGACACAATTGTCAAAACAGATGTTTTGCAGCCACTAGTTGCTACGTGGAATTCGATTACAATCTGATGTGAGTTTGACCCTCCCACTTACGAGTACCCTGGTTTAGAGTCATCAGGGCAGTGAAGCCAAAGTGAATTTCTGAACAGATTCCTACAAGAAAGTGATAGACTTCAGAAGGAAGACACAGACAAGCTGGTGAAATGGGCAGAATGTGGCAGATTAAATTTTATGCAGAAAGGTGTGAAGTGATTCATTTTGGTAGACAAAAATATATCCTAATGAGAAGGTAAGACTGTAAGAAAAGGGATAACTATCCGTGGTTAACTAAGGAAATAAGGGATGGTATCAAATTGAAAACAAGGGCCAAGACTAGTGGGAAGCCAGAGGATTGGGAAACTTTTAAAAGCCAGCAAAGAACGACTAAAAAAAATAATAAAGGGAAGATAGATTATAGAAGAAGAAACATAGAAATCTACAGCGCAGAAAGAGGTGATTTCAGCCCATCGTGTCTGTGCCGGCCGACAAAGAGCCACACAGCCCTCGGTCACAATAAACCTATCAACAATGAACAATGGTGGAAAGGTAAAGAGCATCTGGCCCAACCAGTCCGCCCCACACAACTGCGACACCCCCTGCACCTCATCATTCTACACTCCACCCAAACCGGAGCCATGTGAAAGTAAACTAGCACGAAATATAAAAACAGATAGTAAGAGTTTCTGCAGGTACATAAAAAGGAAAAGAGTGGCGAAAGTAAATGTTGGTCCCTTAGAAGATGAGACTGGGGAATTAATAAATGGGGAACAGGGAAATGGCAGAGACATTGAACAAATATTTTGTATTGGTCTTCATGGTAGAAGGCACTAATAAATATCCCAATAGTAGATAATCAAGGGGCTATAGGGAGGGAAGAACTTAATACTGTCACTAAAGAAGTACAGGTGCAGCGCCCCGAATCTAGAACCCTTGGGACTGAGGCCATTCCGGATTTTGCGTTTTGCCGGATTTTGGAACGTCTTTCTGACGTCACGAATCCGGAAACACTCGAGCCCAGGTTCGGGTATTTCCGGATTTCGGAACGTCGGTGTGGGGTGGGTGGTGGTGTTCGGCAGTCGATGCGGTTGTTGGCCGGGGAGCAGTTCGGGCAGGGCCCCGTCACCGAGGAGTGGTCGGGCAGGGCCCCGTCACCGAGGAGCGGTCGGGCGGGGCCCGTCACCGAGGAGCGGTGGGGTGGGGCCCCGTCACCGAGGAGTGGTCGGGCAGGGGCCCGTCACCGAGGAGTGGTCGGGTGGGGCCCCGATGCCGGGGAAGGGTTCGGGTGGGCCCCGTCACCGAGGAGTGGTCGGGCAGGGGCCCGTCACCGAGGAGTGGTCGGGTGGGGCCCCGATGCCGGGGAAGGGTTCGGGTGGGGCCCCGATGCCGGGGAAGGGTTCGGGTGGGCCCCGTCACCGAGGAGTGGTCGGGTGGGGCCCGTGGTCGGGTGGGGCCCCGATGCCGGGGAAGGGTTCGGGTGGGACCCCGATGCCGGGGAGTGGTCGGGTGGGACCTGTCACCGAGGAGTGGTCGGGTGGGGCCCCGATGCCGGGGAGTGGTCGGGTGGGACCTGTCACCGAGGAGTGGTCGGGTGGGGCCCCGTCACCGAGGAGTGGTCGGGTAGGGGCCCGTCACCGAGGAGTGGTCGGGTGGGGCCCCGATGCCGGGGAGTGGTCGGGTGGGACCTGTCACCGAGGAGTGGTCGGGTGGGGCCCCGATGCCGGGGAGTGGTCGGGTGGGGCCCCGATGCCGGGGAGTGGTCGGGTGGGACCTGTCACCGAGGAGTGGTCGGGTGGGGCCCCGATGCCGGGGAGTGGTCGGGTGGGGCCCCGATGCCGGGGAGTGGTCGGGTGGGACCCCGATGCCGGGGAGTGGTCGGGTGGGACCTGTCACCGAGGAGTGGTCGGGTGGGGCCTGTCACCGGGGAGTGGTCGGGTGGGACCTGTCACCGGGGAGTGGTCGGGTGGGACCTGTCACCGAGGAGTGGTCGGGTGGGGCCCCGATGCCGGGGAAGGGTTCGGGTGGGGCCTGTCACCGGGGAGTGGTCGGGTGGGGCCTGTCACCGAGGAGTGGTCAGGTGGGACCTGTCACCGAGGAGTGGTCGGGTGGGGCCTGTCACCGGGGAGTGGTCGGGTGGGACCTGTCACCGAGGAGTGGTCGGGTGGGGCCTGTCACCGAGGAGTGGTCGGGCGGGGCCTGTCACTGAGGAGTGGTCGGGCGGGGCCTGTCACTGAGGAGTGGTCGGGTGGGGCCTGTCACCGAGGAGTGGTCGGGTGGGCCCGTCACCGAGGAGTGGTCGGGTGGGGCCTGTCACCGAGGAGTGGTCGGATGGGGCCTGTCACCGAGGAGTGGTCGGGTGGGGCCCCGATGCCGGGGAAGGGTTCGGGTGGGCCCCGTCACCGAGGAGTGGTCGGGTGGGGCCCGTGGTCGGGTGGGGCCCCGATGCCGGGGATTGGTCGGGTGGGGCCCCGCTGCCGGGGAGTGGTCGGGTGGGACCCCGATGCCGGGGAGTGGTCGGGTGGGACCCCGATGCCGGGGAGTGGTCGGGTGGGACCCCGATGCCGGGGAGTGGTCGGGTGGGACCTGTCACCAAGGAGTGGTCGGGTGGGGCCCGTGGTCGGGTGGGGCCCCGATGCCAGGGAGTGGTCGGGTGGGGCCCCGATGCAGGGGAAGGGTCGGGTGGGACCCCGATGCCGGGGCGTGGTCGGGTGGGGCCCCGATGCCGGGGAAGGGTTCGGGTGGGCCCCGTCACCGAGGAGTGGTCGGGCAGGGGCCCGTCACCGAGGAGTGGTCGGGTGGGGCCCCGATGCCGGGGAAGGGTTCGGGTGGGGCCCCGATGCCGGGGAAGGGTTCGGGTGGGCCCCGTCACCGAGGAGTGGTCGGGTGGGGCCCGTGGTCGGGTGGGGCCCCGATGCCGGGGAAGGGGTCGGGTGGGACCCCGATGCCGGGGAGTGGTCGGGTGGGACCTGTCACCGAGGAGTGGTCGGGTGGGGCCCCGATGCCGGGGAGTGGTCGGGTGGGGCCCCGATGCCGGGGAGTGGTCGGGTAGGGGCCCGTCACCGAGGAGTGGTCGGGTGGGGCCCCGATGCCGGGGAGTGGTCGGGTGGGACCTGTCACCGAGGAGTGGTCGGGTGGGGCCCCGATGCCGGGGAGTGGTCGAGTGGGGCCCCGATGCCGGGGAGTGGTCGGGTGGGACCTGTCACCGAGGAGTGGTCGGGTGGGGCCCCGATGCCGGGGAGTGGTCGGGTGGGGCCCCGATGCCGGGGAGTGGTCGGGTGGGACCCCGATGCCGGGGAGTGGTCGGGTGGGACCTGTCACCGAGGAGTGGTCAGGTGGGGCCTGTCACCGGGGAGTGGTCGGGTGGGACCTGTCACCGGGGAGTGGTCGGGTGGGACCTGTCACCGAGGAGTGGTCGGGTGGGGCCCCGATGCCGGGGAAGGGTTCGGGTGGGGCCTGTCACCGGGGAGTGGTCGGGTGGGGCCTGTCACCGAGGAGTGGTCAGGTGGGACCTGTCACCGAGGAGTGGTCGGGTGGGGCCTGTCACCGGGGAGTGGTCGGGTGGGACCTGTCACCGAGGAGTGGTCGGGTGGGGCCTGTCACCGAGGAGTGGTCGGGCGGGGCCTGTCACTGAGGAGTGGTCGGGCGGGGCCTGTCACTGAGGAGTGGTCGGGTGGGGCCTGTCACCGAGGAGTGGTCGGGTGGGCCCGTCACCGAGGAGTGGTCGGGTGGGGCCTGTCACCGAGGAGTGGTCGGATGGGGCCTGTCACCGAGGAGTGGTCGGGTGGGGCCCCGATGCCGGGGAAGGGTTCGGGTGGGCCCCGTCACCGAGGAGTGGTCGGGTGGGGCCCGTGGTCGGGTGGGGCCCCGATGCCGGGGATTGGTCGGGTGGGGCCCCGCTGCCGGGGAGTGGTCGGGTGGGACCCCGATGCCGGGGAGTGGTCGGGTGGGACCCCGATGCCGGGGAGTGGTCGGGTGGGACCCCGATGCCGGGGAGTGGTCGGGTGGGACCTGTCACCAAGGAGTTGTCGGGTGGGGCCCGTGGTCGGGTGGGGCCCCGATGCCAGGGAGTGGTCGGGTGGGGCCCCGATGCAGGGGAAGGGTCGGGTGGGACCCCGATGCCGGGGCGTGGTCGGGTGGGGCCCCGATGCAGGGGAAGGGTCGGGTGGGGCCCATCACCGAGGAGTGGTCGGGCAGGGCCCGTCACCGAGGAGTGGTCGGGCAGGGCCCGTCACCGAGGAGTGGTCGGGTGAGCCCCGTCACCGATGAGTGGTTGGGTGGGGCCCGTGGTCGGGTGGGGCCCCGATGCAGGGGAAGGGTCGGGTGGGACCCCGATGCCAGGGAGTGGTCGGGTGGGGCCCCGATGCAGGGGAAGGGTCGGGTGGGACCCCGATGCCGGGGAGTGGTCGGGTGGGGCCCCGATGCAGGGGAAGGGTCGGGTGGGACCCCGATGCCGGGGAGTGGTCGGGTGGGGCCCCGATGCCGGGGAGTGGTCGGGTGGGGCCGCCGCCGAGGAGTGGTCGGGTGGGGCCTGTCACCGAGGAGTGGTCGGGTGGGGCCTGTCACCGAGGAGTGGTCTGGTGGGGCCCGCCGCCGAGGAGTGGTCGGGTGGGGCCTGTCACTGAGGAGTGGTCGGGTGGGGCCCCGATGCCGGGGAAGGGTTCGGGTGGGGCCTGTCACTGAGGAGTGGTCGGGTGGGGCCTGTCACCGAGGAGTGGTCGGGTGGGGCCTGTCACCGAGGAGTGGTCGGGCAGGGCCTGTCACTGAGGAGTGGTCGGGCAGGGCCTGTCACTGAGGAGTGGTCGGGCAGGGCCTGTCACTGAGGAGTGGTCGGGTGGGGCCTGTCACCGAGGAGTGGTCGGGCAGGGCCTGTCACTGAGGAGTGGTCGGGCAGGGCCTGTCACTGAGGAGTGGTCGGGTGGGGCCTGTCACCAAGGAGTGGTCGGGTGGGGCCTGTCACCGAGGAGTGGTCGGGCAGGGCCTGTCACCGAGGAGTGGTCGGGCGGGGCCTGTCACCGAGGAGTGGTCGGGTGGGGCCTGTCACTGAGGAGTGGTCGGGTGGGGCCCCGATGCCGGGGAAGGGTTCGGGTGGGGCCTGTCACTGAGGAGTGGTCGGGTGGGGCCTGTCACTGAGGAGTGGTCGGGTGGGGCCTGTCACTGAGGAGTGGTCGGGTGGGGCCTGTCACCAAGGAGTGGTCGGGTGGGGCCTGTCACCGAGGAGTGGTCGGGCAGGGCCTGTCACTGAGGAGTGGTCGGGTGGGGCCTGTCACCAAGGAGTGGTCGGGTGGGGCCTGTCACCGAGGAGTGGTCGGGCAGGGCCTGTCACTGAGGAGTGGTCGGGTGGGGCCTGTCACCGAGGAGTGGTCGGGTGGGGCCTGTCACTGAGGAGTGGTCGGGTGGGGCCCCGATGCCGGGGAAGGGTTCGGGTGGGGCCTGTCACCGAGGAGTGGTCGGGCAGGGCCTGTCACTGAGGAGTGGTCGGGTGGGGCCTGTCACCGAGGAGTGGTCGGGTGGGGCCTGTCACCGAGGAGTGGTCGGGCAGGGCCTGTCACTGAGGAGTGGTCGGGTGGGGCCTGTCACCGAGGAGTGGTCGGGTGGGGCCTGTCACCGAGGAGTGGTTGGGCAGGGCCTGTCACCGAGGAGTGGTCGGGCAGGGCCTGTCACTGAGGAGTGGTCGGGTGGGGCCTGTCACTGAGGAGTGGTCGGGTGGGGCCTGTCACCGAGGAGTGGTCGGGTGGGGCCTGTCACCGAGGAGTGGTCGGGTGGGGCCTGTCACCGAGGAGTGGTCGGGTGGGGCCTGTCACCGAGGAGTGGTCGGGTGGGGCCTGTCACTGAGGAGTGGTCGGGTGGGGCCTGTCACCGAGGAGTGGTCGGGTGGGGCCTGTCACCGAGGAGTGGTCGGGTGGGGCCTGTCACCGAGGAGTGGTCGGGCAGGGCCTGTCACCGGGGAGTGGTCGGGTGGGACCCCGATGCCGGGGAGTGGTCGGGTGGGACCCCGATGCCGGGGAGTGGTCGGGTGGGGCCTGTCACCGAGGAGTGGTCGGGTGGGGCCTGTCACCGAGGAGTGGTCGGGTGGGGCCTGTCACTGAGGAGTGGTCGGGTGGGGCCAGTCACCGAGGAGTGGTCGGGTGGGGCCTGTCACCGAGGAGTGGTCGGGTGGGGCCCCGATGCCGGGGAAGGGTTCGGGTGGGGCCTGTCACTGAGGAGTGGTCGGGCGGGGCCTGTCACCGAGGAGTGGTCGGGTGGGGCCTGTCACTGAGGAGTGGTCGGGTGGGGCCAGTCACCGAGGAGTGGTCGGGTGGGGCCCCGATGCCGGGGAAGGGTTCGGGTGGGGCCTGTCACTGAGGAGTGGTCGGGCGGGGCCTGTCACTGAGGAGTGGTCGGGCGGGGCCTGTCACTGAGGAGTGGTCGGGTGGGGCCTGTCACCGAGGAGTGGTCGGGTGGGGCCTGTCACCGAGGAGTGGTCGGGTGGGGCCTGTCACCGAGGAGTGGTCGGGTGGGGCCTGTCACTGAGGAGTGGTCGGGTGGGGCCAGTCACCGAGGAGTGGTCGGGTGGGGCCCCGATGCCGGGGAAGGGTTCGGGTGGGGCCTGTCACTGAGGAGTGGTCGGGCGGGGCCTGTCACTGAGGAGTGGTCGGGTGGGGCCTGTCACCGAGGAGTGGTCGGGTGGGGCCCGCCGAAGTGCTGGCCCCATCACGGACGAGGTGTTGAGGCGGGCTGGCGAGAAGGCCTTGAGGTAAGGGCAGTGGCAGCGAGGTCCGAGGTCGGGCAGCGGCAGGACCTTGTGGTCAGCGGGACCGGATTCCGGAACATTTTACGGATTCCGGACAACCCTGCCATCATTCAGTCCGGATTCTGAAACTCCGGATTTTGGACGCTCAACCTGTAGTACTCGGTAAGATAATGGGACTAAAGGTCGACAAGTCCCCTGGAACTGATGGCTTACACCTAGGATCTTAAAAGAAGTGGCTGCAGAGATAGTGGATGCATTGGTTGTAATCTACCAAAATTCCCTGGATTCGGGGGAGGTCGCATCGGATTGGAAAACCGCAAATGTAACGCCCCTATTTAAAAAAGGAGGCAGACAGAAAGCAGGAAACTATAGACCAGGAAATCCAAATACACCACATCCACTGGTTCCCCTTTATCCACCCTGCTCATTACATCCTCAAAGAATTCCAGCAAATTTGGCAAACTTGGCTTCCCTTTCATAAACCCTGCTGACTCTGCCTGACCGAGTTATGCTTTTCCAATGTCCTCCGACTGCTTCCTTAATAATAGACTCTGGCATTTTCCCAACCACAGATGTTAGACTAACTGGTCTATACTTTCCTACTTAATGACCTATTATCAGTTGGGCAGCCTCTGCCCTGTATTCAGTGTGTGAATGGTTTGTGTAATTAATGTGGGTAGGGAACCATTCACTTCCCAGCGAGTTTAACTGATAACAGCCTTCTGCTTTCTGGCTGGTTTTATGTTTTTCTTTAGAGATCTACATGAAGTCTCAGGCCACGCAGGAACCCAGTGGCCTTTACACCATTGTCAGCACACTTTATTATCTGCCTGAGAAAAAGGACAAAGATTCCAAGTTTTACTGTGAGGTGAGCTACAGGATGCCACTGGGAGTGCACAGAATGATGGAGTCTATTAGAATCAGCATCGCAATAACTTGTAAGTATTCACCAGCATTGCAGAGCAGATTTAAACAGGAACCAGTACAGTCCCAAGGCTGTAGTTGCACGCACAAGTATTTTCTCTCAGACCCTCACAGCCCTGATTTGGAGGCTCTAACTCCTGCATAGAAACATAGAAAATAGGTGCAGGACTACGCTATTCGGCCCTTCGAGCCTGCACCACCATTCAATAAGATCATGTCTGATCATTCACCTCAGTACCCCTTTCCTGCTTTCTCTCCATACCCCTTGATCCTTTTAGCCGTAAGGGCCATATCTAACTCCCTCTTGAATATATCCAATGAACTGGCCTCAACAACTCTCTGCGGTAGGGAATTCCACAGGTTAACAACTCTGAGTGAAGAAGTTTCTCCTCATCTCAGTCCTAAATGGCTTACCCCTTATCCTTAGACTATGTCCCCTGGTTCTGGACTTCCTCAACATTGGGAACATTCTTCCTGCATCTAACCTGTCCAGTCCCGTCAGAATTTTATATGTTTCTATGAGATCCCCTCTCATCCTTTTATGGCCTTACAGCTAAGGGGATCAAGGGGTATGGAGAGAAAGCAGGAAAGGGTTACTGAGGGAATGATCAGCCATGATCTTATTGAAAGGTGGCTCAGCCTTGAAGGGCCGAATGGCTTACTCCTGCACCTATTTTCTATGTTTCTATCCTTCTAAACTCCGGTGAATATAGGCCCAGTCGATTCAGAATCTCCTCATATGTCAGACCTGCCGTCCCGGGAATTAGTCTGGTGAACCTTTACTGCACTCCCTATCAAGAACGTCCTTCCTCAGATTAGGAGACCAAAACTGAACACAATATTCCAGGTGAGGCCTCACTAAGGCCCTGTACAACTGCAGTAAGACCTCCCTGCTCCTATACTCAAATCCCCTAGCTATGAAGGCCAACATACCCTTTGCCTTCTTCACCATCTGCTTTACCTGCATGCCAACTTTCAATGACTGATGTACCATGACACTCAAGTCTCATTGCACCTCCCCTTTTCCTAATCTGCCGCCATTCAGATAATCTGCCTTCGTGTTTTTGCCACCAAATTGGATAACCTCACATTTATCCACATTATACTGCATCTGCCATGCATTTGCCCACTCACCTAACCTGTCCAAGTCACCCTGCAGTCTCTTAGCGTCCTCCTCACAGCTCACACCGCCACCCAGTTTTAGTGTCATCTGCAGACTTGGAGATATTACACTCAATTCCTTCATCTAAATTATTAATGTATATTGTAAAGAGCTGGGGTCCCAGCACTGAACCCTGCAGCATCTCACTAGTCACTGCCTGCCATTCTGAAAAGGACCCACTTATCCCGACTCTCTGCTTCCTGTCTGCCAACCAGTTCTCTATCCATGTCGGTACATTACCCCCCAGTATCATGTGCTTCAATTTTTCACACCAATCTCTTGTGTGGGACCTTGTCATAAGCCTTTTGAAAATCCAAATACACCACATCCACTGGTTCTCCCTTGTCCACTCTACCAGTTACATCCTCAAAAAGTTCTAGAAGATTTGTCAAGCATGATTTCCCTTTCATAAATCCATGCTGACTTGGACCGATCCAGTCACTGCTTTCCAAATGCGCTGCTATTTCATCTTTAATAATTGATTCCAACATTTTCCCCACTACTGATGTCAGGCTAACCGGTCTATAATTACCTGTTTTCTCTCTTCCTCCTTTTTTAAAAAGTGGTGTTACATTAGCTACCCTCCAGTCCATAGGAACTGATCCAGAGTCGATAGACTGTTGGAAAATGATCACCGATGCATCCACTATTTCTAGGGCCACTTCCTTAAGTACTCTGGGATGCAGATTATCAGGCCCTGGGGATTTATCGGCCTTCAAACCCATCAATTTCCCTCACACAATTTCCCAATTAATAAGGATTTCCTTCAGTTCCTCCTTCTCACTAGACCCTCGATCCCCTAGTATTTCCGTAAGGTTATTTGTGTCTTCCTTCGTGAAGACAGAACCAAAGTATTTGTTTAACTGGTCCGCCATTTCTTTGTTCCCTGTTATAAATTCACCTGAATCTGACTGCAAGGGACCTACGTTTGTCTTCACTAATCTTTTTCTCTTCACATATCTATAGAAGCTTTTGCAGTCAGTTTTTATGTTCCCAGCAAGCTTCCTCTCATACTCTATTTTTCCCCTCCTAATTAAACCCTTTGTCCTCCTCTGCTGAATTATAACATTCTCCCAGTCCTCTGGCCAATTTATATGCCTATTCCTTGGATTTAACACTATGCTTAATTTCCCTTGTTAGCCATGGTTGAGCCACCTTTCCTGTTTTATTTTTACTTGAGACATGGATGTACAATTGTTGAAGTTCATCCATGTGATCTTTAAATGTTTGCCATTGCCTATCCACCGTCAACCCTTTAAGTATCACTCGCCAGTCTATTCTAGCCAATTCATGTCTCATACCATTGAAGTTACCTTTCCTTAAGTTCAGGACACTAGTTTCTGAATTAACTGTGTCACTCTCCATCTTAATAAAGAATTCTACCATATTATGGTCACTCTTCCCCAAGGGGCCTCACATAACAAGATTGCTAATTAGTCCTTTCTCATTACACATCACCCAGTCTAGGATGGCCAGCCCTCTAGTTGGTTCCTCGACATATTGGTCTAGAAAACCATCCCTAATACACTCCAGGAAATCCTCATTGTGACCAGTTTGGTTAGCCCAATCTATATGTAGGTTTAAGTCGCCCATGATAACTGCTGTACCTTTATTGCACGTATCCCAAATTTCTCGTTTGATGCTGTCCCTAACCTCACTACTACTGTTTGGTGATCTGTACACAACTCCCACTAGCGTTTTCTGCCCTTTGGTATTCCGTAGCTCCACCCATACCGATTCCACATCATCCAATCTAATGTCCTTCCTTACTTTTGCGTTAATTTCCTCTTTAACCAGCAACGCCACCCCACCTCCTTTCTGTCTATCCTTCCTAAATGTTGAATACTCCTGGATGTTGAGTTCCCAGCCTTGGTCACCCTGGAGTCATGTCTCCGTGATGCCAGTTACATCATATCCGTTAACAGCTATCTGCGCAGTTAATTCGTCTACCTTATTACGAATACTCCTCGCATTGAGGCACAGAGTCTTCAGGCTTGTTTTTTTAACACTCTTTGCCCCTTTAGAATTTTGCTGTAATGTGGCCCTTTTTGCTTTTGCCTTGAGTTTCTCTGTCCTCCACTTTTACTTTTCTTCTTTCTATCTTTTGCTTCTGCGTCCATTCTACTTCCCTCTGTCTCCCTGCATAGGTTCCATCCCCCTGCCATATTAGCTTAACTCCTCCCCAACAGCACTAGCAAACACTCCCCCTGGGACATTGGTTCCAGTCCTGCCCAGGTGCAGACCATCCGGTTTGTAATGGTCCCACCTCTCCCAGAACTGGTTCCAATGCCCCAGGAATTTGAATCCCTCCATTCTGCACCATTCCTCAAGCCACGTATTCATCTGAGCTATCCTGCGATTCCTACTCTGACTAGCACATGGCACTGGTAGCAATCCTGAGATTACTACTTTTGAGGTCCTACTTTTTAATTTAGCCCCTAGCTCCCTAAATTCGTCTTGTAGGACCTCATTCCGTTTTTTACTTATATACACTATTGTCACAGGTATAAGTTTCACTGTGAGCTGACTGGAGCCTGATCCAGAGCCTTCAATTCCCAATCAGTAAGTGCAGGTGCAACTACAGCTCGAAATCTAAGATCGCAATCGCCTGACCGCGAGAATGTAACTCACAGTATCTGGAAGAAATACTGTAGAGGCAGCAGCATGATGGTTCAGCACACTGTGCCACAGGTGGATTGATGCCTGTGATTCTCTGCACTGTGAACTTTGCACTCCCTTCCCAGTGGCAGAAAGGTTGGAGTTTGGGAGCTCAGAGTAGTGGCAAATTGTAGTTTTCACCCACATCTCACAGCCCTGTGCTGCAGAATGTTTACACCATCTAAGTCATATTCTTGATATGTTTCTGAACGAAGAAGACATATGAAGGATTTTATACTAATAAATTACATCATGACTGGGAGGGTTTGATTCATTTTGCAAACTGTGCCCACCTGGGGCTTTCTGATTTCCAGCATTCCCTGACTATCCTGATGTGGGCCTGTTTGTATCAAGGATGCAGGTCCTCTGGTACTTTGTGTAGATTAGTCAGGTGCTGTCAATGGACTCCTCTGAGTATTATTAATAGGCCTCCCTCTTGTGGCAGAAAACAGTTATGGTAACATTTCTGTTTACTCTGCAGGTCCAGAGACTCTGCTCACACATCCTCCAGGTCTGGACTCAAAAAAGTGAAAGTCTTTCTGAACTTGCTGAAACTCTACCCCACTGTCAGTGTCACATAAAGAAAAAAGTCTGCTTAGTGCAATCTGTAATTAGAGCAGAGATAGGCTGCTCTTTTACAGCTGGAAATGTAAATGAGAGTTGCAGGAGGAATTGCTGAGACTGTCAGAAGTGTGTAGGGTACAGAATATGCACTGCTTGTTTTCACCAATTCTGGATTTTCAGCTGTTTAACAATGGGGGATCAGAGTATACCACAGCTGAGCACTTTGAGACTGTACTCCAGCCAAATATCCAAAGCCACCCAAAGACTTTCCTCATTGAGGAGTAAAAATGCACCAAGTACTGCACCATTCTTGAATCTATAGCAATACTGACTATTTGTGATTTTAATTGAGCGAGTGAATATTTAAAATCCATCCCAACAGGATGATGGGATTTGTCTGAAATCTGAATGCTCATTTGTTACTAGTTTTGGTGCTCCATTATGATGAAATTCTCAGCAATTTTACTGGCAGTGAGCAATCAGTTCTTCAGGCTACTCCCACTACCAGGTCTTTTTTTTGTTCCTCACCAGATCCGACAGAGAATGTGGAACTTCTGATCCAGCCCAGTGTGCTGAAGGAGTCAGACAATATGACAATGGAGTGCAAATCCGATGGTTCATCTTCTGTCGAATATACCTTTTACAAAGTGCTGGTGAGAGCAATGTTAAGTCTGTAAGTCTTGTTAATCAAGAAGTAGACAGTTTAGAAGTTCATCAGTGCAATTTGACCTTCTTAAGAAAAAAATATCCTATTTTTTCCCTCCCTTTCTGCTCTTCTTCCTTGAAGCTGCGGACTAGATTAATTATGAATAAATTAGCACTAATAGTACCTTGTGTCCTTCATGTGAGAGCCCAGGAACTGACTTTCAGCAGTTATCTTTCATTAGTCAATCATCGTAGCAAAGTCTAATTATGTCCCTTCCTGATAACCAGATACTTTGCAGCAGAATTCATCGGCTAATAGTCAGGAAATCTGGCTATTCTGCCCCCCGCCCCACCTCCCGACTCTCCAGACCAGCAGCACAGAGGCCAATTGTAGCCCCTGCTATATTTCAGAAAGTTTTGGCCATTTCTCCACAGAACGGATTTGGAATGGGTTATTTTTAAACATGATGTTTTAAAGTATAGTGTGATCACACAAGTTTAAAAAGGCACTGAGACAATAACTGATTAAAATGCTGCTGATTTGATCTTTGATGTTGTTTCCCCAAAATAATAGAAATATTGAGCAATTTGTTAGTCTCAGCAATCAATAACCATCTCCCTACTAGTGTGTCAGGACATCTATGATTCTTTTTGACTGTGAACAAAGAGAAATAAAAAACAGAAATGGAAACACAGGTTGGTATTATTTTATGCAGAATGCTGTGAGGACAGTCAGGCCTACCCAGAAAAGGCTGCAAGGACGTTAGAATGTGTGAGATAAGAACATAAGAAATAGCAGGAGAAGGCCATTTAATACGATCATGGCTGATCCGATCATTGACTCGGGTCCACTTCTCTGCCCGCTCTCCATAACCCCTTATTCCCTTATTGTTTAAGAAACTGTCTATTTCTGTCTTAAATATATTCAATGACCCAGCCTCCACAGCTCTCTGAGGCAGCGAATTCCACAGATTTACAACCCTCTGAGAGAAGAAATTTCTCCTCGTCTCAGTTTTAAATGGGCGGCCCCTTATTCTAAGATTATGCCCTCTAGTTCTAGTCTCCCCCATCAGTGGAAACATCCTCTCTGCATCCAGCTTGTCAAGCCCTCTCATAATCTTGTACGTTTCGATAAGATCACCTCTCATTCTTCTGAATTCCAATGAGTAGAGGCCCAACCTCCTCAACCTTGCCTCATAAGTCAACCCCCTCATCTCTGGAATCAACCTAGTGAACCTTCTCTGAACTGCCTCCAAAGCAAGCATATCCTTTCGTAAATATGGAAACCAAAACTGCATGCAGTATTCCAGGTGTGGCCTCAACAATACCCTGTATAACTGTAGCAAGACTTCCCTGCTTTTATACTCTATCCCCTTTACAATAAAGGCCAAGATTCCATTGGCCTTCTTGACCACTTGTTGTACCTGCATACTAACCTTTTGTGTTTCATGCACAAGTACCCCCAGGTCCCTCTGTACTGCAACACTTTGCAATCTTTCTCCATTTAAATAATAACTTGCTCTTTGATTTTTTTCTTCCAAATAGTTAGGAATTGTATAGTTTATCCAGCAAAACAACACACTGATGTAGGGCAGCGTGGTATGTTCATTATTTTGTATTATTACGTGAAGGCCAGTTGCATTGATTGATCTAAGTGAATGCAATCATAATTGCTGCTCTTTGAAATAAACCAACATAATAATTTGTATCCAGTCTTGTCCAACTGCTTTCTCAGTCCACCTTTAAAGAGATAAAAGAATCGTGTACTAGCCATGAATATCCAGTTCAGAACACAAGGGAATACCATCGTTGCACTCCAGATTACACTATTGTATAGATAACTGTTGGGCAGCATGAGCACAGCAATAAATGTATGATGTTCAGATCGCTAGCACCATTGTACCTGAGAGAATATCGAAGCCAAGGTGCGAATTTGTAACACCCACATACTGCTACTACATCAGGTAATTCAGTACAGATCAAGGATCAAACCTGGGTGTGTTACAGTTCAGGCTTTCTTAGAAATATAGAAACATAGCAAATAGGTGCAGGAGTGGGCCAGTCGGCCCTTCGAGTCTGCACCACCTTTCAATAAGATCATGGCTGATCATTCACCTCAGTACCCCTTTCCTGCTTTCTCTCCATACCCCTTGATCCCTTTAGCTGTAAGGGCCATATCTAACTCCCTCCTGAATATATCCAATGAACTGGCATCAACAACTCTCTGCGGTAGGGAATTCCACAGGTTAACAACTCTGAGTGAAGAAGTTGCTCCTCATCTCAGTCCTAAATGGCTTACCTCTTATCCTTAGACTGTGACCCCTGGTTCTGGACTTCCCCAACATTGGGAACATTCTTCCTGCATCTAACCTGTCCAGTCCCGAGAATACAGTCCCAGTCGATCCAGTGTCTCCTCATATGTCAGTCCTGTCATCCCGGGAATCAGTCTGGGGAACATTCGCTGCACTCCCTCAATAGCAAGAACGTCCTTCCTCAGTTTAGGAGACCAAAACTGAACACAATATTCCAGGTGAGGCCTCACCAAGGCCCTGTACAACTGAAGTAAGATCACCCTGCTCCTATACTCAAATCTCCTAGCCATGGCCAACACACCACTTGCCTTCTTCACCGCCTGCTGTACCTGCATGCCAACTTTCAATGACTGATGTACCATGACACCCAGGTCTCGTTGCACCTCCCCTTTTCCTAATCTGCCATTCAGATAATATTCCGCCTTCATGTTTTTGCCACTAAAGTGGATAATCTCACATTTATCCACATTATAATGCATCTCCCATGCATTTGCCCACTCACCTAACCTGTCTAAGTCCTCCTCACAGCTCACACTGCCACCCAGCTTAGTGTCATCTGCAAATTTGGAGATATTACACTCAATTCCTTCATCTAAATCATGAATGTATATTGTAAATAGCTGGGGTCCCAGCACTGAGCCCTGCGGCACCCCACTACTCACATTCTGAAAAGGACCCATTTATCCCGACTCTCTGCTTCCTGTCTGCCAACCAGTTCTCTATCCACGTCAGTACATTACCCCAAATACCATGTGGTTTGATTTTGCACACCAATCTCTTGTGTGGGACCTTGTCAAAAGCCTTTTGAAAGTCCAAATACACCACATCCGCTGGTTCTTCCTTGTCCACTCCACTAGTTACATCCTCAAAAAATTCTAAAAGATTTGTCAAGCATGATTTCCCTTTCATAAATCCCTGATTTGGATCCTGTCACTGCTTTCCAAATGCGCTACTATTTCATTTTTAATAATTGATTCCAACATTTTCCCCACTACTGATGTCAGGCTAACCGGTCTATAATTACCCGTTTTCTCTTTCCCTCCTTTTTTAAAAAGTGGTGTTACATTAGCTACTCTCCAGTCCACAGGAACTGATCCAGAGTCGATAGACTGTTGGGAAATGATCACCAATACATCCACTATTTCTAGGGCCACTTCCTTAAGTACTCTGGGATGCAGATTATCAGGCCCCGGGGATTTATCGGCCTTCAATCCCATCAATTTCCCCAACACAGTTTCACGCTAATAAGGATTTCCTTCAGTTCCTCCTTCTCACTAGACCCTCGGTCCCCTTGTATTTCCGGAAGGTTATTTGTGTCTTCCTTCGTGAAGACAGATCAAAGTATTTGTTTAACTGGTCCGACATTTCTTTGTTCCCCTTTATAAATTCACCTGAATCCGACTGCAAGGGACCTACGTTTGTCTTCACTAATCTTTTTCTCTTCACATATCTATAGAAGCTTTTGCAGTCAATTTTTATGTTCCCAGCAAGCTTCCTCTCATACTCCATTTTTCCCTCCTAATTAAACCCTTTGTCCTCCTCTGCTGAATTCTAAATTTCTCCCAGTCCTCAGGTTTGCTGCTTTTTCTGGCCAAGTTATAAGCCTATTCTTTGGATTTAACACTATCCTTAATTTCCCTTGTTAGCCACGGCTGAGCCACCTTCCCCGTTTTATTTTTACTCCAGACAGGGATGTATAATTGTTGAAATTCATCCATGTGATCTTTAAATGTTTGCCATTGCCTATCCACCGTCAACCCTTTAAGTATCTTTTGCCAGTCTATTCTAGCCAATTCACATCTCATACCATCGAAGTTACCTTTTCTTAAGTTCAGGACTCTAGTCTCTGAATTAACTGTGTCACTCTTCATCTTAATAAAGAATTCTACCATATTATGGTCACTCTTCCCCAAGGGGCCTCGCACAACAAGATTGCTAATTAGTCCTTTCTCATTACACATCACCCAGTCTAGGATGGCCAGCCCTCTAGTTGGTTTCTCGACATATTGGTCTACAAAACCATCCCTAATACACTCCAGGAAATCCTCCTCCACCGTTTTGCTACCAGTTTGGTTAGCCCAATCTATATGTAGATTAAAGTCACCCATGATAACTGCTGTACCTTTATTGCACGCATCCCTAATTTCTTGTTTGATGCTGTCCCCAACCTCTCTACTACTGTTTGGTGGTCTGTACACAACTCCCACCAGCGTTTTTTGCCCTTTGGTATTCCGTAGCTCCACCGATACAGATTCCACATTATCCAAGCTAATGTCCTTCCTTACTATTGTGTTAATTTCCTCTTTAACCAGCAACACTACCCCACCTCCTTTTCCTTTCTGTCTATCCTTCCTGAATGTTGAATACCCTTGGATGTTGAGTTTGCAGCCTTAGTCACCCTGGAGCCATGTCTTCGTGATGCCAAATATATCATATTCGTTAATTGCTGCCTGTGCAGTTAATTCGTCCACCTTATTACGAATACTCCTCGCATTGAGGCACAGAGCCTTCAGGCTTGTCTTTTAAGACACTGCCCCTTTAGAATTTTGCTGTAATGTGGCCCTTTTTGATTTTTGCCTTGGGTTTCTCTGCCCTCCACTTTTACTTTTGTTCTTTCTATCTTTTGCTTCTGCCCATATTCTGCTTCCCTCTGTCTCCCTGCATAGGTTCCCATCACCGCGCCATATTCGTTTAACCCCTCCCCAACAGCACTAGTAAACACTCTGCCTTGGACATTGGTTCCGGTCCTGCCCAGGTGCAGACCGTCCGGTTTGTACTGGTCCCACCTCCCCCAAAACTGGTTTCAATGTTCAGGAATTTGAATCCCTCCCTTGTGCACCACTCTTCAAGCCACGTATTCATCTGAGCTGTCCTGCGATTCCTGCTCTGACTAGCACGTGGCACTGGTAGCAATCCTGAGATTACTACCTTTGTGGTCCTACTTTTTAATTTAATTCATAGCTCCCTAAATTCAGCTTGTAGGAGCTCATCCTGTTTTTTACCTATATCGTTGGTATCTTCTAACATATTTGTTTTGTGCTTATGAAAAATATGTATTACCGTGTTGATGAAGTGGAAATATACCCCTTTCAGACCACAGTGTTATATGTTAAATAAGAGTTTAATTATTGTCTTGCATGTAGTGTTCATTTCCTGTGTCGCACTTCCTGTAACATTTTCCTGCCCTCACAATTTGTCAATTTGTCAGACTGAAATTTGACTTATTCAGTCATTGTAAATTAGTGGCCGTGATAATGCACTGGGGGCGAAACTGTCCTGCGCCCCGATTGGGAGCGGTAATCTTCCGGGGCCGGGACTTTTATCACCCGGCCTGGAAGTCCCGCTCCCGACACAGAATTGGGCCTTACGCCCCACAAAGGCAGCAAAGCACTGTCTCCGGTGCTCCCCTTTGAGGGGCGGGTTCAGGGCGGTAGGGCAGTACTGAGGCCAGTGCTATGTGGATGCTCCGCGTAGCGTAAACGTACTACAACATCTCTCCCCTGCCATTAATGAGGAGGGCCACTGTGCACACTGCATGGCACTTTGGTGGCCACCCAGGACGCGTGAGACCAGGCCAGTGGCCCGGCACCCAAGACGGAGTGCCGACTAACAAAGATGGTGGCTCGGGGCGCTGCAGGCCTCCCCTTTAAGCAGCAGATGCCAGCCTCATGGCCCGCAGGGCAATTTCCCCCGCAGGACGTTAAAGGGTCGATGAGAGTTGGCGTGCACTGCAATGACATCACCGCCGGTTGTGTGCATGCCCGTGAGCGCGCTGCCAGGACAGCGCCTCTCAAACGTCCGGGGCAATTTCTGGGGAGGTGGTAGTGCCCTCTCCCACAGGCGAAAACATCCTTGTGCTCCGTGAGCGCTCCCCACCCTGTAGGCACTTACGGGGCTATAAAATGGGGCAATTTTGCCCCCTGTGTGTTACATAGCATAACAGCCCTATTATTATAAAACAGTATTTGCTCCAACTTTTCAATACAAAATGCCTCCCTCGTAGGTCTGTGTAACATAGTTTCACAACATGTGGTTCATGTATCACTAAGCCATCGAGAAAGCCCAACACTTTGAATCGCAATACTTTGTCTGCGTAATTTGGCTCCATAGGTGCCGTTTTCCGTCTAAAATGGCGTTCATACATGCACACTTCTGGTGCAGGCTGCGCAGTATGCCATTTTGGTAAGGTTGTTAGAGAGGGCGCTGGGTGTGTGCGCCAAAAGCAGATCATGACATCACTCAACATGCAACGCTAATTTTGCGCCAGCGTTGCCATTTTCGACCTCAACGTTCCAACTAACGCTTTCTCTTAAAAAGAGGCACAGCTGAATGTGCGTTCAGCGGGAAGAATAGCTCCATCAACGCTATTCAAAGGGATCATCAACTGTTTTCAGGTTAGTTACTGATTGATTTCTTCAAGCTCTTGGTGAGTTTGTACAAGTGTTTGGTGGTTTGTTATCTTATTTGAAGTTGCTGAAGTCTTCAGGGAGTGGTGTGGCAGGTTACTTCAAGGCTCAGACCAGTTGCTTCCAGACATGGGTGCACTAGTTTGTATGCCCCCTTGTCCTTCAAAAGAGAGGGAAGTGTGTCAGTGAATGTGGTGCAAAGTGTTTGGGGGAATGTCATGGTTGAATAGCTGGCAGTGTGTGCGAGATGTGAGTGTGCAGCTTTCAACAGTGCTAAGTGTATAAGGGTGAGGTGAAGCTATGATGTGAGGTATGAGTTGTGATTGATAGATTGTTGGGAGGTGAGTGAAGGGGATGGTGAATTGAGCAGTGTCTGAGCCTGGTGGTTCAGTTATAAGGATTTGGCATTTGAAAATGAATTTGCTGACAATGACCACTCGCATGAGGTCATAATATGGTAGAATTCTTTTATTAAGAGGAGAGGGACACAGTTCATTCAGAGACTAGGGTCCTGAACTTAAGGAAAGGTAACTTCGATGGTATGAGAAATGAATTGGCTATGATAGACTGGCAAATGATACTTAAAGGGTTGACAGTGGATAGGCAATTTATAGATCACATGGATGAACTTCAACAATTGTACATCCCTGTCTGGAGTAAAAATAAAACGGGGAAGATGGCTCAACCGTGGCTAACGAGGGAAATTAGGGTTAGTGTTAAATCCAAGGAAGAGGCATATAAATTGGCCAGAAAAAGCAGCAAACCTGAGGACTGGGAGAAATTTAGAATTCAGCAGAGGAGGGCAAAGGGTTTAATTAGAAGGGGGAAAATAGAGTATGAGAGGAACCTTGCATGGAACATCAAAACTGACTGCAAAAGCTTCTATAGATATGTGAAGAGAAAAAGGTTAGTGAAGACAAACGTAGGTCCCTTGCAGTCAGAATCAGGTGAATTTATAATGGGGAGTAAAGAAATGGCAGACCAATTGAACAAATACTTTGGTTCTGTCTTCACTAAGGAAGACACAAATAACCTTCCGGAAATACTAGGGGTCCGAGGGTCTAGCAAGAAGGAGGAACTGAAGGGAATCCTTATTAGTCAGGAACTTGTGTTGGGGAAATTGAAGGGATTGAAGGCCGATAAATCCCCAGGGCTTGATAGGCTGCATCCCAGAGCACTTCAGGAAGTGGCCCTAGAAATAGTGGATGCATTGGTGATCATTTTCCAACTGTCTATCGACTCTGGATCAGTTCCTATGGACTGGAGGGTAGCTAATGTAACACCACTTTTTTAAAAAAGGAGGCAGAGAGAAAGCGGGTAATTATAGACCGGTTAGCCTGACATCAGTAGTGGGGAAAATGTTGGAGTCAATTATTAAAGATGTAATAGCAGCGCATTTGGAAAGCAGTGACAGGATTGGTCCAAGTCAGTATGGATTTATGAAAGGGAAATCATGCTTGACAAATCTTCTAGAATTTTTTGAGGGTGTAACTAGTAGGCTGGACAAGGGAGAACCAGTGGATGTGGTGTATTTGGACTTTCAAAAGATTTTTGACAAGGTCCCATACAAGAGATTGGTGTGCAAAATTAAAGCACATGGTATTGGGGTTAATGTATTGACGTGGATAGAGAACTGGTTGGCAGACAGGAAGCAGAGAGTCGGAATAAATGGGTCCTTTTCAGAATGGCAGGCAGTGAATAATAGGGTGCCGCAGGATTCATTGCTGAGACCCCAGCTTTTTACAATATACATTAATAATTTAGATGAAGGAATTAAATGTAATATCTCCAAGTTTGCAGAGGACACTAAGCTGGGTGAGCTGTGAGGGGGACGCTAAGTGGCTGCAGGGTGACTTGGATAGGTTAGGTGAGTGGGCAAATGCATGGTAGATGCAGTATAATGTGAATGAATGTGAGGTTATCCACTTTGGTATCAAAAACAGGAAGGCAGAATATTAACAATGGTGACAGATTAGGAAAAGGGGAGTTGCAATGAGACCTGGGTGTCATGGTACATCAGTCATTGAAAGTTGGTAAGCAAGTACAGCAGGCAGTGAAGAAGGCAAATGGCATGTTGTCCTTCATAGCTAGAGGATTTGAGTATAGGAACAGGGAGGTCTTACTGCAGTTGTACAGGGCCTTGGTGAAGCCACACCTGGAATATTGTGTTCAGTTTTGGTCTCCTAATCTGAGGAAAGACATTCTTGCTATTGAGGGCATGTAGTGAAGGTTCACCAGACTGATTCCCGGGATGGCAGGACTGACATACGAGGAGAGACTGGATCGACTGGGCCTGTATTCACTGGAGTTTAGAGGAATGAGAGGGGATCTCATAGAAACATATAAAATTCTGACGGGATGGGACAGGACAGGTTAGAGGCAGGAAGCATGTTCCTGATGCTGGGGAAGTCCAGAACCAGGGGTCACAGTCTAAGGATAAGCGATTAGCCATTTAGGACCGAGATTAGGAGAAACTTCTTCACTCAGAGAGTTGTTAACCTGTGGAATTCTCTTCCGCAGAAAGTGTTGAGGCCCTTTCATTAGATATATTCAAAAAGGAGTTAAAAATGGCCCTTACGGCTAAAGGGATCATGGGGTAATCAGAGAACGCAGGAAAGGGGTACTGAAGTTGAATGATCAGCCATGATCTTATTGAATGGTGGTGCAGGCTCGAAGGGCCGAATGGCCTTCTGCACCTAATTTCTATGTTTCTATGTAAACTTCTAGTGGCACTGCATTCAGGTCCTTGGGGCTACACTGCTGGCATTGGTCGCGACAGTTATCTGCTCCCATTGCCTTCTCACAGTTTGCCTGGAAGGCCACCTGGCCCCTGTGGATACAGGACATCTCTCCTTCTGAACTTGGGCTCCGACTGCTGTATCAGAAAATCTGGGAGCCCTCTCTCTGCCATGTTGCATCATCTTCACTCTTTTTCTGTAGGTCACACACTTCTCTACAATGACTTCCAGTACCTGCTGCAGTCAGAATGCACCTCCCCTTTAAGTGCTGCCGGCTAGCTTTAAGAAATGCAGACTAGCTTTAATTGATACTAGCCTCACACGAACTTGGGCTCCTTGCTGAGATGTTCAGCCCTCAATAGCGTGTTTAGTGCTGAACTGCACACTACTAACATTTGCAATAGCAGGCAGCATGAAGTTTGCATGCTGCCTGCATTACTTTAAACGGGCGCGCAAAGCGATCCCTGTGCCTCTTTTCAGGATCTATCGAATTGTTAAATTCTAGTGTCTTAATGTAGTGTAGTGTGGTAGCACACTGGTTCTCACCAGCCATCCTTCTCACTATGTGCGCAAGATCTCTGTTCGGACAAGCAGAAGCCACTGACCAAAATGAGGAGAGCAACAAATTAGCCCATAAGTCACCCTTGCTCATCTTTGTAGACTGTGAGATCACCAGCCCACAGTTTCACCCAGTGAGTTTTGCAGTAGTGTAGAAGGCAGGATACTAAAGAAATGAACATGCAAACCAGTGCTCCTGGCAGCATGAGTGCTGTGCCCATCAAAGACTCGCTGAGCAAAAATAATTTAACACAAGACTGCCTGAGCAATTTGAGGTTAGTCAGATGGAAATAATCTTTGTAACAAGAACTCTGTTCCCCTTCTGATGAACAGGATGGAATCGAGGAGACCTTTGACAACAATGGCAACACCATGGAGGTTAGCCGAGTGAAACGAGTGGACAGTGGTGTTTATGGCTGTAGAGTGCTGGACTTCGAAGTAGAAGACAAGGAATTTAACGTCAACAAGACGGTAACAATCAATTGTACGTATTTTTCTCTCTCCCCTTTTCCCCTTCCTCATCTTCCAATTCTACAAGTGCCAGCTGCCCTATGGTACCCACACTTAGTAATGATTCTTCATGTATCAAGGGGCTATAGGGAGGGAGGAACTTAAAACAATCACTGTCACTAAAGCTTTTGATAAGGTCATAAGAACATAAGAACATAAGAATTAGGAACAGGAGTAGGCCATCTAGCCCCTCGAGCCTGCTCCGCCATTCAACAAGATCATGGCTGATCTAGCCGTGGACTCAGCTCCACTTACCCGCCCGCTCCCTGTAACCCTTAATTCCCTTATTGGTTAAAAATCTATCTATGTGTGATTTGAATACATTCAATGAGCTAGCCTCAACTGCTTCCTTGGGCAGAGAATTCCAGATTCACAACCCTCTGGGAGAAGAAATTCCTTCTCAACTCGGTTTTAAATTGGCTCCCCGTATTTTGAGGCTGTGACCCCTAGTTCTAGTCTGCCCGACCAGTGGAAACAACCTCTCTGCCTCTATCTTGTCTGTCCCTTTCATTATTTTAAATGTTTCTATAAGATCACCCCTCATCCTTCTGAACTCCAACGAGTAAAGACCCAGTCTACTCAATCTATCATCATAAGGTAACCCCCTCATCTCCGGAATCAGCCTAGTGAATCGTCTCTGTACCCCCTCCAAAGCTAGTATATCCTTCCTTAAGAAAGGTGACCAAAACTGCACGCAGTACTCCAGGTGCGGTCTCACCAATACCCTATACAATTGCAGCAGGACCTCCCTGCTTTTGTACTCCATTCCTCTCGTAATGAAGGCCAACATTCCATTCGCCTTCCTGATTACCTGCTGCACCTGCAAACTAACTTTTTGAGATTCATGCACCAGGACCCCCAGGTCCCTCTGCACCACAGCATGTTGTAATTTCTCCCCATTCAAATAATATCCCTTTTACTGTTTTTCTTTCCCAAGGTGGATGACCTCACATTTTCCAACATTGTATTCCATCTGCCAAACCTTAGCCCATTCGCTTAACCTATCTAAATCTCTTTGCAGCCTCTCTGTGTCCTCTACACAACCTGCTTTCCCACTAATCTTTGTGTCATCTGCAAATTTTGTTACACTACACTCTGTCCCCTCTTCCAGGTCATCTATGTATATTGTAAACAGTTGTGGTCCCAGCACCGATCCCTGTGGCACACCACTAATCACCAATTTCCAACCCGAAAAGGACCCATTTATACCGACTCTCTGCTTTCTGTTAGCTAGCCAATTCTCTATCCATGCTAATACATTTCCTCTGACTCCGCGTACCTTTATTTTCTGCAGTGACCTTTTGTGTGGCACCTTATCGAATGCCTTTTGGAAATCTAAATACACCACATCCATCGGTACACCTCTATTCATCATGCTCGTTATATCCTCAAAGAATTCCAGTAAATTAGTTAAACATGATTTCCCCTTCATGAATCCATGTTGCGTCTGCTTGATTGCACTATTCCTATCTAGATGTCCCGCTATTTCTTCCTTAATGATAGCTTCAAGCATTTTCCCCACTACAGATGTTAAACTAACCAGCCTATAGTTACCTGCCTTTTGTCTACCCCCTTTTTTAAACAGAGGCGTTACATTAGCTGCTTTCCAATCCGCTAGTACCTCCCCAGAGTCCAGAGAATTTTGGAAGATTATAACGAATGCATCTGCTATAACTTCCGCCATCTCTTTTAATACCCTGGGATGCATTTCATCAGGACCAGGGGACTTTTCTACCTTGAGTCCCATTAGCCTGTCCAGGACGGCAGGAGATTATCAATCTACTGGTCAGGTGGGCAAAACAGTGGCAAATGGAATTTAATTCGGAGAAGTGTGTGGTAATGCACTTGGGGAGAGCTAATAAGGAAAATGGTGTACACATTAAACGGTAGGCCACTTAATAGTGTAGATTAACAAAGGGACGTTGGAGTGCTTGTCCACAGATCCCTGAAAGTAGCAGGCAAGGTGGGTAAGAAGGCAAACGAATGCTTGCCTTTATTGACCGAGGCAGAGAATACACGAGCAGGGAGGTTATGCTTAAATTGTGTAATACTCTGGTTAGGCCACAGCTGCTTGCAGTTCTTGTCGCCGTATTATAGGAAGGACGTAATTGCACTGGAAAGGGTGCAGAGGAGATTTATGAGGATGCTGTCTGGAATGGAGAATCTTAGCTATGAGGACAGATTGGATAGGCTGGGTTTGTTCTCCTTGGAACAGAGGAGGCTGAGGGGAGACCTCATTGAGATGTATAACATTTTGAGGGGCCTGGATAAAGTGGATTGCAAGGGCCTATTTCCCTTGGTGGAGTGGTTAATTACGAGGGGGCATAGGTTTAAGATAGTTGGTGGAAGGTTTAGAGGAGATTTGAGGGGAAGCTTCTTCACGCAGGGGGTTGTGGGGGTCTGGAACTCGCTTCCTGGAAGGGTGGTGGATGCAGAAACCCTCACTACATTTAAAAGGTGCTTGTTTGAGCACTTGAAGTGCCGTAACCTGTAGGGTTATGGATCTAGAGCTGGCAAGTGTGATTAGATTGGATAACCTCTTGTTGGCTGGCGCAGACATGATGGTAAGTACTTCATGGAATCTAATATGGCCAGAGTGATGATCTGGACTAGTTTCGATCGCCTGGATGGGTTGGAGAGGAATTTTCCCAGAATTTTTTCCCCAATTGGCCTGGGTTTTTATCTTTTTTTGCCTCTCCCAGGAGATTGCATGGCTCCGGGTGGGGTGAAGTGTTAAATGTTGCGATACATGGGGTATCGCAGTTGTGTGGGGTGGACTCATTGGGCCGGATGCTCTTTACCTGTCCACCATTGTTCAGTGTTCATCGGTTTATAAGTGACCGAGGGCCGTGGGGCTCTTTGTCTGCCAGTGCGGACACAATGGGCCGATAAATGGCGGCCTCCTGCACTGTTAATGTCTATGTTTCTAAAGAAGTAGTACTTGGTAAAATAATGAGACTAAAGGTGAACAAGTCCCCTGGGACCTGATGGCCTGCATCCTAGGGTCTTAAAAGAAGTGGTTGCACAGACAGTGGATGCATTGGTTGTAATCTACCAAAATTCTCTAGATTCTGGGGCGGTCCCAGGGGATTGGAAAACTGCAAATGTAACACCACTATTTAAAAAAGGAGGCAGACAGAAAGCCGGAAATAGACCAATTGGACTAACATCTGTCGTTTTGAAGGTGCTGGAGTCCATTATTAAGGAAACAGTAGCAGGACATTTGGAAAAAGCATAATTTAGTCAGAATCAGCATGGTTTTATGAAAGGGAAATCATGTTTGACAAATTTGCTGGAGTTCTTTGAGGATGTAATGAGCAGAGTGGATAAAGGGGAACCAGTGGGTGTGGTGTACAGGATGAACCTCTCTTATCTGAGATTCCCTTATGCGGCACCATTTCAGGGTGCCCTGCTGGAAATCCTACAGCCACAATCCTCAGGTCCGCCACTCCTCCCCACAACTCTCCCTTCGGGGAGTCAGGCCAACTCTTCTGGACCCGCCGACTCTTCAGAGACGGCGGCCTGCCGACTCTGCGGGACCCACTCGGGCCGACGACCTCCCCCGACCTCGGGCGACCCCGCCCTGCCGATGACCTCCCCTCATTCGGCACAGGCCAGGTCCTGAGGATGCCAATTAAGGGAGGTTCAACCTGTATTTGTATTTCCAGAAGGCATTCGATAAGGTGCCATATAAAAAGTTACTGCACAAGATGTCATAGAAACATAGAAAATAGGTGCAGGAGTAGGCCATTCGGCCCTTCGAGCCTGCACCGCCATTCAATATGATCATGGCTGATCATGCAACTTCAGTACTCCATTCCTGCTTTCTCTCCATACCCCTTGATCCCTTTAGCTGTAAGGGCCACATCTAACTCCCTTTTAAATATATCTAACGAACTGGTCTCTACAACTTTCTGTGGTAAAGAATTCCACAGGTTCACGATTCTCTGAGTGAAGAAGTTTCTCCTCATCTCGGTCCTAAATGACTTACCCCTTATCCTTGGACTGTAACCCTGCTTCTGGACTTCCCCAACATCGAGAACATTCTTCCTGCATTTAACCTGTCCAATCCTGTCAGAATTTTATATGTTTTTATGAGATCCAGTGAATTCCAGTGACTATAAGCCTAGTCGATCCAGTCTTTCTTCATATGTCAGTCCTGCCATCCCGGGAATCAGTCTGGTGAACCTTTGCTGCACTCCCTCAATAGCAAGAATCTCCTTTCTCAGATTAGGAGACCAAAACTGTACACAATATCCAAGGTGTGGCCTCACCAAGGCCCTGTACAACTGCAGTAAGACCTCCCTGCTCCTATACTCAAATCCTCTTGCTATAAAGGCCAACATGCCATTTGCCGCCTTCACCGCCTGCTGTACCTGCATGCCAACTTTCAATGACTGATGAACCATGACACCCAGGTCTCGTTGCACCTCCCTTTTTCCTAATCTGTCACCATTCAGATAATATTCTGCCTTCCTGTTTTTGCCACCAAAGTGGATAACCTCACATTTATCCACATTATACTGCATCTGCCATGCATTTGCCCACTCACCTAACCTGTCTAAGTCTTCCTCACAGCTCACACTGCCACCCAGCTTAGTGCCATCTGCAAACTTGGAGATATTACACTCACTTCCTTCATCGAAATCATTAATGTATATTGTAAATAGCTGCGGTCCCAGCACTGAGCCCTGTGGCACCCCACTAGTCACTCCCTGAAATTCTGAAAGGACCTGTTTATCCCGACTCTCTGCTTCCTGTCTGCCAATCAGTTCTCTATCCACGTCAGTACATTACCCCCAATACCATGTGCTTTGATTTTGCACACCAATCTCTTGAGTGGGACCTTGTCAAAATCCTTTTGAAAGTCCAAATACACCACATCCACTGGTTCTCCCTTGTCCCCACTCTACTAGTAGATACATCCTCAAAAAAATTCTAGAAGATTTGTCAAGCATGATTTCCCTTTCATAAATCCATGCTGACTTGGATCCTGTCACTGCTTTCCAAATGCACTGCTATTACATCTTTAATAATTGATTCCAACATTTTCCCTACTACCGACGTCAGGCTGATCGGTCTATAATTCCCTGTTTTCTCTCTCCCTCCTTTTTTAAAAAGTGGGGTTACATTAGCTACTCTCCAATTCATAGGAACTGATCCAGAGTCTATAGAATGTTGGAAAATGACTACCAATGCATCCACTATTTCGAGGGCCACTTCCTTAAGAACTTTGGAATGCAGACTATCAGGCCTTGGGGATTTATCGGCCTTCAGTTCCATCAATTTCCTTAACACAATTTCCTGTCTAATAAGGATTTCCTTAAGTTCCTCCTTCTTGCTAGACCCTCGGTCCCCTAGTATTTCCGGAAGGTTATTTGTGTCTTCCTTAGTAAAGACAGAACTAAAGTATTTGTTCAATTGGTCTGCCATTTCTTTGTTCCCTATTATAAATTCACCTGATTCTGACTGCACGGGACCTACATTTGTCTTCACTAATCTTTTTCTCTTCACATATCTATAGAAGCCTTTGCAGGCAGGCAGTGACTAGTGGGGTACCGCAGGGTTCAGTGCTGGGCCCCCAGCTATTTACAATATACATTAATGATTTGGACGAAGGAATTGAATGTAATATCTCCAAGTTTGCAGATGACACTAAGCTGGGTGGCAGTGTGAGCTATGAGGAGGATGCTACGAGGCTGCAGGGTGACTTGGACAGGTTAGGTAAGTGGGCAGATGCAATATAATGTAGATAAATGTGAGGTTATCCACTTTGGTGGCAAATACAGTGTTAGATCTCTTAATTTCCAATGAAATACGAACTCCGATGGTAGTTTTAACTTTTTAATCTTGGCAGAGAGTGTGAAGCTGCTGGCTGATTGCCAGTTTCTTTTTCTTACTGAAACCACATGGTCAAAATGGCTTTATGGCTGGATCAATTTACAGAAAAGAACTCGCCTTCTTTGACCTTATTGGCTGACTACCCAAGGGTCCTAAAATGTCAAGTTGATTGATGGCTTAATGCAACATGCTACCACTCACGTAGCATCTCTGACTTGTTGTCTGTGAATTTTCACAGCCTGTCTAAATGCAGCCTGTTTGAATTCTCTATCAATCCCCCCTTTGATTCTTTCACAAACTGAATCATAAAACTTCAGGTATCACTGGTTAAACATTCTACAAAATAATTTCATACATGTTAATAGAGTTTCCTTCTAAAATTTGTTGATGTGTTTCGCCACATGTCCGGACTAGTAGCTTCCACACAAATTTACACCAACCCGAGTTCCATCGTGGCCACAATGGAAGTCTGGTTTTAGTAGGTTAATTAACCTTATTCCAATTTAATCCAAATCAATATCTTAATTCAACCAGTAAACAACCTTCCCTTAAGCATAACATACCCCTGTGCCACGTACAGACGGTCTGCTGGGACCTGCAAGGTGTCTCACCTGTGGGACAGCAGCTACAGCCGCCTGGTCACAACAACATTTAATCAACATAAACAAACAATATAAAATTAAAACAATTACAACAAATAGAATTAAACCTTCCACCGATGAAGTTCCTATTGAACCTAGCCATTCAGTGGCTCCGCTCCACAGAGTGAATAATGGGGGTTGCTTAAGTTTTTCTACCTCCTTTTGGATATGCTCCGCTAAGTGGGTAATTTCTTCGGAGCTATCTGGGATATATGTGCAACACTCAGTTCCGAGTAGGGTGCAAGTACTTCCCTTTTCAGCCAGGATGTAATCAAGGGCCAGTCTATTCTGTAGGGCTACTGTGCGGATTGCTACCATTTCTGCATTGATTTTAACTAGGGCCTCTGAGGTATCATTGGCTACCCGTTCCACAACGGATGCCATGTTAATGGATTCCCTTGCCAGTTTGGCGGTCCCATACCCAGGGATCAGGATGGCAAAGAACCTCTCTGTTTCTGTGATAGCTCTCTTAGGACGGTGTAAATGTTCCGACAGTGACTTTATATGATACATATAAGGCACAATGTAGGCTAAATAGCAGGATCCCGTCCAATTCTGGGGCAGCCAAGGGTAGGCCTTGTGGCCACACACCCAATAGGTGCCATTATAGGCAATGAATGTTAGCTGTTTCTTTGTCAGCAACACTCCGGGGCCTGTCCAGGCTTTTCCATCTGTTTTATTCAGAATCCCCGTTACGTTAAAAATTCCCACATCGGCCCATTTTGGACGGTTCCGTGGCTTGATTATATTATAATTCCGGGAGCAGTTACTATACCCCATATTTTGGCCTCCTTTGATGTTTCTGATCAGACAGACCGATTCCCCCGGTCTTCATATTCCCGTTGTATTAGTGATAACAAAAAATGGGGGCCGTTTGGAATTATTGTAGCACGGTTGATATCCCCCTTCAAAGGTAGTCAGATTGTAACCTGCTGACTTCCATTTACTGCCCAGTTTTCCGTATCCTGAAACGCATTGCCTGTTTTATTTTGATTAATTATCCACTCAGCCATTTCCGAGATATTCAAGGGAACTGGCCTCAAGGGAATCCCTCCCTTTGAGTGAATAGGAATATGCGCACACACCCAACAACTAGAAATGTTACCTTGTTTGGCATAAATGTATGACATATATAAAAAGGTATTTACATGTAATTCCCTTGCTACCCTACTATTTCCCTTTGGTGCAGAGGGTCGGCTAGTAAGAAGTAGGCCTATGCCTAGAATAACTACAATCAATAATACAGTAAATTTATATATTTTCGCAAAAAGTAATTGTCCTTATTAGATTTCAGCTTCAGTTACGGGTGCTCGTTTAACGTGTGAAGCGTGGATCCAGGCTTTCTTTCCTTGGACTTTAACAGCTGCCTGGGTGGTCAATAACACTTGATAAGGTCCCTCCCACTTGGCACCCAAAGGTTCTTTATGCAACTTTTTCACATACACCCAGACTCCCGGGATGATGTCGTGTCCTCATTCGGGTGGATTACCCCAAGCTGCCGATACCTGTCGGGAAACAGAACTAATAGCATTGGTTAAGTTCCGACAGTATGATAACAAAGTGTCATTCATTAAGTGAACATCAGCTTTCCGTAAATCGATAGTTCCTGGCAGCAACATGGGTCTTCCTGTTATAATTTCAAATGGGCTTAGACCTGTAGTTCTGTTTGGGGTTGCTCTAATGCTACATAGCACTATTGGTAGTGCCTGGGGCCATGGTGTTCCTTCTTAGTGATATTTGGCAAGCTGTTGTTTCAGAGTTCGATTCATTCGCTCTACTTGTCCTGATGATTGTGGATGATAAGGACAGTGTAAATCCCACGTAATGTAAATGACGCAGGCTCCATCTGGAGTAGGCCACAATCGTTCTTATCTTTAGCCCATATCGGGTGTTCCTTCAATTCTTCTTTCTTCAAAGTTCTAATTGACCATGTCACCCGACCATCCTCGAAATGCAACGATGAATCTACTTGGATTAGAACGTCCATTCCCAAAAGGGGTTGATCTACTGGGCCTATCCAGACCGGCGTGGTTAGTTCATGTGGACCCAGCCCTATAAGTACCGGTGTTGTCCTTTTAATTTCCATTTTATGGCCTCCAACTCCATAGGCTGTACGTGCCCTACCATCCAACGGCAAAAAGTCTCCATATTGTAGGGGTAAGCATGTTAATTCCACCCCTGTGTCTAAAAGACAGTCCACATCCTTATCGCCCACCCTCACAGTTATATATAGCCCATCTCCCCTCTGTTGTATTAGTGCGAGGAGGGGGGCCAGGGAGGGCTCTCATCGTTTTTTGCTATCCCAAGTAACTCCTTCTGTTGTTGTATTGTCAGTCACTTAAATGCTTCTATGAGGTTGTTATCTTGTGACAAGCCTGGTTTGTTGGCTGAATTGTATCCCTGGCTGCGTCCTCTTCCCCAGCCACGACCTTTCTGTTTTGCCCTGCACGTCTTGGCCCAGTGACCTTCTTTCCCACAATAATGACATTTTCTGGGTAATTTTCCTAATAACTGTTTATCGGAATTCTGGGATTTCCATCCCGTAGCCTGTACAGCTCGGACTTTAGCTCCCATATCCCGAAGTAATTGATTACATCGATCCACCAATGCTGCAAAGGTAGTTCCTCTACCTTCCCAGTCCGGTAACACTACCTTAAGCATTTTGGACAGTTCTGGCTTTAGACCTGCCACGAAAGCTGCTTTCAGGGGTCCAAACACTTGTTCATCCATTTCCTCATCCGTATTATTCATACCCGAATGTTCTAGCCACGTGCATCTAAACCGCTCATCATACTCCAGGACCTCCTCTGTTCCTTTCTGTTGGCAGGCTGCAATTTTTCCCCAGTCTGTCTTAGCTGGACTGAAGGCTTGCAGCCAGTGTTTAATCGCCTCCCATCCTGCGTCTAATTCTTGCTCATTCTGCCCCAAAGCTTCATCTACCTTGTCGTACAATTTTCTTCCCTGTGTTTTTGACACCATTATGGTCAAAATTTGCACTCCGTCCCAGGGATGAAGTTGATATATATTTCTTAAGCGGTGCAATTGGTCCCACGTTTTTACTCCCCCTTTCTTTGGATTGGGCAATTCCTTGGACCATTTATCAATTTTCTCTGGGTCTGCCGGAGCATGAACTAAGTATTCTGCATACACCCTTCTCTTTGTTTTTTTGGTTCCGCCTTCATCCGCAGTCTCTTCTGATTTGACTACAACTCGTCTTTTTTTAAACGGGGCAAAGCGCACCCCTAATTCTTCATCATCCTCCGACACTGTATTGTCGGAGGATTCAGAAACCGTATCTATTCCTCGGTCGTGTCTTCGGGTTTGTGCTTTTAATTTATCCAAACATGGGTACCCTGGGAATTGATCAATACATTTTCCTTTTCCTATTACTGTCTCTTGACCTAATGATTTTTTCCATTCTTTAATTTCACCTTTAAGATCTTTAACTTCCGCTTTCAGCTTTTCAAGTTCAAGCTTTTTCTGTCGCAGCTGTGCACAAACAGCTTGCAATTGATCCTTTGTACTGGTCAGTTCTCGATCATGTTGGGAACGCATTATAATTTCATTCCGGTTTCGGATCTGGCCCATAACCGCTAGGGACCATCTAGTTCGCTCTTTATTTTTCATACGGGTCGTTTTTCCCCAGACCCTTTTAATCTCGTCCAAGGACCATTGTCCTTTGGAGGTTCCGTACTTTTGTTCGATCTTAATACAGGTTTTAGATAAGTTGAATTGTTGCTCTATGTATTCTTTCAATTGTTCGAGAATTAAATCTAGCGAAACTTCAGGTGGTGCCTGCCCACCTTTAACAGTTGTAGGCAATTCTTTGTTCTTATCTCCTGCTGCCATTATACTGAGTTCTTGAGTCGTAGGCTTGCTAGCCGATCAATAGGTCGGTGATTAATTAACTAACACACCGCCGAAGTTTAGACGTCTATGGGACCTCGAGCCGACTACCAACTGGAGGGTTCGCAAACCGGAGGCTTTTGGAATCGCGTAGAAAGAGAGGCGAATTTAGACTTCTGACCGAGGACATTTTTTTAAAAAGAGGAGTCCTTACCTCAATATGTAGGTCCGATGTCCAAAATTCAGTTTCTTTCCTCAGCGATCCTGTTCGCAGCGCCAAAATTGTTAGATCTCTTAATTTCCAATGAAATATGAACTCCGATGGTAGTTTTAACTTTTTAATCTTGGCAGAGAGTAACAAGCTGCTGGCTGATTGCCAGTTTCTTTGTCTTACTGAAACCACATGGTCAAAATGGCTGTATTTATGCCTGGATCAATTTACAGAAAAGAACTCGCCTTCTTTGACCTTATTGGCTGACTACCCAAGGGTCCTAAAATGTCAAGTTGATTGATGGCTTAATGGAACATGCTACCACTCACGTAGCATCTCTGACTTGTTGTCTGTGAATTTTCACAGCCTGTCTAAATGCAGCCTGTTTGAATTCTCTATCATACAGGGAGGCGGAATATTATCTGAATGGTGACAGATTAGGAAAAGGGGAGGTGCAATGAGACCTGGATGTCATGGTACATCAGTCATTGGAAGTTGACATGCAGGTACAGCAGGTGGTGAAGAAGGCAAATGGCATGTTGGCCTTCAGAGCGAGAGGATTTGAGTATAGGAGCAGGGAGGTCTTACTGCAGTTGTATAGGGCCTTGGTGAGGCCACACATTGAATATTGTGTACAATTTTGGTCTAATCTGAGGAAGGACATTCTTGCTATTGAGAGAGTGCAGCGAAGGTTCACCAGACTGATTCCCGGGATGGAAGGACTGACATATGAAGAAAGACTGGATCGACTAGGCTTATATTCACTGAAATTTAGAAGAATGAGAGGGGATCTCATAGAAACATATAAAATTCTGACGGGATTGGACAGGTTAGATGCAGGAAGCATGTTCCCGATGTTGGGGAAGTCCAGAACCAGGGGTCACAGTCTAAGGATAAGGGGTAAGCCATTTAGGACCGAGATGAGGAGAAACTTCTTCACTCAGAATTGTGAATGTGTGGAATTCTATATCACAGAAAGTTGTTGAGGCCAGTTCATTAGATATATTCAAAAAGGAGTTAGATGTGGCCCTTACGGCTAAAGGGATCATGGGGTATGGAGAGAAAGCAGGAATGGAGTACTGAAGTTGCATGATCAGCCATGGTCATATTGAATGGTGGTGCAGTCTCGAAGGGCCGAATGGCCTACTCCTGCACCTATTTTTTATGTTTCCCACCTCTGAGGTTGGGCTGACTGGCCTGTAATTACTCGGTCTATCCCTTTCTCCAATTTTAAACAAAGGTACAACATTAGCAGTCCTCCAGTCCTCTGGCACTACACCTGTGGCCAGTGAGAACTGGAAAATGATGGTCGGAGCCTCTGCTATTTCCTCTTTTGCTTCTCTTAACAGCCTGGGATACATTTCATCCGGGCCTGGGGTTTTATCCACTTTCAAAGCTGCGAAGCCCCTTAATACTTCCTCTCTCACTATGTTTATCTTGTCTAATATTTCACACTCCTCCTCCCTCATTACAAAGTCTGCATCGCACCTTGCTTTTGAGAAAACAGATGCAACGTATTCATTAAGAATCATACCCATATTTTCTGTCTCCACACATACTTTGTGGTCTCTAATAGGCTCCACTCTTTCTCTAGTTATCCTCTTGCTTTTAATGTAATTATAAAACATCTTTGGGTTTTCCCTGATTTTACTTGCCAACATTCTTTCATGCTCTCTCTTTGCTTTCCTGATATCTTTTTTAATTGCAGCCCTGCACTTCTTATACTCATTTAGAGTTTCTGCAGTATTGAGTTCTCAGAATCTGTCATAAGCTTCCCTTTTTTCTTTATCTTACACTGTAAGTCCTTTGACAGCCAGCGGGCTCAAGATTTGTTAGCCCCATCCTTTGTTTTTAAGGGAACATACTTGCTCTGGGTTGTGAATCTTTGAAATTCTCTACCCTAAAGGGCTGTGAATGCTGAATCGTTGAGTATATTTAAGGCTGAGATCGATAGATTTTTGGACTCTAAGGGAATCAAAGGATATGGGGATAGGGTGGAAAATGTAGTTGAGGCTCGAGGGGCCTTATAGCCTCCTCCTGCTCTTGATTCTTATGATTTTAATAAGAATTCAAGTGGGACCAAAAATTACCTTACTGATATCACTGGCTTGTAAGGCAATTCTTTGGGTTGTCACAGCATATATCTTGCCTACTCTGGAGGTCTAAAAGGAAGACACTGGATTTCCTTGTGAGCGATATGTAGTACAAATTGTGGTTTGTACAAGATTGCGGACATTGTAAAGACTCACTTACATGGCTTTCATTGATTTTTTTTTAATAAGATTTCATGAATAAATTGAAATTAATGGCCACGTTTGGGTAACTCGAGTGTAGATGGGAGAGTCACCGGAAATGAAATGAGGCAAGGTTGTTCACTATCCCACCCATTCTATTTAATATCTTCAACTATGTGTGGGATGGTATTATAAGATACAGCCTCAGTTTATATTTTGGCCATTTCTGAAAGACTTTGGGAGATCCTTCATGCAGAGGATTTTGTGTCATCGGTGGACCCACTTGGGTGTCCATTACGCTCTGCACACCATCTTGAACACTGGTATATGGCGGTGGATTTGCACAGCTCGCGGGTGATCTCGTTATTGTTGTTGTACAAGAAGATACAAAGGTCATCTGTCCTAACTGTTGAGTCCTGGTGAATTCCAGCTTTAGCCTAGATACCGTATTTTCCGATAATGCTGAGAAAGGCTGAAGGGCACTTTGATCTTTCTCCATTAACAGGAAAGTCCCAAGGCAGTTTAAGCTTGTGGCCTATTAAAAAATTCTTCTTCATACTTCAGAACTCCAAACATACAACAGAAGAGTTCCTTTGTCTCCTGTGCAATATCCAGCACTAAGCTGTGAGGTGGATTTGTGGCAATAAGAGGAAGTTGTTGCAGGGAAGAGGGCCCTGGCCTTGCATCAACCTGTCATCAACTTTTCTGGAAGGATAGTTTGCCACTCGTTGGGCCCATCTTTTTGCTAACTTCCCTCATATGAAGACCTGAATTAAGTAGCTGGAAACCTAGAATGTCATGGTGGCTGGCATATGTCAAACTGTTCTGTGTAGGCCTGTACACAGCTGACTGTTAGTTTCCTCATCAGCTATACGATGGATATTAAGACTTAGGATACCAGCTGTCAAAGATGTCAGCTGGAGGCAAGGTAGACGAACAAGTCCAGGTACTCATAAACAGTGTGCAGCTTGGGATGAGAGAGACAAGCAGTTACTGCTGAAGTTCCGCACTTCCAACTCGTAGAACCACGATTGTTGGGGGATGGTGTATTTTCATATTATGGTTGGACGATGATGGGAATACATTCACACATTCGTGGTGAGTTGTGCTGCTTGTGAGGAGCTCCAGGTATTTACTGTTCTCCTTGTCAGTTGTTTAATGACCAAATAGTGACTGTTCTCCTGGGAAGGGAGGTAAGATGGGATTAAGGTGAACCCAAGATGATACACTTAGGCATCTGACTCCAGTCAACTTTGTGTGGAAGACTTGGTAATGTCATACCTGAGCCAGAGGTCCATGGTGCTCCAGGATACTGATCAGCCCGCCTGGCTCATGAACGGGATTTGGAGGGAAGGCCTTCTTAGCACTCAATTCCAGTTAACATTGAAAGCCAGTCTGGATACACGTGGCCAGTCTTGTGCTTAAGCACCAGTTGTACCTCTGAAAATACTTAAGATCCCTAACCATTTCATTTTTACCAACCTTCACCAGTTAACAAACTATTCTGCTGTTTGCGCATCACAGCAACGCTGATCCTTTACTAAACCAACGTGACAAAAGCACACTCCAGCAGGAGATCACAATTAGGAACCGTGGCTTATTTTCCCCTTCCACAGTGAGGTTCCTGTTTTATATATGGATCGGGGAACACAGCTATTTAATTGAGGCAACCATTAATTGAGTTTCTCTCCCTCTTCTGCTCCTATCCTATAGATCTGGATCCCATTGTATTGACACCAAAAGGACCATACATTTTCACGGAGGGTGACAGGAATGTAAACTTATATTGCGATGCGAAGGGATCAAAACCGACATCTGTGGTCTGGACAAAGCACAAGGTAGGAGTAAAATGATGCAGAAAACAACCTTTGGGGTTAATTTTCTCTTTAATGGTTCCACTAAATATTGAATAATATGTTTGTACGAATTCCTATCTTTGTGAATGTTTCGTAGGATAGTAGAGAGAGAGCTTTACTCTGTATCTAACTCCCTGTACCTGCCCTGGGATTGTTGATGGGATAAAGTAGAGGGAGCTTTACTCTGTATTGATATCTAATCTGGCATTGGATGCAAATGCAGGAATGTTACTGACCCATCACTGGTATCGCTCACATTAATCAAAACAGAACTACTACAGAAGTACAGAAGTAAAATAGAAACTAAAGAACGTTCTCTCTTTGTGCTGTCTTTGATACATTATAACAGTGACTACACTCCAAAGTACTTCATTGGCTGTAAAGCACTTTGAGATGTCCGGTGGTCGTGAAAGGCGCTATATAAATGCAAGTCTACTTTCTACTAATGCTAATATGGAATTGGGACTAAGTGGAAAAGAGAGGGTGCTGTTTCTCAATTTGCATCGGAGCAGATCGGAAAACCGCAAATGTAATGCCCCTATTGTACAGCAAAATTCTAAAAGGACAGAGGGTGTTAAAAAAAACAAGCCTAAAGGCTTTGTGTCTTAATGCAAGGAGTATCCGCAATAAGGTGGATGAATTAATTGTGCAAATAGATGTTAACAAATATGATGTGATTGGGATTACGGAGACGTGGCTCCAGGATGATCAGGGCTGGGAACTCAACATCCAGGGGTATTCAACATTCAGGAAGGATAGAATAAAAGGAAAAGGAGGTGGGGTAGCATTGCTGGTTAAGGAGGAGATTAAGGCAATAGTTAGGAAGGACATTAGATTGGATGATGTGGAATCTATATGGGTAGAGCTGCAGAACACCAAAGGGCAAAAAACGTTAGTGGGAGTTGTGTACAGACCTCCAAACAGTAGTAGTGATGTTGGGGAGGGCATCAAACATGAAATTAGGGATGCATGCAATAAAGGTGCAGCAGTTATAATGGGTGACTTTAATATGCACATAGATTGGGCTAACCAAACTGGAAGCAATACGGTGGAGGAGGATTTCCTAGAGTGCATAAGGGATGGTTTTTTAGACCAATATGTCGAGGAACCAACTAGGGGGGAGGCCATCTTAGACTGGGTGTTATGTAATGAGAGAGGATTAATTAGCAATCTCGTTGTGCGAGGCCCCTTGGGGAAGAGTGACCATAATATGGTGGAATTCTGCATTGGGATGGAGAATGAAACAGTTAATTCAGAGACCATGGTCCAGAACTTAAAGAAGGCTAACTTTGAAGGTATGAGGCGTGAATTGGCTGGGATGGATTGGCGAATGATACTTAAGGGGTTGACTGTGGATGGGCAATGACAGACATTTAGAGACCGCATGGATGAACTACAACAATTGTACATTCCTGTCTGGCATAAAAATAAAAAAGGGAAGGTGGCTCAACCGTGGCTATCAAGGGAAATCAGGGATAGTATTAAAGCCAAGGAAGTGGCATACAAATTGGCCAGAAATAGCAGCGAACCTGGGGACTGGGAGAAATTTAGAACTCAGCAGAGGAGGACAAAGGGTTTGATTAGGGCAGGGAAAATGGAGTATGAGAAGAAGCTTGCAGGGAACATTAAGACGGATTGCAAAACTTTCTATAGATATGTAAAGAGAAAAAGGTTAGTAAAGACAAACGTAGGTCCCCTGCAGTCAGAATCAGGGGAAGTCATAACGGGGAACAAAGAAATGGCGGACCAATTGAACAAGTACTTTGGTTCGGTATTCACGAAGGAGGACACAAACAACCTTCCGGTTATAAAAGGGGTCGGGGGGTCTAGTAAGGAGGAGGAACTGAGGGAAATCCTTATTAGCCGGGAAATTGTGTTGGGGAAATTGATGGGATTGAAGGCCGATAAATCCCCAGGGCCTGATGGACTGCATCCCAGAGTACTTAAGGAGGTGGCCTTGGAAATAGTGGATGCATTGACAGTCATTTTCCAACATTCCATTGACTCTGGATCAGTTCCTATAGAGTGGAGGGTAGCCAATGTAACCCCACTTTTTAAAAAAGGAGGGAGAGAGAAAACAGGGAATTATAGACCGGTCAGCCTGACATCGATAGTGGGCAAAATGATGGAATCAATTATTAAGGATGTCATAGCAGCGCATTTGGAAAATGGTGACATGATAGGTCCAAGTCAGCATGGATTTGTGAAAGGGAAATCATGCTTGACAAATCTTCTGGAATTTTTTGAGGATGTTTCCAGTAGAGTGGACAAGGGAGAACCAGTTGATGTGGTATATTTGGACTTTCAGAAGGCGTTCGACAAGGTCCCACACAAGAGATTGATGTGCAAAGTTAAAGCACATGGGATTGGGCGTAGTGTGCTGACATGGATTGAGAACTGGTTGTCAGACAGGAAGCAAAGAGTAGGAGTAAATGGGTACTTTTCAGAATGGCAGGCAGTGACTAGTGGGGTACCGCAAGGTTCTGTGCTGGGGCCCCAGCTGTTTACACTGTACATTAATGATTTAGATGAGGGGATTAAATGTAGTATCTCCAAATTTGCGGATGACACTAAGTTGGGTGGCAGTGTGAGCTGCGAGGAGGATGCTGTGAGGCTGCAGAGCGACTTGGATAGGTTAGGTGAGTGGGCAAATGCATGGCAGATGAAGTATAATGTGGATAAATGTGAGGTTATCCACTTTGGTGATAAAAACAGAGAGACAGACTATTATCTGAATGGTGACAGATTAGGAAAAGGGGAGGTGCAAAGAGACCTGGGTGTCATGGTACATCAGTCATTGAAGGTTGGCATGCAGGTGCAGCAGGCGGTTAAGAAAGCAAATGGCATGTTGGCCTTCATAGCAAGGGGATTTGAGTACAGGGGCAGGGAGGTGTTGCTACAGTTGTACAGGGCCTTGGTGAGGCCACACCTGGAGTATTGTGTACAGTTTTGGTCTCCTAACCTGAGGAAGGACATTCTTGCTGTTGAGGGAGTGCAGCGAAGGTTCACCAGACTGATTCCCGGGATGGCGAGACTGACCTATCAAGAAAGACTGGATCAACTGGAGTTCAGAAGAATGAGAGGGGACCTCATAGAAACATTTAAAATTCTGACGGGGTTAGACAGGTTAGATGCAGGAAGAATGTTCCCAATGTTGGGGAAGTCCAGAACCGGAGGTCACAGTCTAAGGATAAGGGGTAAGCCATTTAGGACCGAGATGCGGAGGAACTTCTTCACCCAGAGAGTGGTGAACCTGTGGAATTCTCTACCGCAGAAAGTTGTTGAGGCCAATTCACTAAATATATTCAAAAAGGAGTTAGATGAGGTCCTTACTACTAGGGGGATCAAGGGGTATGGCGAGAAAGCAGGAATGGGGTACTGAAGTTGAATGTTCAGCCATGAACTCATTGAATGGCGGTGCAGGCTAGAAGGGCCGAATGGCCTACTCCTGCACCTATTTTCTATGTTTCTATGTTTCTATTTAAAAAAGGAGGCAGACAAAAAGCAGGAAACTATAGACCAGTTAGTCTAATATCGGTCAGTGGGAAAATACTGGAATCCATTATTAAGGAAGCAGTAGCTGGACATTTGGAAAAAGCATGATTCAATCAAGCAGAGTCAGCATGGTTTTATTAAAAAGAAATCATGTTTGACAAATTTGCTGGAGTTCTTTGAGGATTTAACAAGCAGGTTGGATAAGGGGGAACCAGTGGATGTGGTGTATTTGGATTTCCAGAAGGCATTCGATAAGGTGCCACTTAAGAGGTTACCGCACAAGATAAAAGCTCACGGGGTTGGGGGTAATATATTAGCATGGATAGAGGATTGGCTAACTAGCAGAAAACAAAGAGTCAGAATAAATGGGTAATTTTCCGGTTAGCAAACAGTGACTAGTGGGGTGCCGCAGGGATTGGTGCTGGGGCCTCAACTATTTACAATCTATATTTATGACTTTGATGAAGGGACTGAGTGTAATGTAGCCAAGTTTGCTGATGATAAAGGTGGGTGGGAAAGGAAATTGTGAGGAGGACACAAAAAATCTGCAAAGGGATATTTGGCAGATGGAGTATAATGTTGGAAAATGTGAGGTTATCCACTTTGACAGAAATCATTAGAAAAGTAAATTATAATTTAAATGGAGAAAAATTGCAAAGTGTTGCAGTACAGAGAGACCGGACGGTCCTTGTACATGAAACACAAAAAGTTAGTATGCAGGTACAGCACGTAACCAGGAAGGCAAATTGAATGTTGGCCTTTATTGCAAGGGGGATGGGGTATAAAAGCAAAGCAGTCCTGGGGGTTGACTTATGAGGTTAGGTTGAGTAGAACTTAAGAACATAAGAAATAGGAGCAGGAGTAGGCCATACGGCCCCTCGAGCCGTATAATAATTTAATACGATCATGGCTGATCCGATCATGGACTCGGGTCCACTTCCCTGCCTGCTCCACATAACCTTTTAATCCCTTATCGGTTAAGAAACTGTCTATTTCTGTCTTAAATTTATTCAATGTCCCAGCTTCCACAGCTCTCTGAGGCAGTGAATTCCACAGATTTACAACCCTCAGAAAAGAAATTCCTCCTCATCTCAGTTTTAAATGAGCGGCCCCTTGTTCTAAGATTATGCCCCCTAGTTCTAGTCTTCCCTATCAGTAGCAACATCCTCTCTGCATCCTTGTCAAGCCTCCTCATAATGTTATACATTTTGCTAAGATCACCTTTCATTCTTCTGAATTCCAATGAGTAGAGGCCCAACCTTCTCAACTTTGCCTCATAAGTCAACCCAATTATCTCCGGAATCAACCTAGTGAACCTTCTCTGAACTGCCTCCATAGCAAGTATATCCTTTTGTAAATATGGAAACCAAAACTGTGCAGAGTATTCCAGGTGTGGCCTCACCAATACCCTGTATAACTGTAACAAGACCTCCCTGCTTTTATACTCCATCCCCTTTTCAATAAAGGCCAAGATTCCATTGGCCTTCCTGATCACTTGCTTTACCTGCATACTAACCTCTTGTGTTTCATGCACAAGTACCCCCAGGTCCTGCTGTACTGCAGCATTTTACAATTTTTCTCTATTTAAATAATAACTTGCTCTTTGATTTTTTTTCTGCCAAAGTGCATGACCTCACACTTTCCAACATTATACTCCATCTGCCAAATTTTTGCCCACTCACTTAGCCTGTCTATGTACTTTTGAAGATTTTTTGTGCCCTCCTCACACATTGCTTTTCCTCCCATCTTTGTATCGTCAGCAAACCTGGCTACGTTACACTCGGTCCTTTCTTCCATGTCGTTAATATAGATTGTAAATAGTTGGGGTCCCAGCACTGATCCCTGCGGCACCCTACTAGTTACTGGTTGCCAACCAGAGAATGAACCATTTATCCCGACTCTCTGTTTTCTGTTAGTTAGCCAATCCTCTATCCATGCTAATATATTACCCCCAACCCTGTGAACTTTTATCTTGTGCAGTAAGCTTTTATGTGGCACTTTGTCAAATGCCTTCTGGAAGTCCAAATACACCACATCCACTGGTTCCCCTTCATGCACCCTGTTCGTTACATCCTCCAAGAATTGCAGAAAATTTGTCAAACATGACTTCCCCTTCATAAATCCATGCTGACTCTGCCTGACTGAATTATGCTTTTCCAAATGTCCTGCTACTGCTTCTTAAATAAAGGACTCTCAACATTTTCCCAACCACAGATGTTAGGCTAACTGGTCTATAATTTCCTGGTTTTTGTCTGTCTCCTTTTTTAAATAGGGGTGTTACATTTGCAGTTTTCCAATCTGATGGGACCTCCCCAGAATCCAGGGAATTATGGTAAATTACAACCAATGCATCCACTATCCCTGCCGCTACTTCTTTTAAGACCCTAGGATGCAAGCCATCAGGTCCAGGGGATTTATCCGCCTTTAGTCCCATTATCTTACTGAGTACCACCTCCTTAGTGATTGTGATTGTGTTAAGTTCCCCCCACCGCCCCCATAGCCACTTGACTATCCACTGTTGGGTTATTGGTTGGGCCTATACACATTGGAGTTCAGAAGAATGAGAGGTCTTATTGAAACTTCTAAGATAATGAGGGAGTTTGACAAGGTGGATACAGAGAGGATATTTCCACTCATAGGGGAAACTAAAACTAAGGGACATAGTCTCAGAATAAGGGGCTGCCTATTTAAAACTGAGATGGAGAAATTTCTTCTGAGGGTTGTAAATCTATGGAATTCCCTGCCTGGGAGAGCTGTGGAGGCTGGGTCATTGAATATATTTAAGGCGGAGATAGACAGATTTTTGAGCGATAAGGATTATGGGGAGCGGGCAGGGAAATGGAGTTGAGTCCATGATCAGATCAGCTATCATATTGAATGGCGTAGCAAGCTCGAGGGGCCAAATGGCCAACTCCTGCTCCTATATCTTATGTTCTTATGATTGCGAAATTTCTGATAGTTTATAAACATGAATCAATCTCCTGATTGTTCCTTCAGAAGACAGTGGTCAGTTCTGCGAATGAGCTGAGCCTGCCAGTGGTCACATTTGATGATTCCGGAAACTACAGCTGCAAGGTCACAGTCCCAACTGTTCCAAACCTGGCACGACAAAAATCCATCAGCATTATAGTGAAAGGTATGAGCAGCCGCCCAGTAAAAGCACTCTGCGCATGCTGCATCCTGTTAATGTTTTATACCCCACATCCCTTGATATACCCCACCCATCTCACTGTAACACTCTGATATACCCCACACCCTCACTGTAACACTGATATACCCCACCCATCTCACCGTAACACTGATATACCCCACCCATCTCACCGTAACACTGATATACCCCACCCATCTCACTGTAACACTCTGATATACCCCACACCCTCACTGTAACACTGATATACCCCACCCATCTCACCGTAACACTGATATACCCCTCACCCCTCAATGTAACACTCTGATATACCCCTCACCCCTCACTGTAACACTCTGATATACCCCACACCCTCACTGTAACACTGATATACCCCACCCATCTCACCGTAACACTCTGATATACCCCTCACCCCTCACTGTAACACTCTGATATACCCCTCACCCCTCACTGTAACACTGATATACCCCACACCCTCACTGTAATACTGATATACCCCACCCATCTCACCGTAACACTGATATACCCCTCACTGTAACACTCTGATATACCCCTCACCCTCACTGTAACACTGATATACCCCTCACCCCTCACTGTAACACTCTGATATACCCCACACCCTCACTGTAACACTGATATACCCCATCCATCTCACTGTAACACTCTGATATACCCCACACCCTCACTGTAACACTGATATACTCCACCCATCTCACCGTAACACTGATATACCCTCACCCCTCACTGTAACACTCTGATATACCCCTCACCCCTCACTGTAACACTCTGATATACCCCACACCCTCACTGTAACACTGATATACCCCACCCATCTCACCGTAACACTGATATACCCCTCACCCCTCACTGTAACACTGATATACCCCTCACCCCTCACTGTAACACTCTGATATACCCCACACCCTCACTGTAACACTGATATACCCCACCCATCTCACCGTAACACTCTGATATACCCCTCACCCCTCACTGTAACACTGATATACCCCACCCATCTCACCGTAACACTCTGATATACCCCTCACCCCTCACTGTAACACTGATATACCCCTCACCCCTCACTGTAACACTCTGATATACCCCTCACCCCTCACTGTAACACTGATATACCCCTCACCCCTCACTGTAACACTCTGATATACCCCACACCCTCACTGTAACACTGATATACCCCTCACCCCTCACTGTAACACTCTGATATACCCCACACCCTCACTGTAACACTGATATACCCCACCCATCTCACCGTAACACTCTGATATACCCCTCACCCCTCACTGTAACACTGATATACCCCACCCATCTCACCGTAACACTCTGATATACCCCTCACCCCTCACTGTAACACTGATATACCCCTCACCCCTCACTGTAACACTCTGATATACCCCTCACCCCTCACTGTAACACTGATATACCCCTCACCCCTCACTGTAACACTCTGATATACCCCACACCCTCACTGTAACACTGATATACCCCTCACCCCTCACTGTAACACTCTGATATACCCCACACCCTCACTGTAACACTGATATACCCCACCCATCTCACCGTAACACTCTGATATACCCCTCACCCCTCACTGTAACACTCTGATATACCCCTCACCCCTCACTGTAACACTGATATACCCCACACCCTCACTGTAATACTGATATACCCCACCCATCTCACCGTAACACTGATATACCCCTCACCCCTCAATGTAACACTCTGATATCCCCTCACCCCTCACTGTAACACTGATATACCCCACACCCTCACTGTAACACTGATATACCCCACCCATCTCACCGTAACACTGATATACCCCTCACCCCTCAATGTAACACTCTGATATACCCCTCACCCCTCACTGTAACACTCTGATATACCCCACACCCTCACTGTAACACTGATATACCCCACCCATCTCACCGTAACACTGATATACCCCTCACCCCTCACTGTAACACTCTGATATACCCCTCACCCCTCACTGTAACACTGATATACCCCGCACCCCTCACTGTAACACTGTGATATATTCCACACTCCTCCTGGTTACGGTTGAGTGTCCTGGTGGAAAGGTGGTGAATGGACACGGGTAAGGACCAGACCAAATATTGCTGTGATATCTCTGGTCCAATAGCCTGCCAACACTCTCTGTTTGGGCTCTCACATTTTCAATGGCTAAGGTACTGGAAGACATCTGGCACTAAGAAAATGTATCCTAGCAAAAGCCAGGAATGGCTTGGCGATAAATACTTGTTTGAATAAAGTGTGTGTTGGTGTTGCGGTTGAAAGAGTATTTCTTGTCTATTTCCTCCTGCAGGACCACCTCAAGTAAACTGCACTGAGACAACGTTCCACAAAAACGGACCTCACATGAACCTGACTTGCGTGTTCAAAGGCTATCCAGCGCCAGAAGTCACATGTAGTGTTAAGGAGGCACCGGTATGTAAATAGTGAGCCAGTCAGCCTGGATTACCTGGTTATTTGATGAGGACTGCCTGCAGGTCAGAAAAGAATGTGAATAAATATCAATAAATGTCAAAATAAGAGTGATAGAGGTCAAACAAGCCCTGCAGTGTGAATATTGCCACATATCAGAGACACATTGTACTCACATTAATCAAACGCAACTATGATGCATGTAGTAAAAGGATTTATGCCTGATCAGTAAGAATTATTCAGCGCGTTGGGTCACGATAAGGAATTGCCACGTCAGGAATTTCCTCAGCACCTATAGGCCGGAGGAGCGTGTTATGGCGACAGATGTGGGAGGTCTATGCCTGGGCTATCACTTGGACCACCCAGAAAATTAGCCTCCATCACCGTTAAATACCCCTGTGTAAAGAGGCCTGAGAGGCCCAAAAATGTTCTTGTGGCACTTGCAGCTCTAACTGCCAATGGCCAGGTCTAGTAGGGATCGGCTTTGGGGACCAAGGCATTCTAGCCAAGTCATGATGTCATTGGAAGTCTCCTCAACTTATTTATTCTTTTACTGACTTTCTTAGTTTTCTGTCTGACTTCTTTATCCTTTCTCCCCCTTGTTTTGCTGCTGCAGTTTGTTTGCTCTCTCACTGGATTGTTTGCTCAGACCAGACTGTCCTACAGGTCTTGCTGCAATTCATAGGAGGTACGAACTTGCCTGTAGGAATTAGCTGTTGTGTTAAGATGCCAAATTGCAACAGTCTATTTATCGTTCTGTTCTCTCGCTCAATCTCTGTCATTCTATCTCAGCTTTGCTTTTGTTTCTCTTTCTTTATTTCTCTGTAAGAACATAAGAAATAGAAGCAGCACTAATCAATTCGGCCCCTCGAGCCTGCTGATGTTCTACCTCAACTCCACTGTCCCGCACTATCTCCATATCCCTTGATCCCCTTAGTGTCCAAAATACTATCACACTCTGTTTTAAATATACTCAATGACTCAGCCTCCACAGCCCTCTGGGGCAGAGAATTCCAAATATTCACAACCTTCTGAGGGAAGAAATTTCTCCTCATCTCAGTCCTAAATGGCCAACCCCTTATCCTGAGACTAGGACCCCTAGTTCTAGACACTCGAGGCAAGGGGAAACAGCCTCTCAGCATCCATCCTGTCAAGCCCTTTAAGAATGAGATCACCTCTCTTCTAAACTCCAAAGAATATAGGCCAATTCTATTTAATATCTCTTCATAGGACAGTCCTCTCATCCCAGGAATCAATCTAGTAAACCTTTGTTGCACTCTAAGGCAAGAGACAGAAACTGTACACATTACTCCAGATGTGGTCTCACCAAAGCCCTATACAATTGCAACAAGGCTTCCTTATTCTTAGAATCATAGAATAGTACAGCATCGGAGGCCATCGAGTCTTCCTGGCTCTTTCGAAGAGCAATCCAGTTAACCCCAACCCTCCGCTCTTTCCCCATATCCCTGCAATTCTTTATCCTTTAAGTATTTATCCAATTCCCTTTTGAAGGCTGCTGTTGAACCTGTATCCACCAACCTATCAGACAATGCATTCCAAATTCTAACCCGTCGCCTCTGGTTCTATGCCAATCACCTTAATCTCATTATCAACCCTTCAGCCACTGGTAACAGTGTCTCTTTATTTACTGTATCTAAACCCTTCACAACTTTAAACAACTCCATCAAATCTCCTCTTAGTCTTCTCTGCTCCAAGGAGAACACCACCAGCTTCTCCAGTCTATCCAAGAATTGTAATTCCTCATCCTTGGAACCTTTTTAGTAAATCTCTTCTGTATCCTCTCCAAAACTGTCACGTCCTTCCAAAAGTGTGGTGCCCAGAATTGGACACAATCCTCTGGCTGGGGTCGAACTAGTGTTTATATAGGTTTTGCATAACTTCCTGGCTTTTGTATTCTGTGCTTCTGTTTATATAGCCCAGGATCCCATTTGCTTTATTAACTGCTTTGTTAACCAGTCCTGCCATCTTCAAAGATTCGTGCACAAGCTGGTCTGGTTCCTGCCCCCCGCGCCCGCCCCCCCCCCTTTAAAATTGCCACATTTAGTAGGTATGGTCTCTCATTCTTCCAACCCAAAGGTGTCCCCTTACAATTCTCTGCGTTGAGATAAATCTGCGATGTGTCCGCCCATTTCACCAGTCTGTCTATGTCTTGAAGTCTATTACTATCCTCCTCACTGCACTTCCAAGTTTTGTGTCATCTGCAAATTTCAAAATTGTGCCCTGTTCCTCCCAAGTGTAAGTCACTAATGTATACCAGTACTGAACCGTATATACCAACCCCCTTGCCATGAAGGCCAATATAACATTTGGCTTCCTAATTGCTTGCTGTACAGGTGCAGTGTCCAAAATCCGGAGTTCTGGAATGATCCGGACTCCAGACCGATTGGTGGCAGGGCCAAGCGGAATCCGTTAAATGTTCCGGAATCCGGACCCTGCCAACCTCGAGGTGCCGCAACTGTCCGACTTTGGGCCTTGCCACACCACCCCTCGCCGCTGCCCAACCTCGGGCCTCACCTCGGACTTCAGCCCGCCGGAGCACCGCCTCCGCGACGAGGGCCCACCGGAGCACCGCCTCCGCGACGGGGGCCCGCCTGAACACCGCCTCCGCGACGGGGGCCCGCCTGAACACCGCCTCCGCGACGGGGGCCCGCCGGAGCACCGCCTCCGCGACGGGGGCCCGCCGGAGCACCGCCTCCGCGACGGGGGCCCGCCTGAACACCGCCTCCGCGACGGGGGCCCGCCTGAACACCGCCTCCGCGACGGGGGCACGCCGGAGCACCGCCTCCGCGACGGGGGCCCGCCGGAACACCGCCTCCGCGACGGGGTCCCGCCCGGCGACCTGAACAGCTGATCGACAAGCAGCCCCCCGCCGCGCACCCCCCAACCCCCCCGCACCTTTCTGACGTTCCGAAATCTGTAAATACCTGAACGCACCTGGGTTTGGGTGTTTCCGGATTCATGACGTCAGAAAGACGTTCCAAAATCCGGCAAAACACAATTCGGAATGGCCTCGGTCCCGAGGGTTCCGGATTCGGGACGCTGCACCTGTACTTGCATGTTGACTTTCTGTGAATCATGTGCAATAACACCCAGGCCCCTCTGTATAACATTTACTAGTCTCAACTTTTAAAAACTATTCTACTTTTCTATTCTTCCTACCAACGTGGATAATTTCACATTTCCTCACATTACACTCTATCCGTCAGCTTCTTACCCACTCACTTAACCTGTGCAGCCTCTTCCTTGAAAATGCTTGAAACTATCATTAAGGAAGAACTAGCGGGACATCTAGATAGGAATAGTGCAATCAAGCAGACGCAACATGGATTCATGAAGGGGAAATCATGTTTAACTAATTTACTGGAATTCTTTGAGGATATAATGAGCATGGTGGATAGAGGTGTACCGATGGATGTGGTGTATTCAGATTTCCAAAAAGCATTCGATAAGGTGCCACACAAAAGGTTACTGCAGAAGATAGAGGTACGCGGAGTTAGAGGAAATGTATTAGCATGGATAGAGAATTGGTTGGCGAACAGAAAGCAGAGAGTCGGGATAAATGGGTCCTTTTCCAGTTGGAAATCAGTGGTTAGTGGTGTGCCACAGGGATCGGTGCTGGGACCACAACTGTTTACAATATACATAGATGACCTAGAAGAGGGGACAGATTGTAGTGTAACAAAATTTGCAGATAACACAAAGATTAGTGGGAAAGCGGGTTGTGTAGAGGACTCAGAGAGGATGCAAGGAGATTTAGATAGGTTAAGCGAATGGGCTAAGGTTTGGCAGATGGAATACAATGTCGGAAAATGTGAGGCCATCCACCTTGGGGAAAAAAAAACAGTAAAAGGGAATATTATTTGAATGGGGAGAAATTATAACATGCTGCGGTGCAGAGGGACCTGGGAGTCCTTGTGCATGAATCCCAAAAAGTTAGTTTGCAGGTGCATCAGGTAATCAGGAAGGCGAATGGAATGTTGGCCTTCATTGCGAGAGGGATGGAGTACAAAAGCAGGGAGGTCCTGCTGCAACTGTATAGGGTATTGGTGAGGCCGCACCTGGAGTACTGCGTGAAGTTTTGGTCACCTTACTTAAGGAAGGATATACTAGCTTTGGAAGGGGTACAGAGACGATTCACTAGGCTGATTCCAGAAATGAGGGGGTTACCTTATGATGATAGATTGAGTAGACTGGGTCTTTACTCGTTGGAGTTCAGAAGGATGAGGGGTGATCTTATAGAAACATTTAAAATCATGAAAGGGATAGACAAGATAGAGGCAGAGAGGTTGTTTCCACTGGTCGGGGAGACTAGAACTAGGGGGCACAGCCTCAAAATACGGGGGAGCCAATTTAAAACCGAGTTGAGAAGGAATTTCTTCTCCCAGAGGGTTGTGAATCTGTGGAATTCTCTGCCCAAGGAAGCAGTTGAGGCTAGCTCATTGAATGTTTTCAAGTCAAAGATAGATAGATTTTTAATCAATAAGGGAATTAAGGGTTACGGGGAGAGGGCGGGTAAGTGGAGCTGAGTCCACGACCAGATCAGCCATGATCTTATTGAATGGCGGAGCAGGCTCGAGGGGCTAGATGGACTACTCCTGTTCCTAATTCTTATGTTCTTATTTTCCCATTCTCCTCACAACTTAGCTTTGTATCGTCAGCAAACTTGGATACATTACACTCAGTTCCCTCATCTAAGTATTTAATATAGATTGTAAATAGTTGAAGTCCAAGCACTGATCCTTGTGGCACCCAACTAGTTACAGCATGCCAACCGGAAAATGACCCGTTTATGTCTCTGTTTTCATTAACCAATCGTCAATCCAAGCTAATATTTTACCCGCAATCCTATGAGCCATAATCTTTTGTAACAACCTCTTATGTGGCACCTTAACAAATGACGATTTCTCTTTCATAAAACCGTGTTGACTCTGCCTAATCATAAATGATTTTCTAAGCACTCATATTAGTTCCCTGTTTTCTCTCCCTCCTTTCTTGGATAGTGGGGTTACATTTGCTACCTTCCCATTCACATATAATTCTGTTATCTGTATTGTGTAGATGTCTGTTTACCTCTACCTCTTCTAAACCAGATGTCCTCATGGTGAGACTCTCACTTTTAAAAGTGGGTTCTAATAATGTAACTCCCTTAATAGGAGCCTTGAGGGGGAATCTCCTTAAATCTTATCCACTGAATTGTTTTCTTTGCTGCCATGGTTACTCAGATGATTGGTTTTTATGGTATGTTTGTGTTTTTCCCTCTCTTTACACAGACCATAAGGCACCATCGTCAGAATAATTACGTTGTTGTTGTCAGTGAATTGATTCTACCGCTCACAGTGGAGGTGCTGCAATTGACGTGTAATGGTACTAATGTTCATGGCAGCGAGGCTTACAACTTCATTGTGAATGAAGGTGAGAATCTGATCACAGGCTGTCCAAAAGTAGGACTAAAGTGTTGGCACCAACAAGTGAAGCATTCCTCCCAAAATGACCCTATGGATTTTCTCCTCCGAGGACATAAGAAATGGGAACAGGAGTCGGCCATTTGACCCCACGAGCCTGCTCCACCATTCAATAAGATCATGGCTGATCTGATCATGGACTCAGCTCCACTTTCCTGCCCGCTCCCCATAACCCAAAAATCTATATATTCAATGACCCAGCCTCCACAGCTCTCTGAGGCAGAGAATTCCATAGATTTACAACCTTCAGAGAGAAAAAATTCCTCCTCATCTCAGTTTTAAATGGCGGCCCCTTATTCTAAGACTATGTCCCCTAGTTTTAGTTTCCCTTATGAGTGGAAATATTCTCTCTGCATCCACCTTGTTAAGCCCTATCATTATCTTATAAGTTTCAATAAGATCACCTCTCATTGTTCTGAACTCCAATGTGTATAGGCTCAACCTTTCCTCATATGTCAACCCCCTCATCTCCAGAATCAACCTAGTGAACCTTCTCCGATGCAAGTATACCCTTCCTTAAATACAGAGACCAAAACTGTACGCAGTACTCCAGGTGTGGCCTCACCAATACCCTGTACAGTTGTAGCAGGACTTCCCTGCTTTTATACTCCAGCCCCCTTGCAATAAAGGCCAACATCCCATTTGCCTTCCTGATCACTTGCTGTACCTGCATACTAACTTTTTGTATTTCATGCACAAGGGCCCCCAGGTCCCTCTGTACTGCAGCACTTTGCAGCCTTTCTCCATTTAAATTATAATTTGCTTTTCTATGATTTCTGCTAAAGTGGATAACCTCACATTTTCCCACATTATACTCTATCTGCCAAATGTTTGCCTTGTCTATATTCCTTTGTAGATTTTTTGTGTCCTCCTTCCAATTTGCTTTCCCATCCATCTTTGTATCATCTCCTTCAGGTGCTATCTTGTGCCTAGATACAGTTTCAAGGGTGTTGTTCACTCACTGCTGCCTCACCCGAGTAGCTGTTCTTTGTGTGTAAACCGATGCAATGAGTGCCGACAGGCTGCTCAACCATAGAAGGCATCACACCACAGTCAATCCCATTCTCACCCAATGGCCACACTCGGGCACTTTTTAGCAGGTATCACTGTGCGGCAATCAGGAGCAGGAGAGACAGATAGCAGGAACTCGCCCATCCTTGCGGGAGAATGCAGGCAACGACCCTGGCATAAAACGTGCCCACCTCTTTTAGGTCTTCATTGTGCCTGATCATCACCTATTTTTCTAATCACAGTAAAGAGGAAAATCTACCCTATTGATGGGAGCTTTACTCTGTATCTAACCCCCTGTACCTGCCCTGGGAGTGTTTGATGGGACAGTGTAGAGGGAGCTTTACTCTGTATCTAACCCCCTGTACCTGCCCTGGGTGTGTTTGATGGAACAGTGTAGACGGAGCTTTACTCTGTATCTAACCCCGTGCTGTACCTGCCCTGGGAGTGTTTGATGGGACAGTGTAGAGGGAGCTTTACTCTGTATCTAACCCGTACTGTACCTGCCCTGGGTGTGTTTGATGGAACAGTGTAGACGGATCTTTACTCTGTATCTAACCCGTACTGTACCTGACCTGGGAGTGTTTGATGGGACAGTGTAGAGGGAGCTTTACTCTATCTAACCCATGTTGTACCTGACCTGAGTTCTTAATGCTAACATTGTGTGCAAAAGTCACAGTGTTCCTGTCCCCAACTATGACATCCCAAATTTTGACAAGCATTCTTTCTGCTCTGTGTATAATTTACTTGATCCTGACTATTCTTTTTACTTCCTTCTTTACAGGGTCAATGGGAGTTCCGACAACAGGATCTCCTACTGCTGGTAAGAATCGGTCTCTTCAGACCAGCTTCACAACTTCATACAATCCCAATTCACCCAGATGCAGGTTATTTGTAGAAATTCTTAGAGCAGAGAAGGTTAAGAGATTTGACACAGGTGTTCAAAATAGTGAATGGTTTTGATAGAGTAAATAAGGAGAAACTGTTTCCAGTGGCAGGTGGGTCGGTAACCAGAGGGCACAGATTTAAGGTGATTGACAAAAGAACCAGAGACGACATGAGGGAGCATTTTCTTTACGCAGCGAGTTGTTGTGATCTGGAATGCACTGCCTGAAAGAGTGATGAAGACAGAATCAATAGTAACTTTCAAAAGGGACTTGGATAATGAAAGGAAAACATTTACAGGGCTACAACAACGTAGTAAGATGTCCCAAGGCGCTTCACAGGAGTGTTATAAGATAAAAATGTGACACCAGGCCACATAAGAAGGAATTAGGGCAGATGACCAAAAGCTTGGTTAAAGAGGTAGGTTTTAAGAAGCGACTTAAAGAAGGTGGAGAGTTTTAGGGAAGGAGTTCCAGAGCTTGGGGCCTAGGCAGCTGAAGGCAATGCCACCAATGGTTGAGCGATTATAATCAGGGATGCTCAAGAGGGAAGAATTTGAGGAGCGCAGATATCTCGGCGTGGAAGAGGGGGGGGGGGGGGGGTGGTGGGGAGCTGAAGGAGATTACAGAGATAGGGAGGGGCGAGGCCATGGAGAGATTTGTAAACGGTGATGAGAATTTTGAAATCGAGGCGCAGCTTAACCGGAAGCTAGCGTAGGTCAGCGAGCACAGGGGTGAGCGGGACTTGCTGCGAGTTAGGACATCGGCAGCCGAATTTTGGATGACTTCAAGTTTACGTAGGGTAGAATGTACGTAAGCCAGTCAAGAGTGCGTTGGAGTAGTCAAGTCTAGAGGTAATAAAGGCATGGATGAGGGTTTCAGCAGCAGATGAGCTGAGGCGGGGTGGAGACGGGCGATGTTACACAGGTGGAAATAGATGGTCTTAATTATGCCTCACATTTTCCCACATTATACTCACTTATCCTGTCTATATCCCTTTGCAGATTTTTTGTGTCCTCCTCATAATTTGCTTTCCCATCCATCTGTGTATCATCAGCAAACTTGGCTACATTACATAAGAAAGAAACATAAGAAAAAGGAACAGGAGTAAGCCACCTGGCCCCTCGAGCTTGCTCCGCCATTTAGTAAGATTATGGCCAATCCCTGCAGCACCACACTAGTCACTGTTTGCCAACCGGAAAATGACCCATTTATTCCGACCCACTGTTTTCTGTTCGTTCGCCATTCCTCTATCCATTCTAATATATTACCCCCAACCCTGTGAACTTTTATCTTGTGCAGTAACCTTTTATGTGGCACCTTATTGAATGCCTTCTGGAACTCAAATACACCACATCCCTTATCCACCCTGTTTGTAATATCCTCAAAGAACTCCAGCAAATTTGTCAAACATGATTTCCCTTTCATAGATTGAATTATGCTTTTCCAAATGTCCTGCTACTGCTTCCTTAATAATGGACTCCAGCATTTTCCCAACGACAGATGTTGGTCAAACTGGTCTATAGTTTCCTGCTTTCTGTCTGCCTCCTTTTTTAAATAGGGGCATTACATTTGCGGTTTTCCAATCCGATGCGACCTCCCCCGAATCCAGGGAATTCGCCAAGGTTGCGAACAGTCTGGTTCAGCCTCAAGACAGAAGATAGGGAGAGAGATGGAGTCAGTAGCTAGGGAACGGAGTTTGTGGCGGGGACTGAAGACAATGGCTTCGGCCTATTTAATTGGAGAAAATTTCTGCTCATTCAGAACTGGATGTCGGACAGACAGTCTGACAAATTAGCGACGGTGGAGGGGTCGGGAGAAGTGGTGGTGAGGTAGAGCTGGGTGTTGTCAGCGTTCATATAGAAACTGACACTTTGTTTTCAGATGGTGTCGCCAAGGGGCAACATATAGATAAAAATTAGGAGGGAGGGCAGAGGATAGATTCTGGGGGGGATACCAGAGGTAGCGATGTGAGAACGGGAAGAGAAGACGTTGCAGGAGATTCTAGGGCTACAATTAGATGGATAAGAATGGAACCAGGCGAGTGCAGTCCCACCCAGCTGAACAATGGTGGAGAGGTGTTGGAGGAGGCGTTTAATGGGAATAGGATCAAGGGAGCAGGAAGTGGGTCTTGTGGACAAGATGAGCGTGAAAAGGTCAATAGGGGAGATCGGAGAAAAACTGGAGAAAGATGTGAGTTCAGGGCTAGGGCAGGGGGAACCTTAAAGGATGTTTGGCCCGGTGGGGGTAGGGGAAGGAAGGGAAGTGGCAGAGGCAGCTGATCGGATGGGGAAAGAGCAGAGGACTGGGATTAATTGGGTAGCCCTACCAAAGAGCCGGCACAGGCACGATGGGTTGAATGGCCTCCTGTGCTGTATCGTTCTATGTTCTGAGGGCAGAATGTTTTCTTTGCAAACTCAAATGTCTTGAAGCTTGATCATTCAGAAAATCGTAGCCCATATGCTGTGTACTAGATCCACATTCTTTGCCAGTCTTTTTGTCTCAAATCTTCTTTCAGATCTAGAGAATTTCAATAAAATTAATCCCTTTCATACATTCTGAATGTGTTGTGCATTAAGATTCTGAGTTAATATGTCAGCATTATAGCTAGGATGAGCATGGTGGTCACTGGGTGAGGGAGGTTCTAGGATCTGTACATGGTAACTAATGTTAGACGTCACAAACCAGGGTGGGGCGAATGCTAGTGTGACTATGCTGGGTTTGTGAACCTTGTGGATTGGCACTGACACAAATGAGCTCACTCCGAGGTAGTTTGTTGCACTGTGCTTCGCACTATAGCAGATGCCTTCACTCTCCACTCTTAAACTTTTTAACAATCTAATTCTGATGACACTGAAAAGAGCTGGAAAACTGAACACAGTGGGAGGTGGGCTTGTGTTTGAGCTCTGTCTAAAGTGATATGAGCAGCTACAGGTTGGACCTCTCTGGTCCAGTATCCTTGGGACCTGACACCGGTGCCAGACCAGAGAATTTTTTGAACCATGGGAAGACAACTGGAGACAACACTGCTGACAACGACCCGGACGCATTCTGCGCATGCGCAGACGTCTACTGCGCAGTATTTGGTCGTCCAGAGTCATTCCGTTTTTTTAAATCCTCAGGCCCAGCTTCAGCACCTCAGTCAGCGGCCTGCCCTTCCCTTGCTCGACTCGTTTACTTCAATGAACACCAACACCTTAAAAAAACACATACATACATACAAAAACAACTAGAGATCAGAGATAAAGTGGAGGATAAAATCAAGGAGAGACGCCAACCCTTACCCACTTGGGGGAGGGGGAAATGTTGGCTCAGCCCGGCGCTACAGCTGCAGCCTTCAGAGAATGCCCGCCCGCCGCCAATCAGGCAAGGAGAGACGGCCTCGACAGCGAGGAGCACGTGTCAAACCACAGCACCAGCCAGTGTGTAAAACCTCCAGCTGGCTAGGGCAAGGCTGTCAAGATGTGTCATCCAAAATGCATCACATGTACGTTTAACACGTGGAGCCACAATTTGTTTTTTCAATGGATGCCACCCACACCGGGACTGATGCCAGACCAGGGAGGTTTTCGGACTCGAGTCCCGGACTGGAGACATACAACCGGTAGTGTGGCTTATCTCACCATGCATACTGCTGGGAAAATGATGTTGGTGCCAGTAAAAATACAGCATATAACACTTCAAAGCATCTCTCATTTCTCTATTCATTGCTTATTGTCGGACACGATCACGACCATGGGTCAGTGTTTTCTGTAGCTCGGCCTGTTTGTGCTGCTCACACTGCTCTATTTAATCAGATTACTGACCGAGCATCTTTGCATCTCCTTCCTCCAGATTGCCCTACTCCCTGCTCTTACCCAACGCAAGCTGTTCCAGGACAGAGACTCTTTCAGCCAGAATCAGTACAGCCACAGTCTCAGTGGCAGGAGAGTGTTCTGCTCTGTTCTCAGCTGAGAGAATATAACTGTGGAATGCTGAATACCATTGCTGGCACAATGCTCTCTGCTCACTTTAGGTGGGAAATTCCTGACCCAGCCCTGTCAATGGATCCCAAAAAATAATCTCTTTCGTGTCTATTCTAAATTCTTGAGATTTTTCTGAAATTATTCCCATTTTGACAAATTTGCAGAAGAGAATTCTGCATCAGTCACAACTGCTCACCAATCACTAATGATTTATAAACCGAATCATCCCTCCCCTGAGGTCACAATAGTTAAACCCCAGTAAGAAGAGCCCATTCCCTGTGTCCTCTGGTCTAATGGGTTGATGCACCATCCAGTGTCATACTGGGACACACAGCCCAGGTCCTGGTCTTGTGTTGTGACCTGTACTGATCTCAGCAGGTATGCTACAATTGATCTCAAGGCTCTGCCTGGGGCAGATTCAGACAGATTCTTGATTGCTGTCAAGTCTGTTCTGCTGGAAAGGGCACGAGTGGATGTTGGTGGAGGACAGCATTGTGCTGGGCTGTGATTCCCCTACAGCCAACTTTCCGGTCATCATTCATATCTTGGATCACAGATAAAGGGTGAGGAATCAGTCAGAGATTACAGCACTGTACATAAACCTGGGTCAACCGGTTCAGGAGAGGAGTCAGAGAAAGCACAGGGATAACACAACACTCTGATATGATCAGAAAAGCCCCTTATTTTTTCAGGATTTTTGCCACTTTGTGTCAATATCAGGGCCAGAAATCATACCATTGGAATAAATGGAGGGTTGTGTTGAATTTCAGCAAAGGATACAAGCCAGTTACTCTCATTAGCTAACCATTGTCTTAAAAGGCTTACACATATTAGAAATGTGTGGTGAAGCATCCCCTTTGTTAATGGTCATTGAGGTATTCTGCTTACATTCTATAAATTCTGGTAAGAAATTTGTTGAGCAAGACCGTCCGACTCTTGTTCAAGAGGGGGAACTGAGGGAAATCTTTATTAGTCGGGAAATTGTGTTGGGGAAATTGATGGGATTGAAGGCCGATAAATCCCCAGGGCCTGATGGACTGCATCCCAGAGTACTTAAGGAGGTGGCCTTGGAAATAGCGGATGCATTGACAGTCATTTTCCAACATTCCATTGACTCTGGATCAGTTCATATGGAGTGGAGGGTAGCCAATGTAACCCCACTTTTTAAAAAAGGAGGGAGAGAGAAAACAGGGAATTATAGACCGGTCAGCCTGACCTCAGTAGTGGGTAAAATGATGGAATCAATTATTAAGGATGTCATAGCAGTGCATCTGGAAAATGGTGACATGATAGGTCCAAGTCAGCATGGATTTGTGAAAGGGAAATCATGCTTGACAAATCTTCTGGAATTTTTTGAGGATGTTTCCAGTAAAGTGGACAAAGGAGAACCAGCTGATGTGGTATATTTGGACTTTCAGAAGGCTTTCGACAAGGTCCCACACAAGAGATTAATGTGCAAAGTTAAAGCACATGGGATTGGGGGTAGTGTGCTGACGTGGATTGAGAACTGGTTGTCAGACAGGAAGCAAAGAGTAGGAGTAAATGGGTACTTTTCAGAATGGCAGGCAGTGACTAGTGGGGTGCCGCAAGGTTCTGTGCTGGGGCCCCAGCTGTTTACATTGTACATTAATGATTTAGACGAGGGGATTAAATGTAGTATCTCCAAATTTGCGGATGACACTAAGTTGGGTGGCAGTGTGAGCTGCGAGGAGGATGCTATGAGGCTGCAGAGTGACTTGGATAGGTTAGGTGAGTGGGCAAATGCGTGGCAGATGAAGTATAATGTGGATAAATGTGAGGTTATCCACTTTGGTGGTAAAAACAGAGAGACAGACTATTATCTGAATGGTGACAGATTAGGAAAAGGGAAGGTGCAACGAGACCTGGGTGTCATGGTATATCAGTCATTGAAGGTTAACATGCAGGTACAGCAGGCGGTTAAGAAAGCAAATGGCATGTTGACCTTCATAACGAGGGGATTTGAATACAGGGGCAGGGAGGTGTTGCTGCAGTTGTACAGGGCCTTGGTGAGGCCACACCTGGAGTATTGTGTACAGTTTTGGTCTCCTAACTTGAGGAAGGACATTCTTGCTATTGAGGGAGTGCAGCGAAGATTCACCAGACTGATTCCTGGGATGGCGGGACTGACCTATCAAGAAAGAGTGGATCAACTGGGCTTGTATTCACTGGAGTTCAGAAGAATGAGAGGGGACCTCATGGAAACGTTTAAAATTCTGACGGGTTTAGACAGGTTAGATGCAGGAAGAATGTTCCCAATGTTGGGGAAGTCCAGAACCAGGGGACACAGTCTAAGGATAAGGGGTAAGCCATTTAGGACCGAGATGAGGAGAAACTTCTTCACCCAGAGAGTGGTGAACCTGTGGAATTCTCTACAGGCCAATTCACTAAATATATTCAAAAGGGAGTTAGATGAGGTCCTTACTACTAGGGGGATCAAGGGGTATGGCGAGAAAGCAGGAAGGGGGTACTGAAGTTTCATGTTCAGCCATGAACTCATTGAATGGCGGTGCAGGCTAGAAGGGCTGAATGGCCTACTCCTGCACCTATTTTCTATGTTTCTATGTTTCTAAAGGCCCAGAAGCCCCAGGTTCAGCCTCGGCTTTGATTTGCCACTGTGGGTGTAATTTGATCTGAAATGGGGCGGCATAGAGCAGAAGGGCATGTCGTCACCTCAGGAGAGGAAACGATGCACCTGACACCACAAATCCCACCTCTGGTATCGAGCAGCACTGATAACAGCTGGCAAAGAGTCAGGGATCTGAGTGGAACTGGTCTTGGCTGAAGGGCAGCACAGAGGTAAGCAGTCACAAAATGGAATGAATGGAGGAGAAAATTAGAGCTGCAGAATTTGCATGGGTAGTTCAAGGAGTATCTCAGTCATTATCTAGTGCCTCATCCAGTCTTCTGTTTATCTAGATGTGACTCACAACAGGAGCAGTGGCGGAGTGGTGATAGTTGTCATCATTGTGTGTATTCTTCTTCTTGCCATCCTGGGTGCTGTCCTCTATTTTCTCTACAAAAAAGGCAAGATCCCCTGCGGCCGCTCTGGAAAACAAGACATGTGAGTCAGTGTTATTGTGAACGTGCGTGTGCGTGTGCGTGCTCGCTGCACGCATGTGTGTTTGTGGGAGTGTAAGTATGACAGTGCATGTGAGATTGTGCATTCAGATAAACTCATTTACATGTGTATAAATTTTCGGTATGTATGTATAATTCTGTGTATGTGTTTATCATATACACACGTCCGACGGTTGATGATCTAGAGCTGTATATATTCCATGTTCCAAATCAAATTGGTCAGGGTAGCCTTGAAGAGTTCATAAGGGACAGGTTCCTTGAGCAGTATGTAACGGAACCAACCAGGGGGAAGGCTATCTTAGATCTGGTCCTGTGTAATGAAACAGGATTAATAAACAATCTCCGAGTAAAGGATCCCCTCGGAATGAGTGATCATAGAATGATTGAATTTCAAATTCAGATGGAGGGTGAGAAAGTTGGATCTCAAACCAGCGTACTAAGCTTAAATAAAGGAGACTACAAAGGTATGAGGGCAGAGTTGGCTAAAGTGGACTGGGAAAATAGATTAAAGTGTAGGACGGTTGATGAACCGTGGTGTACATTTAAGGAGATATTTCACAACTCTCAAGAAAAATATATTCCAGTGAGGAGGAAAGGGTGAAAAAGAAGATAGCCATCCGTGGCTAACTAAAGAAATAAAGGACAGTATCCAATTAAAAACAAGGGCATACAGAAGATTGGGAAGCTTTGAAAAGCCAGCAAAGAATGACTAAAAAAAAGATTAAGAAAGGGAAGCTAGACTATGAAAGTAAACTAGCAGAAAATATAAAAATAGATAGCAAGAGTTTCTATAGGTATATAAAAAGGAAAAAAGAGTGGCTAAAGTAAATGTTGGTCCCGTAGAGGACGAGACCGGGGAATTAGTAATGGGGAACATGGAGATAGCAGAAACTCCGAACAAATATTTTGTATCAGTCTTTACGGTAGAGGACACTATCCACTGTTGGGATATTGTTTGTCAAGTTCCTCCCCCTCCCCCTAGAGACCCTTAACACAATCGCAATCACTAAGGAGGTGGTACTCAGTAAGATAATGGGACTAAAGGCGGACCTGATGGCTTGCATCCTAGGGTCTTAAGAGAAATAGCGGCAGGGATAGTGGATGCATTGGTTGTAATTTACCAAAATTCCCTGGATTCTGGGGAGGTTCCAGCAGATTGGAAAACTGCAAATGTAACACCCCTATTTAAAAAAAAAAGGAGGCAGACAAAAAGCAGGAAACTATAGACCAGTTAGCCTAACATCTGTGGTTGGAGTCCATTATTAAAGAAGCAGTAGCAGGACATTTGGAGAAACATCAGTCAGGCAGAGTCAACATGGATTTATGAAGGGGGAGCCATGTTTGACAAATTTTCTGGAATTCTTTGAGAATGTAATGAACGGGGTGGATAAAGGGGAACCAGTGGATGTGGTGTATTTGGAATTCTAGAAGGCATTTTGACAAGGTGCCACATAAAAGGTTACTGCACAAGATAAAAGTTCACAGGGTTGGGGGTAATATATTAGCATGGATAGAGGATTGGCTAACTAACAGAAAACAGAGAGTCGGGATAAATGGTTCATCCTTGGGTTGGCAAACAGTAACTAGTGGGGTGCCACAGGGATCAGTGCTGGGACCCCAACTATTTACAATTTATATTAATGACTTGGAAGAAGGGACCGAGTGTAATGTAGCCAAGTTTGCTGCTGATACAAAGATGGGAAGAAAAGCAATGTGTGAGGAGGACACAAAATCTGCAAAAGGGCATAGACAGACTAAGTGAGTGGGCAAAAATTTGGCAGATGGAGTATGTTAGAAAGTGTAGGTCATGCACTTTGGCAGAAAAAAAATCAAAGAGCAAGTTATTATTTAAATGGAGAAAAATTATAAAGTGCTGCAGTACAGCGGGACCTGGGGGTACTGGTGTATGAAACACAAAAGGTTAGTATGCAGGTACAGCAAGTGATCAGGAAGGCCAATGGTATCTTGGCCTTTATTGCAAAGGGGATGGAGTATAAAAGCAGGGAAGTCTTGCTACAGCTATACAGGGTATTGGTGTGGCCACACCTGGAATACTGCGTGCAGTTTTGGTTTTCATATTTAAGAAAGGATATACTTGCTTTGGAGGCAGTTCAGAGAAGGTTCACTCGATTGATTCGGGGGATGAGGGGGTTGACTTATGAGGAAAGGTGGAGTAGGTTGGGTCTCTACTCATTGGAATTCAGAAGAATGAGAGGTGATTTTATCAAAATGTATAAGATTATGAGGGGGCTTGACAAGGTGGATGCAGAGAGGATGTTTTCACTGATAGGGGAGACTAGAACTAGGGGGCATAATAGAATAAAACTATGAGGAGAAATTTCTTCTCTGAGGGTTGTGAATTTGTGGAATTCGCTGCCTCAGAGAGCTGTGGAAGCTGGGACATTGAGTATATTTAAGACAGAAATAGACAGTTTCTTAAACAATAAGGGGTTATGGGGAGCGGGCAGGGAAGTGGACCCGAGTCCTTGATCAGCTCAGCCATGATCGTATTGAATGGCAGAGCAGGCTCGAGGGGCCAAATGGCCGACTCCTGCTCCTATTTCTTATGCCCCTCACTCTGCAGAATATTTCATGTTTTTAACTCTAGCCCCTGTCCTGATGTCAGGCTGTCCTGAGCAAGGAGGTGCAGTAATGTGAGGTTTGTTTGTTTTGTTTAGCACACGGACAGATGCTCACGATGACATTGTGGTGGAAGTTAAGAATGACCAGAAGGTTCCGGAAGAGACAGTGCTTCTGCAAGGAGTCAATGGAGAGAAGAAACCGTCCAGTGACCAGGTTAGTTAACTGTGTGTGATCCTGAGGGATATTGTAGTGAACTGGACGTACACATGTTTGTGTAATCATTTCACACCTGGGCCTGTGTGGTACATGATTCAACACCCAGGCAGTACCTGTGGGCAGGAGTGTGTACCCATTCCAGATCAGTACCTGTGGAGGATAAAATACTGGAACTACTCAATAAAGATGAAAGTGCCTGTATATGATATATAGCAATGGTGGTCATGGCTGATAAGTTTACATTGACATTGTGCTGCTTTCCTGGTGGGGCCAAAGTTCGGGGAGCAGGCACATAGTCAGCCTGGGGTCTGAACATCCCAAATTAGGATGGTTTGAAGATTTGTTCCTCCGATTACCTCCAAGGACTCTCTTGCTCTTTGGGTGGGTCTCCTTATTTACCGTATTCTTCTCCCCGTTTGGTCTCTGTTCTGTGCACCATGTTGTGAAGAAGATGGGCAGCAGCCATTGTTGCTCTTCTGTTCGCTGCACATCAGGGTGATTGAGATTATTTTCTCTGTGAGCTCCCCGCCACCAAACCCTCCGAGAATCACCCAATTCCACATCGCAAATCGATTTCTGTTCAGTAAGGATATTATGGGATATGGAGCAAAGGCAGGAGGCACAGATCAGCCGTGATCCAGTGAATGGCAGAACAGACTCGAGGGGCTGAATGGCCTCCTCCTGTTCCAATGTCACACAGGGTAGCATGTATCACCAATTAGTGGTGTTATCACTGCCAGTCCAGCTTTAAGACATCGTGTTAACATATTCATATTGTTTTCCCTTCCCTTTCTGGAGTGAAAGGAGAGGAAGGAATATGCAGACCTGCGGAGTGAAGAGACATAATCACAGTGCTCTCAGCCTGGACCTGACCGCATGGATATGACCGTGACGTGAAATGTTTTGCCTTTACAATTGCTGCACACGCTCCTACACTGAAGCAGTTCCAACCAATGCTGGAGCCTTTCCTTCACTGGAAACCGCTGAACACTTTACTGAAATGAACACACGGCCTATTGCTCCCACTGAAGGCTCCACTGGGTCCGGATGTTTTTTTGTTTCTCTGTAAATGCAAGTCACCCCTCAAGCTGTAGATTTCTGCTCCAGCTATTGCTTTGTCACATCAGCAGTTACACAGTGTGAACAGACTACGTTGCCTTGAGCTATTTGAAACGAAAATTCAAGTAACGTTTCAACACAATTCCTATGAATCCCACCTGATCGCACCACTTGAAAATTGGCCTTATGGTTGAAGAACATGGATATAAAGTAATATCAGATTGGAACCCGTTGTTCAAAGGAGAATTCCAGGTGCCATCCTAGAATTATTCCAATATTTTCCACACAGCTCGCCATGACTTGGGCTGGAATATCACACCATTTCATCGGTTGGGTGATCACTGCTCCGAGAGCTGATGCCATGTGGGGCTGTGTAATTCCATTGTCTGTTTTGAAACTTTAAAAAATTGACATCCCTATGTCCCACCAGGAGAATTAGATGTGATAATAAAAGTACTTCTGTAGGTTTTAGCTGAGGCCTGTACTCAGTCACTACCTGGCGTATCGCTGCCAGGCTAGCCTAACTGTGGTGACTGCAGTCGGTGACACAATGCGATAGAGACAGAGGTTTGTGGGCAGCGGAGGGGTTATAGTTGACCAATTGTTCTCATAGTGCTTTGGGATAGAATCATTGAGCACATTTACCGGATCCAGTGGGAGGGGCTTTCTATTGGGAATGTCACTCACTCATTTCTTGCTTGTGATGTTCACTCTCTGGTGACTCCAAATGAAATGCACTGTGTTGTGAGTAATCTCACCACACTTCACCAATAGAAGATCTCCAGAAATAAGGATTTGGAATTTTTTCAGGCACAGAATTGAAATAAGAATGGCCATATCATATCTTCATTCAGTCACAAGTACAGATAATTTAATGTCCCCACTAGTGCAGGGCCTGCATTCCATTGCCACTTTTCTTCAATCGCAATTCATTTTAAAACCCGTGATCTGTTTGGCAGCACCTCCAGTTAGTCTTTAACAAGTACATTTTACAAAAAAGAATCAGAGTCCTATCCAAGAGTGAACATCATCAGCTGAATGGGGAGGAATGCAGTTTTCTAGTCTGGCAGTGAAGGAATTGCCAGAAAGCCAGCTTGTTTGTTTGTAAAGGAGCAGAGCACAAGGAGAGGGATAGGGGGTTCTCATAAAACTCCAGGATATGCTCAACCACCCCCCTTCCCAAAGTACCAAGGACCATGTGACTGTGTTTGTCCATTTGCATGGAGGCCCTATGTTTTATGTGCTTTGTGTTCCCGGCTTAGCTTGTGTAGAGTTTGTATATAGTTTAATGGTAGAGTAAACAGTCAGCAACACTGAAATTAATCTCATAGCCTTCAACTTCACCACTTAAAGAACAATTGGGCGTGTGTTATATTCTGCAAGCATTGACTCCATCTTTTGGCTTGCTTTGACGAGAGAGGCAATGTTATAAAGAAGCAGTTAGCAAAAGCCTCACTCCGAGTGGCCAAGATGATGGCCTGTAGTCAGATAAAATCAAACATTATTTCCTAGTGCACAGGGGAAATGTTCCCTATCACACACCAAGGGGCGTGCTCAACCATAAAATGATAGTTGCTGGAACATTTTTACTTGGTAAAGATAGATTGGTAGATGGTGTGTGTGATCGTGTATGAGGGAGAGGTGGAAATAGTTTCCTTGAAAGGCTTTTGAGGGCTGGGTATTGCCTAAGAACACAGGTTCTGTTAGTCTCTAATAATAGGAACACTTCATGTCAGAAGGTCCCAGTCCAATGCGTTGAGCAGTTGCTGTTGACACTGACCACAATTCCAATTGTCTTGGACTGCCTCAGACTGTTGTGTTCCATTTGCTTCAGTTCCTGCCTCATGTCTGTGAGCGTTTGTGCAGTGAAGCCGATGAAAACCCCGCAAAGGTTTTTCGTGATCAGGTAATGGTCGGTAGATGGGGAAACTTTTCCAGAGCCCTCAAATGAAGAAGATTGCGTCACAGAAAACACGAGAGCTTTCTCTAACATCGGTCAGATTGACAATATTGGGTTTGAGGAGGCAAAGAAAACTTTGGAGCAATGGAGAGAATCCCTCTGTAGAGTGTGCCCTTTATAATAAGCGCCATAAACATCTTAACATATTAGTGTATTGCCGTGCTACAAGTTAATTTGCTCGTTTGTAACTTGTGCTGAAATTTATAAAACATTGCTGAAGCTGTATCGGGATTACAGATTTGTCCTGCTGCAGAGAATTCTCGTGAGAATAGGAGATGTTCATTAATTACAAACCATCTTTAAGTTTAAATGATTAATGATGGGGAAGCACTGGGTGAACCTGCAGGCACTTGCTGGACCTTGGAGTCATTGAAGCAGGTGTAGCCTTGTTTTTTTTTCTTGGGCAGCTGAGTGTCTTGTCGGGCAGGTATCCTCACCACCAGGTTTAAGATTCTGCGAACCAAATGGCCGAGATGCCCCCATAGCTCGGATGTTTGCCCTCACTCCCCAGAGAGCTTCGGTGCAGAGTGGTGGAACTAAAGCTCAGGAACTCTATGTTAAACACAAGTACTACTCGAGTTTAATCGGCTAAAACCACAGCCAAGCAGAACAGAACTGTACTCATTCAGCGAGAGAGACCCTGATCCTTTAGAGCTTCCACTTCCATTATTGAGCCTGAAATGCATGGCTTCACTTCTGGGTTTAAGCTGCCACCTGTGCTGGCTAAGGTAGTGAGCGCAACCAGATGTGGCTGGACGTTACTTTGTGCGAGGTCAGTCAGCTCCACACAGACACCATCACTCGAGCCATGCTCTAAACTGTACACTTTGTGAGGCTCCTCTGTGATCATTCACATGCCCTAGAGCAACCTGCAAAGCCTCATCCCACTGAAGTACTTTGTCTTATGTACATTTTTTAAAAAGTTGTGACTGTTTCTGTTGTTTGTGTTCTTTATGAAATGAAGAAAATGCCAAATAAAATATTGTTGCAAATTTCTGACATGATTTGTAGCATTCTGAAATCTTTAGAACTATGACAGAATAAACCAAGAGTTCATTCGCTTTGAAGATGTCCAGTCCCTCATCGTACATGGTCTATTGTTACAGCTGTAAGTTGACCAAGGCGGAGGTCAGGGTTGAATATTATCAAGTCAGTAGCCTCACTCCTGCCCCTTCTTTCTCTGAGCTTTGGTTTACCATCAGCAGGAGTTCTTTTACCTCTTCCCACCCAGTTTTGAAAGGTGAGAGTTGTTCTGCAACAAGTCATTATCTCCATTATCATTCAAGGAGGCCAGGGCTGAAGAGTACAATATGGAGCAGCTCTTTAATGGGAAGGCACAGCCGGATTTGGGCTCGATAGAGTTGGGAAGAGAGCTTGGCTTTTGTGCGTGTGGCCCAATTAATGTCGGGTTGGAGGAAGAAAGAGTTTGCTGTTCCATCGATTTAGAATTAACCAGTTTCAGTTGGGACCCAAGTTCTCCAGCCTTCAGCATTTAACTGATCTGAGGCTCAAAGCCTGATGCCAGAAGTGGTTGAGAGATGTGTGGGCAGTTTAGGGGGTTAATACTAAAGTACAAGAAAAAGATCCCAGGTTTGATCATTAGTCTGTTCCAGGACAGCAATACAGGGACTAAAATTTGCCTTGGCACCCCAGCACGGGAAGGAGCAGACATCCAGTATTAACTCTTCTCAGCCCTCTCCAGCAAACCTTTCTGTAAAATGCTTACATTATGTCTGGTAAATCCAGAACCGGGCTCGGCTGTGATTATAGACCCGAAATTCAGTATCGCAGGAAAGCTGGTGCATCCCCCCACCTTTTTGTGGTCATTAGCGACATTTTTTCGTGGCTAGGCCACCCCATATTCAGCTCAAAGTGAACATAGAAATTGTTCATTTCGGCCCATTGTGTCAGCAGGTCTGAAGGTTACATATAAACCTATGAACAATGGCGGAAAGGGAAAGAGCTTCCAGCCCAACCAGTCCGCCCCACCCCTTGCACCGAAACATTCTACACTCCACCCCAACCGGAGCCATGCGATCTTCTCGGAGGAACAAATGGGTTCCAGCGCTAATGAACCCTTTCAGCAGTGTGGCTGTCTTAATTTGAGTGTTATCACCAGATAAATTCAGCATGTAGGTAAGGGTTTCTATTGAGCCAGTTGCTAAAGAGTCAGACCTGAAAGTTGTACACAAATACAGGGGTATGTGCAAACCTCTGAGCAACACTCAACAGGTTTAATGGAGCCAAAACAATTCATAAAACTATAGCAAGGGACAAATACCGTGGACCATGGAAAATGAAATAAAAACACTAATAATTAATAAAACTATATCAAAAGATAAATACTTCAGATGCACGCTGATAAATGAAATAAAAACAATAAGTAATAAAACTTTACCTGCCAAAGGGCCCCAGCTATGTCGCATTCAAACACCGCATCGAAAACCTCACAGGGGCACTGCCGGGAAAAGTCCTACCTTTTCCTTGGTGAATTTCGCTGCGTTAGTCCCTTTCCAGCGGGCCACACACTGCACAGCTCACCGCTGGAAACCTTCCTTTACTGCGGCTTCACCGCTCTGTTTCCGGCAGAAGTGAATACCGCTGAAATCCTCCCCAAGCTGAATATGGCTCTGGGAGTGAAAAGTACCCAACTGCGGTGGCCCATCGATTTTTTTCAGTTAACCGCAAAGGGACGGCAAATTTCAGCCCCTATGTTTCTCCACCCCTCCCCCCGGTCGATGATAGTAATTTGAGAAAAGGCCACTTATGCAGGGTATCAGAGGAGGAGATAGCATTGAATGGAAAACCAGGAAAAGCCACCGCCTTTGAGGCAGGTCAGGAACATATAAAATAGTTCAATAATTGAGACATTACCTTCCGTTTGAATTTCTTGCATCTGGGTTTCCACATTCTAGCAACAGCATCATAGGCTGAGAGGGAGAGGAACTAAAAATTCCTACAAAACAGCCGTTCATTCGTAAAGCATCATCTGAGTTGTCCAAAGGAATTCAGCCTGAACTTGTTGCACCCGAGATGAATGGGACTCTCTCTTCCTGAAATGTTCAGTGGCTGCTCGAGTCTCAAGGACCCCCAGCCCTTTGGCAGCAGAATGATTTTTCTAAAGATCAAGGGTCGCTAGGAATAGCACTTGGATTCAAGGGAAGGGAGGAGAGAAAATAAAACTGGCAGAAATTCAAGTAGTTTTTGATCCCAAACCAGGAAAAACCAGATGTTAATGTTTGGCAGCCATTAGCAGAGTAAAGAATTCAACAAAATGCAACTATTTCAGCATGATAAACCAGTTAAACATAACCTTCATTTTCCCCTCATTACCAAAAACCAGCATTACAAATTTGCAAAGCTGATTTCTTAATTAAAATTATTGTGGTTTAAAAAATGTCACAAAGGTTTGAATCTCTGAATCTAGATCTTTACATTTACTGCAGCCCCATCCCTGGGCTCACAAAACCATTTCACTGGTGATATGGTGCATTGAGTCTGGACCATATTCCATTCTATTCAACAGAATTTTGAACTTTTAACACCGGGATTCAGTAAGATGCCTGTTAGCAGTCACTATGTGTAAAATAGACTGAGGGAGGCTGGTGCTGAACTCAACAAATACTCAGCCCAGACTGAGGGGACAAAAGTCTTTCTCTGCTGGCTGCATGGCCCAGATATGAATTGTTAGCGCAAACTCAATTCAGATCCTGATGAGAATGAGTTTAGAGGGAAAAAATATAAAGCAGAAACTGGCAATCTCTCTCTGCAAGGCTTCAATGGTGGATGGTGTCGGAGATTGAAATATTAGTGGTGCAATAGACACTTTGGAGATTGGGGTGAAGACACGTTTGATGGGACAGCGTAGAGGGAGCTTTACTCTGTATCTAACCCAGTCTGTACCTGCCCTGGGAATGTTTGATGGGACAGTGTAGAGGGAGCTTTACTCTGTATCTAACCCCCTGTACCTGCCCTGGGAGTGTTTGATGGGACAGTGTAGAGGGAGCTTTACTCTGTATCTAACCCCCTGTACCTGATCTGGGAGTGTTTGATGGGACAGTGTAGAGGGAGCTTTACTCTGTATCTAACCCCGTGCTGTAGCTGCCCTGGGAGTGTTTGATGGGACAGTGTAGAGGGAGCTTTACTCTGTATCTAACCCCCTGTACCTGATCTGGGAGTGTTTGATGGGACAGTGTAGAGGGAGCTTTACTCTGTATCTAACCCCGTGCTGTAGCTGCCCTGGGAGTGTTTGATGGGACAGTGTAGAGGGAGCTTTACTCTGTATCTAACCTGTGCTGTACCTGCCCTGGGAACATTTGATGGGAAAGTGTAGAGGGAGTTTTGTATCTAACCCGTGCTGTGGGTGCAAAGGACCAAAAATACATCCTAAATGCTACAACAAATGTCATCATTAAATTTCCCAAAGTCTCAGGGGGTCCCCTAGGCTTTCCCTTCTCAAATTTGATTCTGGGTTCTCAACATGAAGCCATCATCACTCACCAAACTTGGATTAACTTCAAGCTTTTTTGAATAGACTTCCTTCCCATGTCTATATTTTTATAATCACCATTTGTTTCTCCACTTATTTTAAGCATTTCCATCGTTTATGTAAATTTATCTGCACAGGAAAAGGCAAAAGGGAATTCCGTCACAGACAAACTCCAGCTCACCCTTGGCTGTTAACCCTCCGTTTACAACTCGGATGTTGCATTGAAAAGATTTTGTTTCCAATTTTCTCCCCATCTACCCTGAAGGTGTCAACTCTTGTGGGGTACAAGTTCCACAAGTGCCAGGCACCCTCTGCTACCTGGCTAGAGTCACCACTCTTCATGGGAGCCTAGACAGCAAGAACCAGCAGGCTATTTGGCACAGACCATAAGAACATAATAAGAACATAAGAATTAGGAACAGGAGTAGGCCATCTAGCCCCTCGAGCCTGCTCCGCCATTCAACAAGATCATGGCTGATCTGGCCGTGGATTCAGCTCCACTTACCCGCCCGCTCCCCATAACCCTTAATTCCCTTATCGGTTAAAAATCTGTGTGCGACTTGAATACATTCAATGAGCTAGCCTCAACTGTTTCCTTGGGCAGAGAATTCCACAGATTCACAACCCTCTGGGAGAAGAAATTCCTTCTCAACTCGGTTTTAAATTGGCTCCCCCGTATTTTGAGGCTGTGCCCCCTAGTTCTAGTCTCCCCGACCAGTGGAAACAACCTCTCTGCCTCTATCTTATCTATCCCTTTCATTATTTTAAATGTTTCTATAAGATCACCCCTCATCCTTCTGAACTCCAACGAGTAAAGACCCAGTCTACTCAATCTATCAAAATAAGGTAACCCCCTCATCTCTGGAATCAGCCTAGTGAATCGTCTCTGTACTTCCTCCAAAGCTAGTATATCCTTCCTTAAGTAAGGTGACCAAAACTGCACGCAGTACTCCAGGTGCGGCCTTACCAATACCCTATACAGTTGCAGCAGGACCTCCCTGCTTTGGTATCCCATCCCTCTCGCAATGAAGGCCAACATTCCATTCGCCTTCCTGATTACCTGCTGCACCTGCAAACTAACTTTTTGGGATTCATGCACCAGGAGTCAGTGTCGGCTGTGGCTCTGTGGGTAGCACTCTCGTCTCTGAGTCAGAAGGTCGTGGGTTCATGTCCCGCTGCAGAAACTTGAGCACATTAATCTAGGCTGACACTCCAATGCTGCACTGTTCGTGAGTGCTGTTACCTTGGATGAGGCGTTAAACTGAGGCCCCGTCTGCTCTCTCAAGTAAAACATCCCATGGCATTATTTGTTTCCCCCAGATCGGGGGGCACGGTTTAATGTTTTTTGTTTACTCCTAAAAGAGTTTCATGCACAAGGACCCCCAGGTCCCTCTGCACCGCAGCATGTTGTAATTTCTCCTCATTCAAATAATATTCCCTTTTACTGGTTTTTTTCCCCCCCAAGGTGGATGACCTCACATTTTCCGACATTGTATTCCACCTGCCAAACCTTAGCCCATTCGCTTAACCTATCTAAATCTCTTTGCAGCCTCTCTGTGTCCTCTACACAACCCACTTTCCCACTAATCTTTGTGTCATCTGCAAATTTTGTTACACTACACTCTGTCCCCTCTTCCAGGTCATCTATGTATATTGTAAACAGTTGTGGTCCCAGCACCGATCCCTGTGGCACACCACTAACCACCGATTTCCAACCTGAAAAGGACCCATTTATCCCGACTCTCTGCTTTCTGTTAGCCAGCCAATTCTCTATCCATGCTAATACATTTCCTCTGACTCCGCGTACCTTTATCTTCTGCAGTAACCTTTTGTGTGGCACCTTATCGAATGCTTTTTGGAAATCTAAATACACCACATCCATCGGTACACCTC